>NW_027271683.1:590000-1190000 GCF_040938485.1 Diadema antillarum | reverse complement strand
AACTGCCCCTGTCCGTGTTGATCACTAGTGGAAAAGGTTAGATGTTTTATTTTGCTCAACCCACCAAATTTCCATCAAACACCACCAAAAACTTTAATGTTTTTCATTATCATGCAGTTTGTAACGTTTTATGTTAAATATGTTCTTAATTTGCCTCTAAGGAAATTTCACTTCATATCGTACCTTTAAGGTTGTATTTCTGCGAAAAGAATCGGTGTGTTACACACTAAAAAATAGGACAGCAAATATGTACCCCTAGAGGTACAGATGCTTGTCGCTATACAAGGAACCCTAGCGGTACTTATATGTACCCCATACAGGGGTATATATAAGTACCCCTGCCTTGGGTACTTATATGTACCTCTAGGGTACAGATTGTGTACCCCTGTATGGGGTACAGATGAGTACCCCTGTATACGATAGAGATGAGTACCTCTACGGTTCCTTGTATAGCGACAAGCATCTGTACCCTTATGGGTACATATTGGCACTCCTTTTTTTAGTGTGTATGTTCTATTTTCACCTGTGTTGAAGTCGTTATGTTTATGAGTTTTGTTCATAACAAAATGTCAGTCTACATGAAGCCCTTTTAAACAATGATATATGATACAGCCCTTTGTAAATCACAATTCTTCTTTTAAGTCTTCTATTTTCTGTTTCTGTTTTGTTTCCAACATGAAGAGACTACGTCAGAGACAAGTCAGAAGGCCCCAGAAGGACCGATGAGATGTAACAACTTCCTGTGCAAGCGAGAGTTTAGTCAGCTTGTCACAAATGCTTCTGCTATTTATGCTTCGACCATGCAGAGCTGAATGACGATTGCATGTCACACAATGTTGCTTTTGTTAGCAATCAGGTTAATAACGTGAGTGAAATGTCAATAACAAACGCATGTACTTCAAGGGAACTTTCTCCTAACGGGAAAAAACGGTTTAGATAGTTGTTTTGTAAATATGAGAAATTAAGCTGTTTATTATTTAATCAGTGATTCATTTGTTGCCTGTTGTATTATGAGATTTAATATCCAACTTGCAGAAAATTACATAACCAATTTGAATGCATCTTACACTTGTCATCTTATACTTCAAGAATACTAATAAATGTGAAACAAATATGCTTCTCCATGTTTCCAACACGTAAAGGTTTATCTCAAACCAGCCCTGTAACAAGTCATGTATTTTGTGGGTTTAAAGATATATTTCACTGCCTGACTTATTTCTTTTATTTATTTATTTCACATATTTAAAAAGGGTAGCCCAAGTCAGCACTTGCTGGTTTTCATCGGGGCCCTTTAAAAACACAACAAATAAACATTCCAGAATTACATTTACTAACAGACATAGAAAAAAAATATTATATACATTCAATACAATCAAAATCAAACATATAGCGCTTATAGAGCAATTTCAAAGACATGTAAATACTACAACGTTTCTAAATGAACAGAAATGAATTGGGAAAAACTACAACAATAACATTTATTGCACAATTCAAACAACCTATAAAACTGTGAAAGACCGTGTTAGTCATTGATTTAAAAAAAAAAAATCTCGATAATAAAACACACATATCTTAGGCTCCTTTTGAACAATTCTAAGTTGGGGGAACATCGTGTCTTTAAGATTCACATATCACAATCTGCTTTTGAACAAACCTAAGTTGGGGGAACATCTTGTCTCTAATGGCAAATTATTCCAGTGAGATACCGCTGTGCACACAAATGATCTCCTGTAAAATTCGGTATTACATCTCGGGATCTCAAGTTTGCACTGCCCCGAGTTGCGTGTAACGCGTTGGGCTACTGCATCATGCATAACAAACTTATTTGCGAGTAAAAAGGGTGCAAGATGGTGCACACATTTAAATGTCATGCATGCCATTGCTTTTGAATACAATGTTTGTAACGTTGGCTAATTAAGCTGATTGAGCACTTGCGCGGATGGGGTTTCCCATGAACAGCCAGCTATAATGTAAGCGGCTCGCTTGTGTAACCTGTTGATGGTTTCGTAGTTTTGTTGTGACCTGTTGGTCCATACATTGCAACAATACAAGGCATGTGGGAGGATATAACCCCAGTATAATAGGCTGAGATAGTGAGTGTTGAACGCTCCCTTGAGCCTTCTAAGAATACCTAATTTTTTGCTTTACTTGCAGGGCGACTCTATCCACATGCTTGTTGAACTGCAAATTATCGTCAATCACAATTCCAAGACATTTATACTGAGAAACACATTCAACTGGGGTTGATCTTATCTGTACATATAATCTGCTGACATTTAAAGTTTGAACTTTTTGCCTAGACCCAATTACCATTACTTTAGTTTTATTAATATTCAGAAGCAGTTTATTTTTTTGGGTCCATATGTAAACCTCCTCAAGAGCATGGTTCAGTTTTGACTGAATTTCATCCACGCTTCTACCTCGCACAGATAAAGTCGCGTCGTCTGCGAAAAGAAACATTTCTCCGTTGTGGATACTCATGGGTAAGTCATTAATGAATACGGAGAAAAGTATTGGCGCTATTAAACACTGAACCCTGCGGAACTCCGTGTTGTATTGCTCTAATGGATGACTTTTTCCCTTTTACAGATACAAATTGACTTCTACCTTTCAAATATGAAGTAAACCATCGTACACTTCTATTTGTGCAACCTGCAGATTTCAATTTCAGTAACAATATTTCGTGGTTTACTGCATCAAAAGCTTTTCTCATGTCAATAAATGCAACACCATTTACGTATCCGTGATCTACATTCCGAGACCACTGATCAACCATACAAAGAGAGGCGGCTTCGCACGAATGATTAGGTCGGAAACCGAACTGTCTATCTGATAATACCTTGTTTCCGATCAAATAATCTTGAAATGATACATTAACAATTTTTTCTAGTATCTTAGACAATATTGATAATAATGAAACAGGTCGATAATTTTCAACACTTGATTTACTTCCGGCTTTGTGTATGGGTTGGACTCGTGCAATTTTCCAATCTTCCAAAAATTCACCCTGGTCCAAAGATAAATTAAGAATATGCGTTAAGCTTTGAATTACATTCGGGGCATAGCAAGCATATTTCAATAATTTTGTAGAAACATCGTCAGGACCAGCGGCTTTTTTAACTGGAATACGGTTGATTTCATCAACAATAAATCATCTGTCACATCAGGGAGATCAAATGAGATGTCAGGGGGAACATAACCAACAGCCCTTTCATTACAAAACTCATTAATACCACCGCTATTTTCACGGATATCAAAGTTTGTTGGATTAAACAACATATCAACAGAATTTACAAAGTAATCATTGAATTGCTGAGCTATTTCTTCTGCATCAGACACTTCTTCACCATTTAACTCAAGCTTAATTTGATTTTCATTCTTCGATGATGAAATAAGCTTTAATGTTTTCCACATGGCGTTCGGAGTACCACCATTTTCCCTTAATAAAGCATTTATGTAATCATTTTTGGCTTCCTTGATTTTAGTGGAAATTTCATTCCTCAGGGATTTATACATGAGCCAGAAATGAGAGTTTTGTGGGCTGCTTGCTTTTTTAGACATCTTGTAGTACCAGTCACGCTTATTCATGGTGTCTATTAAGTCACCAGTCACCCACGGACATAACTTTGACCTAAGGCGCTTCCTCTTCAGGGGAGCGTGTTCATTGACAGCTGTCATATACAATTTATACCACCTTTTTATAGCGTGATTCGGATCGGTATCATCTACAATATCTAAAAAAGGTAAGTTTCGTAACATATTGATAAAATTCTCGTGTGAAAATTGTCTGTAACATCTATACTCAATTACATTATCAAACTGTTTGGTCTCCACCTTCGCAGTACCAAAAACAGTAAAAGTCAAATAATGGTCACTTATGTGTGTCTGAAAGACCCCAGTCACCTGATGTTCTTCGGGGTTGGATGAGTACATGTGATCGATCAATGACTTAGAGTTGGGCGTTACGCGAGTTGGTACATCAATAAGCTGATGTAGGAGATTAGTATTCATGACTGACAGAAGACTGCGAGACTGTGAGTTGTGATTATCGGGAAGAAGATCACAGTTTAGATCACCAACTATTATGATTTCGCCTTCGTTTTCGCTTATACAGTGAAGCATGTTTGATAATGTTACAAAAAAATCATTGAATGAGTTAGGAGGTCGGTAGATTACACATACAAACACTGGATTTATTCGTTTTAATTTAACTTTAATCCAGATGACCTCCAAATCATTTCCACAAATATCTATTTCACAGAAATTTAAGCTTTTTCTTACATAGAGTGCGACTCCTCCCCCATATCTTGATCGATCTTTACGTATTACAGTAAAATTGTCTATAAATAAATCCGTATCTGAAATTGTTGCATCACAATGAGTTTCACTACTAGCTACAATATCAAAAGGATCATTACCTAACAACAGACTCAACTCATCTATTTTATTCGGAAGAGAGTTTATGTTAACATGACATATCTTTAACCCAGAATAACAAACGTTGGGAATTATACCATCAATGAGTTCGTGATAGCTGTTTTTGTTCTCCACAGATTCTCTTTCATTGCGTTGTATCTCTTCTACGTTTTCTTCATTCGCGACATAATTCACTGATTCTGCTGAGCTAGCAGTGTTTTCGCGGTCTGCAGGCAGTCCATCCAATCTCGCGGAAAAACTCTACCCTTCTTCTTCCTGCGATGCCAGTCTTGCCGTCTGCGAAAAGGCGATGCATCGTCGCTGATTGTCGTCCTGATGTGCTGGACAAGGTTTTGCGCGAAGACTTTTATCCCGTGTGCGTTTAGATGTACGCCATCTACGGCGATATGGGTATTGGTATCTATGCAGTCGTTGTTAATGATGTTCCATGCTCGCTGATTGGCCAGAAGTTTTAGGTCAGCGTTTACGCGATGGGTCTTCCAGGAGATTGTCTGCGGGGCCTGTCTACGATGAATTATCGTCGAGATTGTGATTGACTTGAGCTCTGCAAAAGACTTTTGCATGTAGTCGCAGAGTGATGCCAATTTGGTGACGATTTCGTTCGGCTCGTCATCGGCCAAGTTGTTGATGCCAAGATGGAAAATGATTTCCGATGCGTTGTGTTTTCCAGCTAGATCTTTGGCTATGTCAAAGGCATCATCAATTCTAGCACCGGAAAAAGATTTGCACAATACCACTTTCCTTCGTGATAGCTTTTTCGGATCTATGTATTTGACCACTGAGTCTCCAACTAGCAAGATATCTGCCTTGAAGTCGCTGTCTGGTTGGCTAGATGCGTTATTGTAGACAAACTCATTCGCTTCTGTTTGGCATGCCTGGGTGGTATTGTTTGATGGATTGACAAACATTTTGATTTCGTCATCCGTCTGAGTCGCCAGGGTGTTGTTTGACGTAATAGAATTCACTGGCTTGTTTTCCGTATTTGTCTGAGGTGCCTGAACATTCAAGCGGGGATCATCAATAGGATTCGATTCCGAAGCAGAACAAGAAGCCGTGAACACTTGTTTGTGTTTCCTCCTGTATTCATCCAGCTGTGAACAGAGTGACCCGTTTACGTCGTTAGTTTGAACATCCTTATTGGAATGGTGTGTGAGCTCCGTGACAGGTGATTAGATGGGGTAAACAAAACTCATTACCTTGTTGAATAACTAACAAGCAAAATGTCATGTCTTGGACTGACTGTGTTTTGGTCTAGATTGTGTCCACGTACTGTGACGCCAAGCTGTGGCTATGTTCGTGACAAATTTCATAACCTGCCAAAGAAAAGAGAACGCTTGCGTAAGAAAGGAAAGGAAAAACTACATGAATGGTTTAATGCGCCATTTGATGTGCCACCACCAGTTATGGATAACGAACAAACAACTGTATAGAAGTAGAAAGTCAAGAAACCACTCCTTGAAAGGATATTCAACAGCCTGTGGAGACAGAAAGTGAGGATGAGGATTGGATTCCTCCATTGACACAAGAAGGATGGGAAGAACATGAAAGACTCCAGATGGAATATAATCATTGTCTTGAAGGGGCACTAGACAAAACACACACACACACAAAAAAGAAATGCAGAAGGCAGAAATGTCAAGAACACGGTGTGAAGCACTCAAAGACCGATTCAAGAATGAGGCATCAGATCTGAGAACTGAATGCAGCAGATTAAAAAGACAATTGAAAACAGTGGAAAATCATTGTGATGAAGTTAGAGAGCAATAGTGGATTGTCCCACCTAAAGCCTAAAAATGTTCAAAAGAGAATTAAAAGTAAGCTCAGCTTTCACTTTGAGTTAAAAAGGGAAAATTAATTGCATATCCTACCCATTTTTCACTAGGAACCTTAGAGCTCTTTCATCACAGGCTGTCTTTCCCGACCACATGGTGTTATCAACTCGCTGAGTTTACAGACTGGCTTCAAAGTGTCTATGAAGATGAAAGATACATTCTGTGAACTATTATGATGGTAGCTTGTCTTGTCAGGTCTTCCACTCTTTTTGTGACAGGTCTGCAGAGGGAGTCTCACAGCTTGTATTTGACAGGGGAAAAGGTCTCAAATGGGGTGAGCAATCCATACCACTGGATTGGTCCATACATCACTTTAGTGGGATATATCGTGATCTGATACATGGGTGTATTTGCTTTAGGGCGGACGTCCACTTGGACGCGGACAAGCCCAGAAAGGGTTGCGGAAGCAAATTCTGTCATTTCGGCATCCTGTCTGCGTCAAACGCGGAATAAGTGTGTGAATCGGCTTGTCCTGGGACATTCCTAGGAATGTCTGCAGACTGTCCGCGGACTGACTGCGGACATTCCCATGAATCACTCCAAAAAAGCGAGAAATACCTCGGAATATGCTAATCGTAGCCGGGCAGCGCGGAAACATCTTTGATTACACCAGGAATTAACGCGGACAATCAGGATGCCTTCCGGACAAAATAAGTTAGGCATGCGGACAAACTGCGGACAATACCAGGAAAATGGAAAGGTATAAATTTGGCGCTGACTTTGACTTTTCCTCATTTGATTGCTAGCCGTCATTGATGCTCCTTGTGCTTCCGCAGTAGCTGCTGATATTATATTGATATGATTGGTCAATATTATTTTACAAATGTGACCACCTAAAGTCGAAGAATAGGATTGTCTGCATGTCAGCTGACGACTCTTTTTTTTTTTATTTGTCTCATCTGGGAGAGCAATATTTTCTCTGGCTACAGTCACATGGATGATATTCGCAAACTTTTTGAACCATATATATATATATATATATATATTCTTTATTTCCCTTTTTTAGACCTGCGCTTTATCCATCGTGAAGTATATACATGTTTTGTCTGATACTTCTGCAGAGCATGCCACAATGATACTAATCATTATTTTTGTTTTTCTTTCTCTCATTTTTACCCTTGTACATCTCTAACTCTCTCTTATTTTGATCACTTGTGAACATTTTGCAATGATTCAAGTCCGAGAAGTTTTTTTTTTTTTTTTTTTTTTTTCAAGCTGAGAGCTCACTAGCCTATTGTCAATGAAGTGTAAAAATGGGGAAATATTTTTAACCTACATTAATACACTTTTTTTTTGGGGGGGGGGGGGGTTCGGCTGGGCAGTCATATTGGACAATCGAGTTTATTTCCAACTAAAACAAAAAAGGAAGATAAAACTATTAGGCAATAACTACAAAAATCATTCAGGTAAAGAATATTTCTGAAATGATTTGTGATGCTTAGAAGGGCTTTTTACACTTGTAAATTTTTGCTTAGCCCCGGACCAACGGTGGGGCTAAGGGGGGGGGGGGGCCTTAGCCCCACCGTTGGTACGGGACTATCCTTAGCCCACTTTCTGTTTACACTCGTTTTTGCCAAAGTGGGCTAGCCCCACCGATAGTACGGTACTATCTGGCCCTGCAAAATAGCAGGGGTTAGCACCACAATTGCGGTGCTAGCACCGCAATTGCGGTGCCAAGCAAGTGAGTGTAAACAGAACGAAAAAATAATCCTGGGCTAAGCGACGGAGACGAAGTCCGACCCTCACTGACCAATCAGAAACGAGGTAATCAAGTGCTGCCGGTGCGTGCGTGTACGTGTACAGTACACAGCGTAATTATGAATATTCATGTGGTTTGGAAAGTCCGGGGCTAAGAAATACGAGTGTAAAAAGGTCAGTTTTCTCCTTAGCCCCGGACAAGAGATAGTACGGGACTAATTGGCGAGTGTAAAAAGCTGAAAAAATTGGTACGGGACTAACGATAGTCCTGGGTCAGAGAAAGTCCGGGGTTAAGAAACACAAGTGTAAAAAGCCCTAGAGTGTACTTGAATATATACACTCAGCAAAAAGAAAGAAAGAAAGAAATGAAACACTTTGTCGGGTTCATAATTTATTGCCTTTTCTCTCATTTCACTCGAATTTTGATTTTACAGAAAATTCTTCGTTTTCCTCCATTATCTTTAGCTTTCATTGTTATTTTGGGTTTCAAAGATATTACATTGTAATGAGACCACAGGTATATTTTTGCAATTGAATTCATGCTTTTTATTGTGATGAATTTGTCTTTTGTTCTAATATATTGTATCATTAGAGAGCATTTATGTGTGAATAACAACTTGTTCATGTTTATATCATACATTAACATTTAGCCAAAAATTCTATGCTTTTTTTTCAGAGTGTATTTTTGTGATTTTTAGCTGGGTTGTCACATTGGACAACCTAGTTTGTTTGCAAATAAAATAAGAAAACAACATAAAGGAAAATGTACCATAGTAATTAATGGGAACCATGAAAGTCACTCAGATGAAAAATAATTTCTGAAAAGATCAAATCAACATAAACTTACTGGGAGGTTAGGGGGGCTGATTTCACTTCTTTCTGGTTGCTATTGGCACAGTCTCTACTACCTTCTTCTTTGCCTTCTGGGACCGGGAACTCATTAGATTTACCTGTCCTTCATCATTAGACGAAAGGTGTGCCTGTGATGGGGATGGGGGCAGCAACCAGGTGGACAGGCTTCAGACTATGTCAAGACAACAACGTCAAGTATCGGTAAAATCAAAGACGATGTGTTACAAGAGTGTACCAACACAATGACTGACAGGTGCGTGACAAACTCTGCAGTCGACTCCCAACTCGAGGACATCACAGGCAATAAGCTACATTCATTTCGATGTGCAATGCATCCTTTAGACTCCCTGGCAAAAAAAAAATAAATAAATAAAACAGACAAAGTTCTGAAGATGCTTGACAAAGAGAATGATCAAACACAAGGTGCCAAACCTTTCCAAAGAAGGAATGCATGTAGCGCACAGGCATTGTTGACGGCAGCGGACAAATTGTTCCACAATGCTTCCAGCGGCGATAATATTGGGTTGAAAACATTCCTAAAAGACAGGAGTAATCAAACGAACCTTGAACGTTTTGTTGGTAGCCGCTTCAATTTCCTTTTTTCAGGAATGCAGCGATTCTCTTCAGCATTGGTGATGGAATCCTGGAATTCTTCACAAAGGTATCACCACCACAGAATTACCTGTAGCGGGCATTTGTAAATTTATGCCTGGGCGAATTCCTCCCAGATGCATCTTAGATGCTTAGGTATCATGCATTGCCTCCTCACTGCCCCTTGGATGGAGGCCATTGAAACGCCAGACACAATTCTTGAACTGAACGCCATTTTCAGCAAGGTAGTTTCCTGTCTGAAGGAGTGGGAGAAGGAGCCTATGACGATGTTCCATGGCCAGACAGCCTTTGGTCAAACCATCAACAGCGACGTCCAACAATGGCAAAGATCGAAGAACTTCCCTGAGAGTGAAGGAAGGGATGTATGCCATATCCTGTCACTCTTGGTCAAAGGAATGATTGAGGTTCTGGAGAGGCAACTTCAGTCACACCTCCCAAATGGGGAATTCTGGGAACCCTCCGAGCAACTACAAAAGGAGTCAGAGTCCTGTGGAACTACCAATATCAGTGGAGAGCGAAACTTCGCTGACCTGGATTCTAGGTTACATAGAGCACCTAATGAATCCATGTCAAAACTGGAGACAAAGGTCATGTTTCACACAAACAAGACAAGGACATGGCTCGAAACGATGCCCTTGGAATCCCGGACATCCGCCATTAACAACGCAGTGCGGACAGCTCGGAAAGTTCGTCAAGAAGACAGAGCAGACAAGGACAAATATCTCAATAAAGTTCGCAAAAGAATTAGGGACAAACAAACCAAAAGAAGCGAGAAGGATGCGAAAGAAAGAGACCGAATTGAAGATATCCTAGATAGAATCATTGAGAATGATATCTTCACGGCAAACAAGCTCCAACAAATCAACAACCTGCCAAAGACCAGGGCATGTAATATACTTAGGAAACAAATTTCCTTTCGTAACAAAATTCTCTGTCAGCAGATGGACAAGGTAGCTCTGTCAAAGTGCATTACAGAAGAACTTAAGAATGTACTAAAGAAATTTCCTACAAATTTGGAAGACACTGGACATTTTGTGCCAATCATTACTGAGCCGCAAAGCATACTTGGCAAACAGGTGAAGCACCGATGGGAAGATGGAGGAGTGGACAGGTGGTTCACTGGGGTGGTTGTAGCCCTAGAGGATAACGAACTCAAACCCATTTATGACAACCACAAGGAGCCTTTTGATATGACACTATCAGAATACCTCACTGACCTGTACCTTGAACATCTTATAATAGTCTAGGCCTTAACTGTTATAGCCATCACAATGCTAACCAGGCTAGGATGTTATCGGATATTGCTGTATTTTCTCTGTACCACAAACAGCGTTTAGTGCACCGTTTACTTCTCGGAAAACTTCATGGAAAGAACACACCTAAAATGAATGAATTTCTGATCCATTGTAATACAGTGCAGTGTGTGCATGTATAGTTTGAGATGGACAAAGCAAATGAGGGAAAAACAGTCTTGTAGTTGTGAGATCTTGGATGTGCAACCCTCTTTGTCGGGCCACTTACCTGCGTTGATAGAGAGGTGCACGAGAGAAGAAAATATTTCATTAAACAGGTAGCATTTCTGTTTTTGTTAATATATACAGTACTGAATCCTGAAAAAAATATATAACTGTTAAAAAAAGAGAGTTGTAAACAGCTTAACCTGGTTATAGAAGGGCTTGTTGTATAAGAACTCTCTCTATATGACATGGTCTCACTGTACTTCTACCATTGATTTCTAATATGTTACGTATTTAAAGTCACTGGCAGAATCCAGCTTCAGTATAAAGCAGTGGTGAAAAAAAAAAACAATCCCCAGTTTCAAACCCAACAGCCACTCCTGCCACACTAAGTATAACAATTCATATCTTGCAAAGAGAATTACACAGGGACATAAGAATAGCCAAGCCAAATTATGATTAATGTAACAAATTACAATGGCCAAGTTGATGTGGGGGATTTGATTTCAAAATATGATTCTTTCAGCTACATGTATCATGATTGGGAAATATGGGAAATGGGTACCCCCCCCCCCAAGAAAAATAATACAGGAAAAAAAAAAACATCCAGATGCGTCTGTGTGTACGTGTTTGTGATTTGGAAAGGGGCGATGGGGCTGCGTGAGCATTGACAGATGTCCTTTATTTAGGGGTAGTATTTATACCCACCTTTCCTCAAATTATTTTCGGATCAGCTCCTCTTCTCCGGCTGCTAAGGTTAACCCTATCTCATGACTTGGTGAGTGCTTCTTCGTAACGAAAACAGATGATCAGCAATGAGGTAAGTGATTCCATGAATTGAAGTGTTTTAAAGTGCAATGCATAAAAATATAATGGGTCCTACCCATAACCCATCTTTTCATGTGCCGTGGTGTTTGCTAAGGACAAAATGCCCCACCACTCCTTCATTAGTGCTGAAAAAAAAAATACTCCAAGCCCAGGGAAGGAGGGGGGGGGGCTGTTGTCATATCTTGGATGTTCAATGTAGTTAAAAGGTTATTTCAAAATTGGTAAAAGCATTATGATGAACTAAAAAAAAAAAGATCCCTGAATGGGGGATTAAGGGTCAGGCATCGATTTGGAATTCCTCCGACTTATGAAGTATTAATAAAATTTCATATAAATGACTGTCCATTGAGGGGCTACCACCACCCTTAAAAAAAAAGAAAAAAAAAGAATAATGTCTCTGCCACTGTAATGAGATGCAAAATTATATTTAATTATAAATACCAATTTACATTTTTTTTTTTTACTTTGAAAAAAATGTTTTTGTTTACAGCATAACCGTCGACCCTTTGTTTAAACAGCCCTCTACCAGCAGGTGAAAAAATGCTTGCCTATCAACCCAATTCAGAAATAAGAATTTGCTGAGGTAAAAAGGCCCCAACCCCCCCCCCCCAAAAAAAAAAGAATTCTCCCAAGTGCCCCCCCCCCCCCATCCCCATCTTATATGTTGGAACCAATTGGCAATGAATAAATATCAATCAAGTAATAACCCCCTCCCCGTGATGCAGTACATCATGTCTGGGGACAATCTTTTTAATGTAGTTGTCAACTGTTGTTTAACATGGGAATTCATGATTAAAAGACATCGCAACATTTTCAAAGCCTTCTTGGGCCAGTTCACTAGCGTAGCTGTGCTCCACACGATACGGGAGGGCAAGCGAGCTACGTCAGCGGTACACGCAAGTCCCGGCCCCCGGAAATGCGGGCAGCATGAGCGATGACAAATGGGACACATCTCCGCGGCCCTGCATGTAAATGCACAGTAGACGACGTGGGGCAGAGCGCACATTACGGACGCGCAAAAAGCCCGACTATGCGATTGCGATACTACTATCGCGTTATCGAATCACAATGATTGCTATCTATTTTGCACGTAATTTGAGACACATTTGAGGAGTTTTTTATGTTATTGTGAAGATTAGCAACGTTTTTTCAAGAATGCAGATATCAGGTATGCTGTTTCAGATATTTTTCTAACATGCTACCCCAATTAGGAAACATTTCTCTCTGAATTAATTTTATTTTGAGGGTACCTACCCTAGACCAAAGCAGGCTAACCTAGGACTAGGTCTGACTCGTAGATCTATAACGTTTAAAGAAAGCTTTAGGGACCTACTTTTTTTTTTCTCCGTCTAACCCCTGTTAGACTAGTCAAGACCTTAATATGAGTACGAGTAGTATTGTAACATTAGAACTAGTTACGTCAGTAGTAGTCTAACGGTTACTACTACTAGTATCTTACGTATCTAAACTAGGCCTAACAATGTAACATAAGAAATTCTAACGTTAGATCTCACTTAACGTTAGGCCTAGCCTAGGTCTAAGTAAAGTTACCCTCATATAGGTCTAAATTAGGTTTTAATCGAGTAGGCCTATTGACGTTAGATAGTAGCTAGAAAGCCAGCGCTTCTAAGTTCTACGGCTTATTATTATTGAAGTTGACTCGCGAAACGAATTTTCTTCAACTTGTAACTTGTTTACTGCGGGGCCTAGGGTTAGGCCGTAAACGTTAATAATGCCTTGGTTTGGTTAGATTCTAACCTTAGAACTCTGAGTCCTGGCCGTTCTGGACTTGTTGAAGATATCGCACAGTGCCACAGTCCGCAGTGTATATCCACCATAAGGTGCTCAGGACATGGATTTCAAAAAAAAAAAGAAAAAGAAAAAAGGATGACAAGGTAGGCCCAACAACAACAACAAAAAAAAGTGGCAAACAACGACAGACATAGACACGGTCTTAAACAATCCGACACGAAGGCTACGTTCATCATCAGATACATTCTTACTCCAAACACCTAGAGTAGATGGGTACGGTATGGTGATCGTACTTTTTCCGTTATGATATGGAACCAAAATTGTGGAGTCAGTTAGTTGCCTCTTCACACTAGGGAACTGTCATCTACAGAGTCATTCAAATCCAAACTTTATGTTAAAACTATTATACTGAGGACTGTAGTGTAACTGCTGTAGATGTCTATGTCATATTGGATCAATATTGTATTTTTAATTGGTATGTTTTATTCTTTATTTGGTATATTTTTTTGTTTATCATTTTCTTCTTTGTTGAAATGTTTGAATATATGTATGTAATTTTGATTTCTTTTTTTGAAGCGCCATGAGCACTGAAAATTGGACCTATACGCTATACAAAGTAGACCGGGTCTAGCCACTATTGTATTATTATTATCGTATTATTATTATTATTATACTACTAGAACCAGGCACTGTTAGAGTGTTAGACGTTTAGGCATAGGCCCTAGCTCCTAGTCGGATAGACGAGGTGAAAAATACAATTGTTCAGAATATTCAATTTTGAAACATCTCTTCTCCCTTACTGATGTATACTGTACTGTTTACGTAGTATGAAACCCTCTTTACAGATAGAGGGTTCTAGTCACCTAGTTAGCGTTAAGTAAATAAATATACTTCATAGGGTGTCTAGTTAGTAGTGTACTGTTAGTGTTACTTAACCCGTTGGACGTAGCCCCAACGTCTAACCGTAGGCCTAACCGTTGCGTTAGATAAAGGCCCCTATTGCAATCTTCTAAACGGATTAAACATTCTAAAAAGATACCTTAAGATTAACAAATACCTTACTTGAATTAATATCCTACATTAATAATTCAAAACTAGGCGGCTTTGTGAAGGTAGCTTTGAAGATGGCCCGTTCCCCCAAATGTCCGTAAAAAGCGCAGATCAACGTCTGCCACGAGGAAGAGAAAGTGCAGAGTGTGTGTGACCTTTCGACCCAACTTATCAGAGTGGTCAAATGCGCTCAATGCATGCATAACAACATCGCATCATCGCGTGATGCCCAGCATAGCAGCAGCATACCAGCTAGTATACAAATAGTGTATGGTCACGAGTGCAATGGTACGAGATTTCGCACGAGGTGAAAGATAGAGGCGCTCTATTCAACGAGGCGAAGCCGAGTTGAATAGTGCGCCTCATCTTTCACCAAGTATACTGTATATTTTTGGATATGATTTTAATCATTAATACCAAAAACGTTTCCACTTAGATGGTACGGCTACGGAAAAGACCAAAATTCCACAGTGCAAAAAAACAGATGTGCGGGATACGGAGTTGAGAAGACACCTGAGCTCAGCAATCCGACAGGATTGCTGGAGCCCCGTAATTCTTCATCCGAAATTTCTCCAGCGAGGAGACAAAATCTGCATCTTGTCCGTCGAGGGGAACAAAGAGGAAATTCCTCTTGAGGTTGAAGAAAACGACCCTTTCAGAGGATCAGTGAAGGTATGGTCTATGAAGTCACATGTAACATTCCTTTTTTTCTAATGTGATCGTTAATCGCAATCATACAAAGTAAAACTTAAAATGTGTACATACTAGTACAACATCGCAAGTGTTCATTAATTTTGATTTTTCCTTCCATCATCAAACAATAAAGGCCCAGCTTGTTCCTCTTCCCGAAGTGTAATCAATGGAACACGTGCGGAAAATATCGAGAAAAAAAATCGCGCATTATCTTTTGATAGCTAATGATTGTGATTACTGTACAATGCATATCTAATAGAACAATGTACGGGTACCTTATCTAGATGAGGTAATGTCAAAACAACAAATTGCCCAATGCCTCAGTTACAGGAGTGGTGGGCGTTTAATGTGATTTTTAAAGAAGTTTGCTGTCACAATGGTATAGAACGTTGAGAACTTGAACATCGCCAATTGAAACTTCACTTTGTTTTGCTAGTTGTCAGCGAGTAGTTATGATCCCAAAGAAGAACATTCGTATCAAAACGAATTGTATTGCTTGTGGTTACGTTATATCCAAGTAATGTACCCTCTATCGGAAATATTATACATTTGGTATTTCAGGTCTTCGAAGGAGACTCCACCAAGCGTATAACCAAAACAGTGCGATATGAATGTATCGCCCCGTTTCATGAGGGAAGCGGAGGAAATGACGAAGAGGTAAAAGAATTACAATTTCACTGACAAAAGTTATGACTATAACGCTAATACAGCAGTATAACAGTTCAACAGAGCAGACTCCGCCAATTAGCCGTGTCGCCTTTTCCTGCCTGTAGTCATATACCTTCAACTAAAACACGTGTCTATATATCATGTATGTCATATCATGTATTCAGTGTAATTATGTTTAAACTTTATTGTTACTATTTCATGTAGATTCCCACTGGATCGGAGGCGAAGAGGAAGGTCAGCCAGCCGAGCTGCAAGAACAAGAAGGTTTGGAGTCCAAGGGCATATTTTTTATGAAGATAGTAGCAAGATATTAGCAAATATTTACTTTCATGAGAAATAAAGGCAAACGTATTTTGATGACCGCTTTGAAGTTGTGTAATGATTAAAAAAAAAAATCTTACTGGCTTGAAATTGATACCTCTTCAAAAGAAATGTTCGTTATAGACCTATATGCAATGATGGACATTTGTTGTATTTGGTGGTGGTTTGATAAACCATTTAAATTCGAAACATTGAAATTTTGGCTATTCTAATAATTGTGATAGGCTCTACTATATTGCAGACCTTCATAAAAGCGGAACTAACATTTTTTTAAGCAATTCCCCAATAGAAAGATAAAAGAGAAAAAAAAAATCATAGAATGTGTTGGCCCCAAAACTATAGCTTTAGTGTTCCCGGGACAGCGCACTGTATAACAATATCGGTGTTAGATTTAACACCATGTTAGATTTAACACCATGTTTGTTCAGTGTATAACACCTATCAAATGTCAATATAGAGGACCACACCCAGAGGTGTACATGAGAAAATGTATTGTGATGGTGTTGAAAAGTGCTCAACAGGCACTTCTTGGTGTTAATTTGACACTGTAATGCTGTAGGTGGTGATAGTTTAGACACTGCGATGGCATTAATTCAATAATCAGCTGATAATGACACCGTATGGTGTTGATTTGATATTGCTGGCGTTAATCTCAATGATAGAACACCCGTCCAGCTTCAATAGGAGATCACACCAACTGGTGTTACAGTGGTTTCTATGTGTTTACACGTTTTTGTTTAAAAACAGAAAAAAAATCTAGTACTTTATCGGAAATTCTAAAGATCGTCTTGTTGAAGTTCTATATCAAGAAGAAGAGCAGTAAGAGACTCTTCAAAAAAATAATTTTGAATTATTCTGAAGTGAAATCTCGGAGGTGTTAATTTAATAACATATAGTAATGAGCAACAGAAATTTAACACTAGATCGGTGTTGCATATCTAACACCGAACTTCCTTTTTTTTTTTCAGTGCACTAACATCGTATGACATTACATCGCATCCTCGTCGCTGATGAAGAATGCGATATACATAGGCTATCACGTCGCTGATGAAGAATGCGATATAGGCTATCCTGTTTGATGTTTTGTTTCTACGTTTCTACGAAACATGCGCTTTCCAGCATGATGATGCGTTTTGATAACAGTAGAAGTCTTTACCTCATAATATTATGGGCCTACAATATCATTAAAGATGTGGTGGTCCGTGACAACAGCAAATTCAGCAGTCAGTTTGAATAGTATATAGTTGCCCGATCAGGCAAGCAAAAGGTATATTTTGGCGCGACACCAATTTGTAGTGTCCATACTGTAGCTTATATAGAACGTCGACGTATACAACAGGGCTCAATAACTAACATCCAGTGCAGATATAATTCTAAAGGCGGGTGACGAATGCATATTCCTGAAAATTCATTGTATGTTTTGTTGCCTTTGAGCATTTCTTATCCTTTTCTATAATGTACAAAATAAGAAAAATGTACGGTTTTGTGCCCCCACCCCCTTCCAAACATAAAAAAATAAAGCACAACTTGATCGTCTATGTCGGATTTTTACACGATTTATGACTCACAAAGCTGTTCAATTTTTCCCCTTGTAATATACTCTACAGTGCTGTTTACTGATTGTTCGCACATTGTTCTTTAATTTTTTTAAGTTCTTAAATTTTATTTCCCTTTATCAGATACGGAAGGACATTGAGGAGGAACCAAACAGAAATGAAAAGGAAACTGAAACGGACGTGAGCAATGAAGACCAAGAGAGGGAAATAGTGGTTACAACTGAAACTGGATCGGAAGAAGCAATGAATGAATTGGTAATACACCTTCCCTTTGCTCCCCTAATTTGGGTTGAAACCTTAGGCCGGACGTCCACTATAGGGCGCAGGCAAGCCACGGAAGGGTTACGGATTCCGTCCGGCCACAAACAATTTCAAGCCCTGATCGCCATATATACGCATCATCATCACGTAGGTCAAGTTTTTACGTGAATTTCAGTGTTAAATATTCTTATCAAGCAAATGAAGATTAGGCGGTCGATAAGTAGTACTGTAAGGTCCAACCTCACACCTTTGTGGCTCTCGGTACAGCTGCAGTCTCGTTGAGTTGTCACCGTGATCACGTACGTACACGCGATGACGGCGCAACACAGCCAAACACCGGGCTAGCTCCCGGGATCCACACACGCACAGAGCTGAGCGAGCATGAGTGAGACGTGATCAAAATGCGGGCAGTGTAGAACGCGGGGGACGCCAGTCGTCCTACCGCGATAGGACGATTTCTCTCTTACAGAAAAAAATCGGAACTCTCCACCAGCGCGCACATCATGTTAAATGCGCCTATATGCGCGTAAATTCGTCCTCGTGCGTTCCATGCGTCCTCCCGCGGTAGAACGCTAGTGAGAATGAATATCCCTTCCCTAAGCAAGAGGAGATTTTGAAGATGCTTGCCAGTGTAAAAAAAAACATGTGATGACAGACAGAGCGGCAGTGAACAAAGCATTTGTGAAAAAAATTGTAGAGTGGACAGCTGACATCCTGCCGAAAATATACAATGGGAAAGTCTTGATGAAGAAGTAAAGGGTCACCTGAAAGAAATAAACGATATGTGGCAAATATTTAGCATTGAATTTGCAAGAGTATGCACTTTCTGCTGTCTATGAGTTGGAGCTTGTTGAATCGGACAGTGGTAAACTGGGCAGAGAAAGACATTTGTTGTGGAAAACATGGCAAGGAATAGGCAACAATGCTAGCCGTCCGCAGCATATGCTCCTGTTTTAGACCTGATGCTGACCCACAATGTGGAAATTTTTTTGAGTTTAGTGGTCATCTTGAAGATGTGTATGAAGATCGATCACGCCTGCAGGAGTTCCGAGGAAACAGGTTTAACATCCCCTTTGAGAATGCTACTGCCGCATGCTATTACCACCTGCCACGTATGAAAAGTCTCATTCAGTCTTACCCCGAGACAGAGAGACGTCGCCTGATGAAATGTTGTCTGTGGAACATTGAGGACGATGTGATCATCGGAGGAATGAGAGCAATGGGTTTGCTTGAAAGGCAACTGACATCTCCCATTATGGAAATGCTTGACAGCTCCACTCATGTCATGGATACCTCAGCGTACTACCAGAGAACGTTTGACAAAATACAGCAGATCATGGTAGACCCTACTGAGGTGATGCATGGACAGCTGACCCTGTTTGAGAACTTTCCCCCTGTCAAGGACAAGCTGTGGGATTCCCTCTTCAGACCTGTCTCTGAGGAAGTGGAGGATTTCACAAGGCAAGCTCTTATCATCATAGCTCATAGCTTGGGCCTTTGCATGGAGAGACAGGTGAGAGACCATCTGACGGGTGGAAAGTTTCACACGGCATGTCAGTGTGTGCGAATGGAGACAGAACACTGTCCAAAGCATAACCTTGCTCCAGAATGGCTTTTCTTCCAGCTAGACATGAAGCAGCGACAGATGCCAAATGCCAACACAGTCACAATTGAAGGAGTCGTCATGTGGTCGCAGAATAAGACTCTCACTTTAATACCTAGACTCCTTTGGTGAAAAAAAAAAAGGAATTGACAAAGCCGTGATTTCGCCGAAACAGGTTCTTGCGCTGTACAGATAGAAACAAGAGGACATCCGAAAAAGGAAAGTAAAAAAAGCTAAGAGACTTGGAAGGAAAAACAAAAGAGAAGGAAGTAAAGAAAATGGAGGACATACGAAAGTGTACAGCAAAGGTGAATGAATACAAGCGATGTGAAAAAAAAGAAGACATCAAACAACTTGTCGAGCTTGTTACCGCAAAGCACAAGGAGTCTCCAAAAGAAGTAAGAGACAAAGAAATTCTAGAAGCTTTCAAGTCTCACATTAGGTTTTATAAGAACGTTAATTTTAGCAGCAAGATTGACTATAAACTTTTCTATTTTTCTCATGGAAAGACCGCGTTATCTCTTGAAGAACTTCAACATGTTCAAAGTAACTTACAGAAAATTCTAGGGTATTTTGAAAGAGACATCCTAGAGGAGGCTGGACCAAGTGCTGCATGCAGACAAGCTGATGACAACACGCTGAGAGAAAAGAGACTTGCTGTCCTGAAAAGAAAATATACATTTACTGGAGTATCACTTACTAAATAGAGGAGAAGAGATAACTTCCCTGGAGATTCAAATTTGAACAAGACAATCAGTTTGAAATTTCAAACAGGATTTGGTAAAAGGCATCACATCTACAAAGGTGTTGTTGTTAGAAAGAGTACCTTTGCTGATCTCGAAGAGTTCATGGAGGAGGAGGATAGAAAGTTTGTGGGAAAGTTTGACTTTTACATTGTTCAATTTGATTCCCCGCATAATGACGTCCTATATGCATACCCACTTGAAAAGGAATGGCTGGACGACTGTCTGAATATCATTTAAGGGAGAGACGTTCGAACATTGAGCTTTAAGACATTTGTTTGTGCAAAAAACAAGATTTGAATTCAAGTTGTGACAAATTATTAATGTGAATTTTATCTTCATCTTATTTTTTACAAAGTCACAGCTGGGCTTGTTACTTCAAGTGATGGATGCATCAAGATACTACCAAAGGACTTTCAACAAAAAATGATTGTAAATTTCATCTTCATCTTAGTTTTTACATAGTGACAGCTGGGCTTTTCCTTCATGTGATGGATGCATCAACTTATTAGCAAAGGACTTTCAACAAAATGTATCAGATTAGGATATATCCCACTAAAGTGATGTATGGACCAGTCCTGTGGTATGGATTGCTGACCCCATTTGACACCTTTTCCCCTGTCAAAGACAAGCTGTAGGACTCCCTCTGCAGACCTGTCACAAAAGAAGTGGAAGACCTGACAAGACAAGCTACCATCATAATAGTTCACAGCATGTATCTTTCATCTTCATAGACACTTTGAAGCCAGTCTGTAAACTCAGCGAGTTGATAACACCATGTAGTCGGGAAACTAGACAGCCTGTGATGAAAGAGCTCTAAGGTTCCTAGTGAAAAATGGGTAGGATATTCAATTGATTTTCCCTTTTTAACTCAAAGTGATAGCTGGGCTTCTGGGTGTATTTGCTTTACAGCGCTATACAACTAGACAAATTTGGGGCTTGCAACCCCCTTCCCCTCCTATAGTGTCCATTTGGAATACAGCTGTACTACCATGGTTCACCATGTTCATCTTAACCTGGGATTGAGTTATGTGTCACTTCATGAAAAGAGGAACAAATGTTATCAGTTTTATTGTTCAAAAGTTGTATTTATATCTTTATAAATGCATTCATCAAGAAATAACTAACAACAATTTGTTAATACTCTAATAGCTTGATAATTTGTGTTGTTTTGTAACAGTATTCATACTTGAACACTGTGGTTTCTCGAAAGGTCTTTACTCAAGTGAGCCATGGAATTCCCTGCTCCCCTAAGTTATGGTATATAGCCTATGAATATTAATTAGTCACTGATCCACTTAAATGGTGCTGAGATATTTTTTTAATGAACTAATTTGATTAAAGCATTCGAGCCTGAATATCCCATGCATATGTACGGGTCTCGTAACATCCCGCGTTTTGCGAGATCTTTCCATCACATCAGGAGCAGGATGGCTTGTAACGAAGGTAAGAACTTCCTCAAAGTTTTCATTAAAAATTTCTATTTTTTTCCCGATAAATTTTCCGTTTTCTAGACGTGTAAACTTAAGCATAATTCTGGTGATATTTTGAGTGCACTTTAGCGGCATTTCACTCAAAAGTTAGGGGGGGGGAGACAAGTCAAAGACAGCGGTTTTCGCGTTCTCTAAATTCTATGCTGTCGAATGATACCAAACTTTCGGCCAATAGGTATAGCGGTAAGCAGCGAGAGAGTGAACTCTCACGGCATGTCAATTGGTAAGCGCTCGATTTTGCAAAGTCACGCAGTGACACCATTGACACATTCAAAGAAGTCCTGTCAGATCTTGATGAAGCCGCTTTCGATGCTACTCCTGCAGGTCAAAAGATCTTGACCAACATACGTAACACTATGTCTGACCGTGCCGCCACCGAGTTGAAGTGGCACGAATTGCTTCAAAGACACAGGCAAGAAGTGCTTCCCATGGTCTTGGAACATTGGGATGAGCTGACAGAGGCAGAACGGAAACCACTCGAAGACATGACCAGCTTTTTCTGTGGACTACACGGTTTGGTACAATATGCGAAAGTCAGCGAAAAGACCATTGGAACAATAGAGGAGGAGATGTTTGCAGGGAAGGGTGCTGGTGCAGCACTACTACAAGGACTCTCATTCAAGACTGACAAGAATGGTGTGCTCCGATTGATACGGACTGCGTCAAAAGCATTTGCGAGAGGGGCCGATGAGAAATCAGGCTGCCACCGTCAGTTTAAGGTCTACTGTAAAGACTTCCTTCACAACCATAACTCGAGAACTTTGCCGCTAGTACCCTTTCGAGGAAATCGCTTCAATATCTTGTTCTTCAACGCAGCATATGTGTACATTTCCTGCAAGAGAAAATGAAGTCTTTCCTTGAGAGTGGAGCATCAAACAAGCTTCTCAGAAGCATTGAAGCAGATCTGAAAGAACCCTTCTACTTGTCAGGTTGTAGAGCATTACTGTAGGTCTGGTGAGTAAGTACATTACTACCCCTCTCTGGAAGAAGCTAGAGGATAAAGGGATCCATATATTGGATTTGCCAGACATCTACACTCAAGTCCTCGATCTCCTTGACAAAGCAAGTAAGGATCCTACCAGTTTCATCTCATGGAAGGGAAGATACTATCTGGACAAGAAAAGAAATGGATGATCAGTTGGACTTTGTGAATTGTAGATGTATATAAAAGTACTTTTTACTTTCTATTCATTTTCATAATTTCTTAGCTAAATAAAACACTATCGGCTTGGCAAATAGCTATCATGAGAGTATTCATATGTTTTATGTTCCAAACGCGATAAATAAAAAATATACCTTTGTCGATGAGAATGTGTTTATTTCTTGTGTATCAAACAAGTATTTGAAGTACTGAAAATGGAGAAAGTACTGGAATATTACAAACTTATTTTTCAATTTTAAAGTTGTATATATATAATATTTCAATTCTTATTAGTCATAATAATTTTTTTTTCTCATTTTCAAATGGGCTTTGTGCAATGGTTTTCACTTTTATTTTGGATCCATCAGCTTCCATCAAAGTGTGACAAATTTTCGTTCCGAGACTTTTCTTTGTGTGATCTGAGGTAAGCCTTGCAATTTATTTTTGGTTGGCCAGAAATGTTTTTAATTTCTTTGTGTTTTACATTTTATTATAAATTCATTTTATGATTACTATGATTACATGATGATTTTATGATTTATTATACAGAATTGATTTCAAGATCCTACTGCTCACTTTTAATGGTCTGGCCCCAGGATACCTGTCTTTCCTAATCGAGCGGCGGCAGCCTCACCCTGGCCTTCATTCATCTGGCCTTACTCTCGAGATGCCCATTACACATCTCAAGGGATATAGAGACTGTGCATTTTCCTCTAATGCTCCTTGCCTATGAAACTCCCTCCCATCTTTTCTCGGTGAAATTGACAAAGTGGATCACTTCAAAGCCTCACTCAAGACTCACATTTTCACCAGACATTCAAATGCGAACTCTCTTGGAGGAGTCTGCGCCTTTGAATGATTCAACAAAAATGCGCTATACAAATGCTCTGGATCGTCATCATCCTCATTATTTTACATGGAGTATTTTGTGTTCACCAATTATGTATTATTTTACATGATTTTTTATTTCATTTTGTACTGGCAACGGTTGCTATTTCATGATTTCATATTTCTTTGTATCTTATGTATTTTCTTTACTTTCCAGAATGCCACAATTTCTTGATGGAATTTAAAACACAAATGAAAATCATCATCAATCTCAACCCCCCCCCTTTTTTCCATAGGTATGACATAGATTTGCTGAGGGAGAGTGCCACGGCAAAGTCCTTAGCCAGCAGGTACCTGGCTACCCTGAGTGGTACAACATCCGCTACGATGGCGATGAAGCCATCTACTCGTATAAGTTGCTGGAAGATTACCGTCAAGGTGACCTCAAGATAATCTGCTAAAGGTAAAAACGATACATATTTATACTCATCTAAAATAACATTGCACACACACACACACACACATGATTTAAATATTGTAAATATATATCATATGACGAAAATTTTCTGGCATTGAGTGCCAGTGGAGGATGTATGTACAGTGTATATTTACTTTCAAATAATATTGTATCATCTTGTGAACCATATCAAGTTGCAAAAATCGTAACAATACAAAATAAAAGTCTAAACAACATGCTCATGCAATTCGTATCATTTACCCTTGTTCTTCTTTATCTCATTCAGTTCCGCTTCAAGTACAAAAGAGCAGTAGATGAGCATTTCAGGGGCCGAGCATCCAATGATTCATGTTCACTTTACAGTGACTAGCAAGTTAGTTGTTTGGAACCAGTCATTCTCTCATAATAGCAAATGAGAGAATTTGTTCAAAGGCATACATCTGTAGACTAATAGTCTATACGGTTGTTTTTTTTTTCTTTCGTCGGAAAACAAGAATCAGTGTTGTTCCTGTGGACTTTCGAAGAAATGCATCATGTTGTTGGATGAATGGATAAATGTTGGCATAGTTCACATATGTGGCTGGAGAGTAAACATAATAATTATTGATATTACATGCATTCATGAATACGCCATTTGCATATAAGTTTGCATTTTTATTGATGAAAGAAGATACTGATCATCAAACAACTTTGTTTGCTGGTGAGATAGAAGTCATCTATTTTTCACATCAGCCTGTTATTGTTAGGTTTCGCGTTATTCCCAGTGTCATTAGATGTATTAAATTGTGCATCTAATTTGCATATTGATAAATCATGAAGCATAATACCACCCAAAAGTTAAAAATGAGGCTAACAGTTCATGTCAAAAATATATGGAGATGTAAAAAGAATAGTTTTTATTGATTTAAAATGATGAAAATATGTTCAGTAATGAAGATACTATTATAAAATGTGATATAGTAAATTTCTGGTGGAAAAATCTAAATATTCGCCTATTTGATTATTCGCTAATTTGCATACACGTTAGTTAAACTAACCGTAAAATCTCTCCTTCAATAGTGAATAGATAATTGCATGAGCTTTAAAATGAGTACAAGCAAGCTATACTTTTGTCCAAAAAATAAAAATCACGTGGCATTGCAAATATTGCCCCTAGACGCCCTACGTACGTACTAACAGTTAGTATGATGGGGGTTGGGCTTCCGGACACTTGACTTCGCGCATGAAAACTTACCTATTTTACATAGATATGCACCCTTTACCTCAAAGACTTCATATAGACTCCTCATCCTACTAGAAAACATACTCTGAAAACGGCGTGAGAATTAACCTGCTAAATCGTTGGATTTCCCCTTCAAAGTGACTCCATGTACGCGTCCGGTCCGACAACGCTTGGTCATACTATGTTAATACTCGACACCCAGTCCTAGGCCTAACTGAATTAGTAGCGTTTAGGCGGGTAGGTCCAAGTTGTAGGTACTCAGTAACCGTCGCGTTAGAACTGTACTCTACCCTATGCTTAGACCGACCAGACGCTGACAGCGACTGGGCTGTGGTAGTTCTATACACAGCCTGGGTATCAATAGAACTCTAGTTACCCTAGCCCTAGCTCTAGGCTATGCTTAGCCCGAACAGACGCTGTGCTTCGCTACTTTAAATATACCTACAGCGATTGGGCTGTGTATAGTTTCCCTATGCTCTATAAATAGTATGCGTACAGACACTACAGTACAATGTACGTTAGTTAGTCTAACTTGTGTCTCGGACCAGCTCTAGTATTGTTATCAAGAGTTTGAGCTACAGAAACAAGATCCAAAGAGCTCACCTTCCTTCTGTTGGACAAGGGATCCATGGTACAGTAGGTCTACCAGTTGAAAATACTCGTAAAGTCGTAGACTTCTAGTGGCTATACTTGGTAGAATCTCTTTCTTCTGTCTATATAATCATACACAACGTTAACCGTTTAAAATAGAACGGTACCGTTAGACATTGTTCGTGTAGACCGATGTCGGGCCTACTAAAGTCAAAGAACCCGGCCAGTCAGAAAGGACGTCAGGTCCTACGTCGGAGTATTACTGCCGACTTGACTGATGATGATGCACATGTAGTTGCATGATGATAACAAAGATAGAGGGTGAATTTTCCTTGTGTTTATCAGAAGACGCCATAGATATGTGCATGAACACGATGACCCACGCTCGCTAGCGTATAGCGCAGCAACTCGAGCTAACATGTGTACGTACTGCTAGCTAGCTGAAGATTATGTTCTGTGTGCGAACGAAACGCGTTAACGTACTACAGGCCCACAGTGTGCGCGACTGACCACGGCATGCATGCACGTTTGTACGTACATGGTAACACCACATCAAAAAAAGGGTGTAGGACAATCATATAACCTCTTTGGTTACTAATAATATACTAGAGCGCGGACTGCGTGTGGCGCGTACGCAGTGCTCGTGTGCCGAGATGAAGAGGCCGCGCGCCATCTTTGTCCGGGCAAAAACAAGCATGGGCAGCGCAGTAGTGGTGGACACGTGAACACGTATACAACAAGCGCTCAAACACGTATTGCCTTTCAGCAAAAAGATGAGGGGGTCGGAGGTGAGAGAAGGAAACAACTCAAAAATTTAAGTTGCTAGCAATCTCTTATTGTGATTGGTAAAGAAAATGAAAATATAAAAAAATTACTTTATTCTCAACGAGGTAATACTTTCAAGCCGACCAACACGACCATGGTCCATGCAATACAAAGGGTTCTCTTGGTCTCTAGACTGCCGGATGCCCCTTGTGATACAGTATACTGCGTCAATTTTTGTATTTTTTTTTGCAGTTATTTTTTTTTCTGTATGAGGGGACTGCATTCTATAGTCCTATCTGTGTATACGAGTGTTTTATTGTATTTCTTTTTTTTTTCTGGTGGTGGTGGAAATGAAATAAATCATTTTTATAAGTACGTGTAGGCATATTGGTTCCATGACATATTGATGTTCAAGCTCGAAATGCTAATGTTGAAGCTTACATAAACCCTAACCCAAATCATAACACCCACGGTGACCCTAATCCTAATCCTCACCCTGCCTTTCTTACAAGAACCAAAAGCCAATCAGACCCATGATGGTAATTCTACTTTCAGAAAGATATCAATGCCGGAGCATATGTCCTGTCACCAGGCATATATTACGTATTCTGAGCTTTTCTCACACTATCTTAGTGAAATTAACTGCTGGTATAGCAAAGGGTGGAGGAACGATTTTTTTTTTTTTTGTGGGGGGGGGGGGGGGCTCAATGGCCAAATAGGGCACTTAGAAATGAGCACTTTTTTAACTTAAAAAGGGGAGGTTTTTTTTTTTTTAAATGGGGCAAATGCCCCCTCCCCCGTTCCGCCGACCTTGCATATAGTTATGTACTGTATTAGCTATCTATATTATAGTAGCAATAGATCGAGAATAGCTGAGGGAGGGCGGAGTGCCCTGACGAATTTTGCAAGACCTTTTCTTTTCTTTTTCCTTCTTTTTTTTTTGCCTTGAATCAATCTGTTTAACACACACTATTTAGTTACTTGTGAAAGGAATCTCCACTCCCCTTCTTTTCTCCTGTTTCTACATCCAAAAGCAGCACATGAACCAGGCATTTTGCAACATAGATCTATGCTACTTAAGTAGAATTTGCGAATTTAAGAACATTTTTCGATTTCCAAACTCCGATGGAGACCTTGGCATAGATGCCAGCCTACTGCCGTTGCATCCCGACGTCGATCTCCCTGAATGCTCCGTAGCGCTACACGTTATCGGTACGGTCGCTAGTCGAAATTTGCCCGGACCAAAATGGCGAACGCCTCCTTCTATCGGTCACAGGGATTTTACGGAGTCCGCCCTCTAGTGTTCTTAGTATACATCTCTATGGTGTAGGACTATACTAGTCTAGAGTGAATCCACAGAGTGCGACTGCGAGCATGTTAATTTTGGGCCACGGTTCGTAATCAGATTTCTACAAAGTAAAAAACAACAACAACAACAACAATATTCCTTCACATGAAATTTGAACCTGCTGTCAACTTTTTAATGATGAGACACAGAGTTCTTATGGGGTGTGAGTGTGTCGTGTGTGTGTGTGTGTGGGGGGGGGGGGGTGATCCTTTTTGACCCACTTCCCCTATGGTGCTCTACTACTACAAAAGTATTGGTATATTGACTGTAATAACTATACAGCTAATATTGCAGAAATGATATTTCTGTCATCATCGTTACCATCGTATAACTGTTCTTATATTATAAAACATATGTGGGGAATATTTTTTCTCTCTCTTTTGTTTTGGCATATCTGATTAATTAGATTTTGCTTATAGGTTTTGTTTTGTCTGATCACATCTTTTTTACCCTGTAAACTGGATTTAAAACTACAGCAATACTCAATATTTTTGTGTCATCATTTCATTTCATTCCCATTTTCTTCACAATCACCACCATCACTTTCATCTTCATTACATTTTTTCCTCATCATCACCCTATCATCATCATTATCATCATAACAACTTGATTTCTATTGTATAATGTTATGCACTAGAATATAAAACATACTGCATTTACAGTGTATTATATTTTTATAGTATTTCCCCATTCCGCAAACAATATATTATGTGTATTTTAGATAGGTCCCTAGGCTGCCACGTGTTCAAGCTTTTGCTTATTAGAGTGGCAGGCCTTCCGCATAATTTTTACAGGTAATTATTAGGAAATTTGGTAATATGTTGTACATTTTGTTAATGGATTTAATTCACACATTCATTTTTCTTCTTTGAATCATGTACATTGTAATCTGCTTACTGATATTCCATGTGTTATTACTGAAAAAAATGTTGATTTATGTATGAAGAATAAATCAAACAAACACAAAATTAGGCCTTTATGTAGGCACTACATACGTATACGTGTTATTCATTTTGTTAGGCCCTACTATATAATCTATTTATACATTGTATTTATTTCCAATCCTTTCAAATACATGATTTATTTTTTCATCTCTATTAATCATTTCATTCTTCTTCTTTTTTTTTTGGGGGGGGGGGGGGGCATGGATAGAGGGGAAAAATAGGCCCTACTGCTTTTAACTTGAATCACGGAAGTCCTAGTGCTTGAAAATAAATACATAGGATTTAATTGATTATACTTTGCAACATTGATAGAGGTGCAGCGTTTGCAGTTCATTGCATTTAATTTGTATGGGAGGTGTCAAGGTCAAGACAGCTCCCCCCCCCCCCCCGCCCCCTTTAGACGGGAAAATTTGAGTGCGGAATTGTGCGATTTTTTTCCCGATTTAATTTTCCCCTGATTTGCTTAACGATTTTTGTTTTAACGAGCCAGAAGTGTGCGTGTGTTTTTGTTTTGTTTTGTTTTGTTTTTTGTTTTTGCTTTTGTTTTTGTTTTTGTTTTTTTGTTTTTGTTTTTGTTTTTGTTTTTGTTTTTGTTTTTTTTTTTTTTGGGGGGGGGGGCTTCAGCTCCCCCCCCCCCCCAGCCTCCCGGTTCCTCGGCCCCCGGCGTATACTAAGGGAGGATAGACAGAGGACAGTCAAGTACTCAACTGATGGGAAAAGACGTATGAATTGGGAGCACGAAGATAGCGTCAGTTATAGCTTGTTTAGTAACAATAGCCAGAAACCCCCATTTCCATCGTGATGTTTTCTTCTGCTTCTTCTTCATAACCAAAAGAAGAAGTTCGACATACAAACATAAATCTATTGATCCATGCCGAGGAACTGCTTGCATTGAAATGCAGACCCGCCATTCATGAATGTAGGCCAATCCCAGCTAAAGATTGGACGTTTTCTGAACGTTCTTGAAACATTCGAAGTTTGATATTTTGAAAATTTTATCAAAAAAGTTCTCAGAACGTCCGTTTGTGGAAGGTTTTCATATTAGACACGTTTGAAATGGGCGTGAAAAAAAGTTTGTAAAAGTAAAAAAAAAAAAACAATAACAAATAACAAAAAAAACCTTTCAAAACATCAAACAACCTGCTTAAAACCTTGTGAACGTTATAGGCCTATCACATGGACGTCAGAAAACCTTTTTACGAATATTGAAACAGTTAACCTTTTAAGAATGTCTTGTATTTAACAACACTTTTTTTTTTAAAGAAAGTTTGAAACTCAAAAAAAAAAGGCTTATGGAACTTTTCAGAAAAGTGTAAATAATTTCCAAAAATTGACATTGCTATAGAATGTTACAAAATATTCAAAGCCTTAAAATCCTTAAAAACGTAAACCCAAGGTAGTGAGTAAAAATAAGGACTGTATTGGGCACATTATTTACTTATGGGATTATTAGGCCTATACAGGCACAATATGGGATAACTGTATCCCTATAGTCCTGTATAATCATATATAAGCCTTTATATCATAACCTGTTCCTAATATTCTGTTATTCCACCTATAAACATACTATACATCATATGAATCCCTATGGCTGATGTAAATCACATTCATATGATACTGGCAAAAACGTTGTAATGCGTAAAGACATGGTTACTTCAATCAAATCACACATACTGCACCCTGGAAATGAAATATGAAAAATGCCTCTTTATAACAAAATTTGAAGTTTTGAATAGCTGAACAATGATATAAGTCAATCTTAACGCAAGTTAAGAAGTTGTAACCCAATTTGAATAATTTAGATTTAAATGTCTTTTATCTCTTTCTATTGTTATAACTTTCAAATTCTAGATTTTCTTATACTTGAATGTTCATAGATATTGAATGAATATGTATGATGTACGTAAGGTATACCAAACATTTAATTTTGTAACGTCAGATAACGTTTACAAACGTTTTGTAAAGATTTTTTTTTTCATTTTGACGTTATGGAATTATTATTGACGTTTTGAAAACGTTTTGTTCTTTTTTTACTGTGTTTTTGCCGTAAATGATATAAAGTCCAAACTTTGACGGTAAATGTTCGTTTTACGTTTTAAAACGTCTACTTTAGCCGAAGAAGTGTGGCACCTCAAAAAAGGAAAAAAAAAACACGTTGCGGAAACATTCTGGAAGTGACGTTATGTGTTTGCTGGATACTACAGACTACATTGTACTTCAGCGGAGAAAGGGCACGTCTTCTCAACTTGACATCGTAAATCTTGCAATAATGGCAATTGTAGATTCACTTTTTCATGAATAATTCAAAGGAAGTATATATTCAGTACTCTTCGTTTGTATTTAGAGCTGACTATCTATAGACACATGCTGTAATAAGGGCAGTGTGTCTGTGCCAATGCTCATGCAAGAGTCTTTATTGGCATGTATATATAGACACTATATACAAAATTTACGACATAACATTTACGACCATCATTCACTGCACAATAAGAGTCGTCTTAAACCATTACCCTTTATCGTCTCTAGGCAATGAGTTAGCACAATATTGGCAGCGCTTCGGCCTCACAATCCAATTCAAAGGACCCGGGTTCCATTCTCAAGTCCGATTATCAATGTTGCGTGTAATCAGAGGCAAAACGCCCTGTACTTCGAATGGAATATGAAATGGAGTTCCCGTGAAAGAGATAATTACAACTCATGCATATAAATGATCCCGCTTCGTTTATTCATCAGAAAGATCAAGGTGTTTAACCCGATTGTCAGCTCTAAGATCTGTACTATCTGCGACTGATGATAGTCAGGTTCTGTTTTGAGATATACACTGTAAATAATACGCTAGGACACTCAGTGAGTTTAAGTTAACAAAAAAGTGACTAATTATGCTCTTTATTTTTCCAGCTAAAATTCAGTAACAATATACTGCCTTACTTTTGGTAAAAGGAAGCAAGTGACATTTTTGTGAGTATTGACTTTTTTATCGATTTGGCATATTTGAGGCATGCTCTATTTAACTGAAAAATCCAAAAGTTACAATTCTAGCCCATTTCTGAGATATTTGGGTGGCAAAAAGAAGCAAGTTCACAAAATTGCATGAACAAAAATGGCAAAAGGAAGCAAGTAACAAACTTATGATATGATTGTCTCTTGCTTCCCTTTGCCAAGTCATTTACATTTACACACAATCGAAAATACTTTGGCAAAAGGGAGCAAATAACATCCTTTGATTGTCACTTGCTTCCTTTTGCCAATTTTTTATGTTTGCTACAAATCTATAATACTTTGGCAAAAGGAAGCAAGATTCTCATGATAGATTGTCACTTGCTTCCTTTTGCCAGATTTTTTCATGTTTGCTAAAAATCTGAAATATTTTGGCAAAAGGAAGCAAATCATACAATCTCAAGATAAAGGATTGTCAATGATTGCTTCCTTTTGCCAACTTATTTATACTTGCACGCAGTCTATAATACTTCGGCAAAAGGAAGCAAGTGACATCCGTATGATATGATTGTCACTTGCTTCCTTTTGCAGTTGCCAATTGTTTGTTTGCTACAAATCTATAGTACTTTGGCAAAAGGAAGCAAGTCATGTATGTAGCAAGTCAAGTCAAGTTATGTCATGTATTTCATTTAATTTTGTTATATTTGATGTACTTTTTTCATCGAGAAATATGAAAATAAATTGAAATTGAAATTGAAATTGAAGTAACATACTATTGATGTGAGTGTCTCACATGCTTCCTTTTGCCAGATTTTTCATGTTTGCTACATGTTCATAATACTTTGGCGAAAGGAATCAAGCTACATAATAATGAGTTTCTATGGGAATATCAAAATTCTTCGAATTGTCGTAAATGCATCACATATGAATTGCATGAATACCGACATTATTTCTCATCGCAAATTTCCATGCTGAAGGGCCTACACAAAAACATATTTTGATATATATATATATACAATTATTTCCCACCAATAACCCTGTTACGATCTCTTCCGTATCTACACACACACGCACACACACACACACACACACACACACTAATGTATATGACAACATTCAGGAGCAAATAAATGAGATAATTAAATACTATAGATCCTAGACAAATCCTATAGACCCGCGGGTTTTACAAAAGACCTGTCAGCTGCCTGTGGTTCAATACTCTACTGTGCGCGTTTGGTTTCAATTTATACTGTCCGACGAGGGTGGTGATGATACGGGTGATGAGAAGGTCATTTGAATACAGCCGAGGTTGCCAAGATATTCGGGATGTCGCCGAGTTGACGGGGATTTCGTCCCACTGGCGGGGATATCGTCCAGCTTATACGGGCATGTTGTCCGGCTTGCGGGAATGTCGTCTTGTTGACAGGAATGCCGCCGTGTGCACCGGATGGCTACCGAGTTAACAGGAATTCTGTCGCGCTAGCGGGGATTGCCCTCAAGTTAACAGAGACCGTCGACTTTAACAAGTTGTTTAATGGTGATGCCGTTCAGCCTAGCTCGTCGGTGTCGATCTATGGGAATACAACTGTCATAATAGTATTATGACCTATTCACAGGGTAGCAATCCATCATGAACCACATCAGTTCAATATTTCCCTACATAATTATGACCAATGATGCTCCTTTGTTATACTTTAATTCATTCGTACACCATTACAACGAACATACCTACCGAAATAAGTTAACCACTGACATCTATATATTCATATGCTCATTTAAAATACGAGCATCCATGAACCATTTTACAACAAAACACTATGGACACCATCACTGATACTCTCACGTCTCACATGCATACTTTATTCACATATTGTATTAAAACAGAGGTTATAGGATGAATATGTAATTGTGACCGTGCACCTCAAAACGAACATAAAGTCGCACACACTGATTTTGCGTGAGGACTGAAAATAAGTGAAATGGGTCAACCTAGCCGAACTTGACTTTTTCATATTTCTTGAAAGAGCGGGTCTTCTTTTACATTGTGCTAAAATTTGGTATCATAAAACGGGGAGGAAAGTGTGTTTTTTTAGCAGTTTATCTTGAACATTTTTGGTAGAATAGTGTGATTAGGTGTGTCCTTAGAATCCCTTTTTCATTTCTGAAAAACCTTGTCCACACTCTTCACTTTCAACTCTAATAACTTTTGAAAGGATAGAGGTGCTGCTTTGAAAGTTGGCATTAATTATGGACAGAATGTGTTAATGAGGCATGCATAATTTCAGTTTAATCTGATAATCCCTTCATTGTTGTTACTATGGTGGTTTACTTCCTGTTCTTTGTCCCATTCATCGCACAGCCAGCACGGTTTGGTAAAGATTAAGCGCTTGAATAGACACTGTACTTCAGAGCCTCTTTTCTCAGTTCCCACTTTTCCTGAGTTTGAGCTTTCTTTCCAATATTTAGATAGGTTAGGAGAGTCCATGTGATTTGAGTTATACATCATTTTAAAGCTTAAAGTCTGCTCTATTAGAATATGGTCTTAACTAAAAATTCATGCCTGGCGACTTTTTGTTTGTTTTGAGGTGCAGGGTCACAATTGATACATTAAATTCAGGACAATAAAATGAATCTTTCCCAAAGTGTGATACCTCAGTCTACTCGAGTTCATTCTTCATTCCATAATAAGCTCCTAAAAAGTGACACAAACTGTAATGTTTTTTTTTTTTTTATGTTGCTTTGAAATTAAGTGAAATGCCTTTTTAAAACAACTTAAGGTCATATTCCACCAATGTGCCCATGAGCTATAAAATTCAACTACAAAATGCCTTATTTCAAAGGAGCCCCGATTATTCATAAATAGACAGGAATAATTCCCAACACGACCGGCCCATTTCAAATGCGAGTGAATATGCATGGATGCAGTGGCGGATCCAGAGGGGGGCGCAACCGGCGCACGCCCCCCCCCTTTATTTTTCGTAAAAACAAAAGAAATAAAAAGAAAAAACATGAAATGAAACCCGGAAGTGGCACCAGAAATATTAGTCACGCCCCCCCTTTACAGAATTCCTGGATCCGCCCCTGTGGATGGGTAGAGAACAGCAGTACACACAACTTTTTTTTTAACCACTCTGCTGCAAACGTCGACTGGTGTGCTTGCGCCTTCTCTTGCAGTCGTGTGGTGCGGTATTGGCTTAATACTGAACAAAGACTCTAATACCCCGTTTATACTGCGAGCGGGTTTTCCAGCCGCCTCGAGGAGGTTCGAAAGCCCGCTACGAAAAAGCGGGCTCTCGTCTGTTTATACTGCGCGAGCGAAAGCAGGCCCGAGCGGGTCTTAGCAGGGTCACGGCTTCCGTTCCTATGGTAACCGAATTCCCCTCCGAAAACCGGCGCGCGCTTTCGTGGCATCACTTTCGCGCGGAAACGTGACTGCTGAGCGCGAATTTATAACAACGTGGGTTCGCGATCCGGTGCAGTTGCTTGTTTACATCATGAACGCGCGATGACCTCCAGTGATAACTTCCGGGTCGGCAAAAAAAGCGGCTTTTCGAACCCCCTAGCGTTTATACTGCTGTCGAGCCTCCTCGAGCCTGCTATAGCGGGTTCTGAAACCTCCCCCCGTAGGAGGTTTCAGAACCCGACCGGACCCGACCCGACCGGATCGCCTTTTCTGAATTCTGTCTGTTTATACTGAGCTGAAAGCCTGCTCGAAGCGGCTACAGGGGGTTTCAGAACCCGCTTTTTCCTTAGTATAAAACGGGGTATTAGTCATGGTGTGGCAGAGAGAATAAGGTGGTACTGTGGTAATACTTAAGATTCATACTTTCAAAGCAATTAGTTTTGAAAACAAAAAACCTGCTCAGATTCTCCAGTAAGATCGGCGTTGTAAAGTATAAACAATGAACTAAATTAACTTGATTATACCAACAAATCTTTACCTGTAAACGATAGATCACACGTATAATGGTTCAGGAACAAGTAAAACCAAAACAAATGCAAACTGTATACAAAATGTTCTCATAAAAGGAAGACTCAAATAATTTTTAATTAATAATTAGTGATTAGCCCCAGATCCCTTAACAATACACTACTCCATGAATAACCAACTAAACACAACAGCATCAATTATCATAATTTTAAGCTTTCATTGTGCATTGTGATTATTGAAACTTAACGTAACAATAACGGTATTAAGTAAAAGGGTAAGTGCGGATGAATACAGCAACATTCGTCTTATGCAGAATAGCACATAATCTTAAAGAAAAACTCTATTGAGGTGAGGGTTTTTTGAAGCCCTTGGCATGCTTTTAACAATTTCAATCAGATCTTCCGGGCAGACATTTCTAGGTAGTATGGCATGGCACGTTTCACGCAATCCTTGACATCCGGAGTCAAACTTTCAAAAGACGGCATGGAAGAAGAGCCTTTAAAGCAAGTTGAGTTAAAGGCAGTGCCACAGTAGACTTTCATAAAGTCAAACTCACTGGGTTTCACGAAACCGCACACCCAGTCATCCGTAGTGTTCGGGTTTCCGTCCCATTCCAGCAGGGCGTCTGAGTATGGAATACCCAGTTTTTGACAGAATTTTGGCAGCACAGTCGACGGATCTGACACCAGATCGTCGCTGTCCACAATGACCGGATTCGGATCGTATTTCTCCATCACGAAAGTCCATAGGTCATACAGCTCCTTGTAGAAAAGACCAGGAGGGCTATACCAACTTGCCGTGTCGTTACCGACATGAAAGGCCTCCGAAGAGCTTGCATCGCCTCCCTTACTTGCATCGGAAGTTTTGCTACTGGTAAGTACCTTCGGAAGAATATCATGGATATTTAAGACGGCGCGTCTCCAGGACGAGAAGACTCTGATCGGATGTCGTATTAGGAAGGCAAACCGGTAGTTTGATGATCTATCCGGTAAAAACTGAGTGGAGTAACTCATACCGTACGCCATATCCTTGACGAAGATTACCTTCTTGTTTGGGTCGGATTGTCGAGAAGCCTCTTGATGTTAGGATACCTGGAATAGAATCGGAAATAGCACGTTGATTTCTATACTATCTTTCTAATAGTTATCACTGCATACAGTGTGTATCTACAGCATACCATCACAGATTTTGAAGACAGTTGTGACATGGACAAGTCAAGTCAATTTAAAACAATTCAATTCAATTGACACTTTGATAGACTACAATATATCCACAAAAGTTTAACAGATCTTTGAAGGGTGTTTTCAGTTAGCATTCATTAAAATCAATGGACTACCTTGATTTATCAGTCATCTTTTGAATAACGTAATAATGTGGGGGGCGCTATGGCATAGTGGATGACAGTGCCGTATATTAAGAGAGTCTGGCCAACTCATAAATTGGACGCCATGTCGTTACCCAGCGTACAGTGCGCTTAAGGTTTTAGCGTGTGCGCTTGGGGGTTAGCGTTACGCGCAGGCGTCCCAAAGGCGCAAGGCACTGTATTGCTTGACTTTTTTTTTTTATTATAGAGAGAGAGAGGGAGAGACACAGAGAGAGAAAGGGTGTAGGTTGGGGGGAGGGACATTCTTTCATTCCATCCATGTTGAACAAAGCCAACAATCGTCAATCATTTTACACATTTGAATAGACAATTGCAGACACAAGCACCCAGGTATAGGGAAGCTGTCTAAAGGACATAATTCTTGAATATAAATATATATTTTTTTTTGCTGTAAAAATAAAAGAAGAATTCACAGTATGCCGGTGTCGTACACTTTCACTAGACTGTATGCTATATTGTATTAGCAAGCTGTCCAGGGAACAAGAATATTGTACAACATGATAAATAAATCTACAATCCTAGCAGTGCACAGGCAATAGACGAATTCCACAGTTATTAACTTATTACTGTTTAGCACGTAAATAACCCTCAATTACCATCCTATTTAGTACCATATAGTTATGTATGGAACAGACATGAAGGCCTTCTAGGTAATCCAAAAGGAAAACGCCTATGTACAATGTACAACATGAAACGTCATCGGCAAGTGCTTATTATTTGAGATCATTTCATATACCTTAAAGGTATGTAAAATGATCTCAAATTGTTTAGAAATAGTTTTTAAAAAAGACCTGTAATTGAACGAAAGCACAAATACCTGGATAACATATGATGATTAGGGATATCCTCAGTGACATCCGTACCAAATATAAACTACACGTTCAGGATCATTTGATATAGATATAGTTTAAAAACAAATAAAATTGTCCAAATGGCTACCGGCGTATACCTCAGCCATGTTCTCTTAGCAGGTGTACAGTATGTCCCCCCCCCCCAAAAAAAAAAAAAAAAAAAAAAAAAATTACAATCAGATTTTCGCATTGATAACACCCAATAGGATTAAACTGTTTAAATGCTACTTCAGAGTCTTAAAATACAATATCTTAGCTCTCAATTTGGTAAAGCGGTCACAGAGAAAAGTGGATTGTTGTAAAGCATGTCATGAGTCTGATTCTTACGATGCTCTTGTGTGAGAATACAATATACAGAACTTGGAGGGAAGAGATTTCTGACATCTTCTACAAAACCCCTAATTTTTCTTTGACCACTGAAGCAAATCGAATGGGGTTTTCTGTAAATAATGTGGGCAATGAGTTATAGTTTCATACCATGAATTTGTATTTAGATTGATTGACTATTTTTAAAGGACAAGTTCACCTTCATAAACATAAGGATTGAGAGAATGTAGCAATATTAGTAGAACACATCAGTGAAAGTTTGAGGAAAATCAGACAATCCGTTCAAAAGTTATGAATTTTTGAAGTTTTTGTGCAGTACCCGCTGGATGAAAAGACTACTGCAGTGTATGAATAACTTAGATGTCACATGCGTACAACGATATAAGGAAAATATAAAGAGAATTTCACAAAATTCCATCTTTTGAAAAAAGTACACATTCCCTTGACTCGTTACCGATAAATGTTATGGGTAATATTATTCCCCCTGCCTTTAGAAAGGGGCAAGTCAATTGCTCTTTTATTATGCGAAAAAAGTGAAAATATGTTGAATTTTCTTTTATATTTTCTTTATACTGTTGTACGCATATGACTCACAAGCTGTAGTAGTCTCCTCATCCAGCGGTTCCATCACAAAAATTTAAAAAATTCATAACTTTTGCATCGATTGTCCAATTTTCCACAAACTTTCACTGATGTGTTCTACTAATATTGTTGCATTTTCTCAATCCTTATGTTTATGAAGGTGAACTTGTCCTTTAAAGATATCAATGCGGAGAGTCCCGTTGTAATTTTTTTTTTGTACATACGGTAGAGTACGTCTTGACAATGTTACACGTCAGTTTCATATAATTGACAGAAAAAATGGCATGTTTGTCATAAGATATAATATATACGTCGAGTGTTTACTTTCCTTGAACTAAGTGTGAATGGATGACTTTTATTGTTTAAGAGAGCAAGTATTAAGGAATTTGAGCATTTTTTACTCGTCAGTTGACCTATCTATACTTCATGGCAATACCTTGAGTGGTTATTTTAAAAAATATGTGGAAAATCTTATCATTTTACTATTTTCACTGACCTCTGACCATCATGGCCAAAATCTTTCCCTATAAATATACGCGTAACTGTGTAGTAATGATGGCATGCGAATACCGTGTTTGGTTTTAAGTTTTTGCATTGGGTAATCTCCAAGGTACGGAGGAACTGGGTAATAATATCCTAACAATAGATACTAGATTTTTAACATTTTACCTGACATTGATCCTTGACCTTTGGCCCGTCCCATGACCCCCACCCCTACCCCCCCAATAAATGAATAAATAAATAAATAAATCACAAGAGAATCATAGTCGCCGCAGTAAGTTTTGTCTGGAAATACATGTACTCACCTTCAAAAATTGCATGTAGATATGTGGGAAATAGTGATATTGTTTTAAGAATTTAACCATTATGTACATGATTTTGACCTTTCACTTTCACACAAAAGTTTATAAGCTAAAGGCAAAACTTCGTCCACTCACACATATGCATCTTATGTCAACAGTTTCATTACAAACGGTGTCCAAAAATTATTACGGAATGAAGGACAGACAGAAGGACGGACGGACGACCAAAACAGATGCCTCAGGCTACACTTCGTACGTTATGGCGGTGGCATACAAATGTAAATCAAAACTTGGATAGTCTGAAAGACACCGTGAGGAATCCAAAAAAAAAAAAAAAAAACATATCATACAGTTTTCCCGTCGCACACTGATTTCTCACTTTTTTTTTCCTTCGTTTTGGATCTGTCGGAAAGCGGTGCATCATTACACATGAGTCAGGTGGTTCAAGCAACGTCATGCTGGGGCAGGAATTTAGGCATGACAAATCTTCAGTTTTTCGCAGAAACATATCAAAATAACTTTAAAATGATATATTATATACCTTCTACTTCAATAAAGTAGACAACGGCAATGACAATTCATTATCCCCACTGCACCGTGACTGATATTGGGGGATTTCCCAAAGGCAAACAAAATTAGCGCGTAGCTGCGCGTAATGAACAATGGACACTGCGTATGAGCTTTGCTCGCGCCCGCGTTATTGACTTTGGTAACGACATGGCGCCTGTAGATCACGGGACCAGCTTTTGACCAATCACAGGCTTCAAAACACATAAGCCAAAAACCGAGTTGGCCAGACTCTCTTAATATACGGCACTGGTGGATGAGACTCCCGACTCCCGATCGGAGGACCCGAGTTCGAATTCCGCCCAGTGCTTACGTCCTTGGACAAGATGTTCTCACCCACCATGTCCCTCTCGACCCAGATGTATAAATGGGCACCTGGCAATGCTAGGGTAATAATAATAGTAGGGCCCTCTGACAGAGCAGTCGCAACACTGAAGAGTCTACCCTGAGTATAAAAGAAGACCTTATGACTATCATTAATATTAGTGCAACCTCCATCAAATTTTGAACTGGTTCTAATCCATTGTGAAGTAATCTATTAGCGGACTTTACTTAACACTGAGAGACGGGCAAATGTTTATCTTTAAAACTAGTTCGCAAGAATGTCCGAGCGTTTACGGGAAGGCTTTTGGACTCTGAGGGTTCTTGCCGAGATTTGGTCGCTAAGAAGGCCTAGTGAGTTTCCCAAAAATGTAAGTACGTACAGTGAGCAGTACCGTTATTACGAATACGGTTATACCGAAATTCTGGTAACAACGAAATAAATATTCAGGCCGCAATATTATCCTCCCTGTGTATTTGTGTGTGTGTGTGTGTGCGTTTTCTTTTTATTATTAATTTGTTCAGTTATAACGAAATTTCGATTTATTAGAACAACGAAAGAAAACTGCCGGTCCTGAGGACATCGTTATATTCGGAGTCCACTACATAATAATGTCCATGCCACACTTTCGAAAGTTCAATGGCGACTTTCTAATCTCCTCAAGAGTGAAAAGATGGATTGAAGTTTAGGCTACACAGAATTAATAGCAAATTCCCACTAATGCAGGAGACAACAAATGACATTGTTTTTCGCTTCGGAGAACATGGGAGAATAACATCTGGAGATATTCTTTTTTTTAGGTGGTTGAAAATCAAATGGAAACAAATGCAGAAACATGGCAATCTCCCCATGTTCTTTTCTGACGTGAGAGAAAATTCAGGGACATGCTTAATCTATGTCCACATCTTAATTAGAGGTCAAGGGGGGCAGGCAAAGCTGTAGGGCTGTTTTGGCCGACGCTAGTTTGTTTGTCTGTCTGTTTGCAGCATAACTCAGATTTTGAAGACATTTTACGGAAAAGTAAATAATGACCCAAGGAACAGATGGTGAAATTTTGTTAGTGATCCTGGTCACCGACAGGATTCAGGATTTTTTTCTCTTTTTTTTTTCTCTCTCTCTCTTTTTAAGCGAGTTTACGGGTCTTTTGAACAGGTCCATTTGTTGAATGCTAGTAAACTTACAATGAAATCAATATGATACTAAATGCAGTGCCGGATCCAGAGGGGGCGCAAACGGTGCACGCCCCCCCCCCCCCTTTATTTTTCGTTAAAACAAAAGAAATAAAAAGAAAAAAATGAAATAAAACTAGGAAGTGGCACCAGAAATATTAGTCACGCCCTCCCCCCCCCCCCCCCCTTTACAGAATTCCTGGATCCGCCAGTGAAATGCTAAGGGTGTGTTTTGATGACCATCCTGTCATGCATAGTGATATGAATGTGATACTACATGTAATCAAGGGGCTGCGGACCCCCCACCCCCCTTCCACACGCACCAACGCACACACACGTCACACACACGGCGCGTTTTGGCCGAAAAAAAAAAAACGCACACGCGAGGCACATGGTGCGATGGATCACCGAGATATATGTACATAATGTAGGAAAGGAATAGATAAAAGAAAAGAATGAGTATAACGAATAAAAAAGAAAGCTCAAAATTAGGGCTAATTATAATATAACTCATTCAACTATATAAGAATTATATATCTTATACTATATTATAAGATGCTTGGGTCTGCGGATTCCGAGTGCTTTTTTTGTGTAAATGCAGAAATGAAACATTGAATTTTGAACAACTTCAGATTCCTCGTAAATGTGTATGATAATATTGTTTACGGTAAATATTGTTGCAAGACGATTTTCTTTTAGGTCTGACAGCAACAACAACAAAAAAGACGAGAATTGATATTGTATCGATTACAAAGAGTAGCTATGTCTTACTTGAACATGTTGTAATCCACTATGTTAGTTTCTCCAGGTCTTTGTTCCATTAGGTCTTGCCAAGTCTCTTGACTGATGTGCTTGTAAGGTGCTGTTGAATCTAAGTCAACACTGATTCCTGCCGACCTCAGTTTATCTAGGAATGTGTAGCAGTAGCCATACGGCTCGAAGAAAATTTGCGACTCGGGAACGAAGCTCAGGCATTTTGCAAATACCGTTGAAGTGGAGCGAGGCGTACAACACATCAGAACGCGAACATGGTCTTTTTCGGACCCTGATAATATATCCATGCTGTTGGCCTGTGAGGGTAAGTACTGATATCAAATGCAAAGAAACAAAATGTTACATATAGCTCTAGACATCCCTCTTCTTCTTGCCGTGGTAAGGGTTACAATCACAGTTACAAACAGCGGGTGCCACTTTTTGGAAACAGATTCCTCTCTTGTTATCGCAGTTTTGGGTTGTTTTCTGCTAAATATAAGTATTGGCTTTTCTTAGTTCGACATCGTTACACTATCATGATGTCTTTCATTTCTTCTCTGCACCCATAAAATATAGAAAACGACATTTTCAAATATAACAGAACTCAACAAAATTTCATATTTATCTTGTGAGAAGTATACACATTCTCTCCTCTTACTGACATATTATATTAAGGATAATGGTTACTTCTTTTTTCTAAAAGAGATTAATCAAGTGGATTTCTTTTCAATATGCTGGGAAAATGAAAATATGTTGAATTTTTCTTATACTTTCTTTATATGCTTGCTCATGCATGACGCCAAAGCACTGTCTTCTGATCCAACGATTGAGGCTCCAAAAATTTAAAAACGTTTGAATTGATTGTCTTTTTTCCCCCTCAAACTTCGCTGATTTGTTCTACAGACACTGCCAGCTTACGGCTGTTTTTCAACCAATCCATAGTATTTGGGTTTTCATTTCCTTTTAAATTAAGTGCCTGGGCGCATGCAAGGGTTAAAGGAATGATGTACTCTTGGTTTAGATTGAGCTTCAGATTTCCAACTTTTTTGTGAGACAATGAAAAACCTGTTATATAAAATGAAATTCTATCTCTAATTACACACCTTTGTTATCGCTAGAGATTCAAAGAAACGATATATTGCAATATAATTATGTGCATTTACATATGAAACTTATTCTTCAAAATATTTGTGATATTGGAAAAGAGAAACCAACGTAACAGACAAGCTTGTGGAAAGGTGAGCCAATTATACATCGGACTTACAACAGAATAGATTTACTTGGACGAAAACACACACAAGCAAACCCCCCCACACACACACACACAGAGGGACTAGACGCACACGGTAAACAAAGACGTAGACTGAACAAACAATTGAACAAAGGGAAGGGACAGGTTAGAGCGAGAAGGAAGGAAGGGAGAAAAGAAGGAAGAAACATGCGGGGAAACAGGAGTCCGTAGCACGTGAAGAACTATTGCCAGATAGGCCCTACTAATCATTGGCATGGGCAAGCTAATTGACATGAAGGAAGTTATGCAAATGAGAAGAAAAAAAAAATGTTATCCGAATGTAGAAAACTTTCCCCAATCATTTTAAACATTTCCGAACAATCAATCCGAAATGCGATCGCGATGTAAAAATAAGCGTTCAAAATCGACTTTGGGCGCTGAAAAAAGCATCAGCACTCAAATAGCAACTTGCCGCAATTAATTCGTCACTATGAGCATCTTGGCAGTATTAGAATAGTCATTCAAATTCGTCAATATTATAACATCGTCTTTCCCTCGGTCATTCAAATTCGTTAATGAGCAAGCATATTTGAATTAACTGCACTCAACTTAAAGGGAGCGCATAGTTTTGGTTGAGACCTAGCTTCAGGTTTCTGATATTTTTTGGTGAAATAATGAGAAACTCCTCATGAAATATGAAAGAGCATGTAATTTCAAAAGGGATCCAACACTAATTTGATGAAAATCTTTTTTAAGATGGCTGAAATATGTGATGCGCTCCGTCGGAATGAGTCAAAAGTCGCAAAAAATGAAATCGTAGTTATGCCTATATGTGAATTCTACAGACCTCTAAGCTTTACATTGATATGTAATACAACTCATTTCGACATCCCTATAGATCATTAAAACGAATATCACACTGTAAAAACATCGGTGTTAGATTCAACACCACGGGTGTTAAATCGAACACCGATCAAACTTCAATAAAGGACCACACCCACAGGTGTTAAAAATGCACTGTGATGGTGTTGAAAAGTGTTCACCTGACACTTCGTGGTGTTAATTTGACACTGTATCTGGTGTTATTTTGACACTGTACTGGTGTTAATTCAAAAATGACACCACATGGTGTTGATTTGATATTTGCTGGTGTTAATATCAATGGTTTAACACCCGTCCAGCTTCAATAAGGGACCACACCAGCTGGTGTTACTTTGGTGTAAATTTATTTTCACATTTTTTCAAAAATCTAGTATTTTAATATAAGATTCTTGATCGTCTTGTTTAAATTAAAAATCAACAAGAAGTGCAGTTACTAAGAAACTCTTCAAAAAACAGTTTAAAATTTGGAAATGACACCCGTAGGTGTTAATTTAACACCATAAATGAGCACCGAAAATTTAACACCAGCTCGGTGTTCACTATTTAACACCGGACTTTTTGCAGTGCAACTATGTTCATGACGTCAGTCCATTTTCTAAATAACGGAGAAAATCGTTCTCAAAGTTCAGGCTATGTTCAAGCTCACAACCTGTTTCTTTCACGGGACGAAACAATACAACAGTCCCGCTTAGCGACGGCGTTTACGCTCCATCGCACGTACTACCGTATAAGGCGATAGCTTGGGTATGTAAGATAATTAACCAATCGCAGGACAGGTCTATCATTAACAAATCTGACCAATACGGCAGCCCGAATGTAAACTTCGGCGCGTTTGTGTCCGTGCCGTTGCCGCCGCATGAATGAGTCGGTACGCGTTGCGTGTCGGCTGCGTTGTGGTTTGCCGCAAGTTTTTAACTCACAAACAATAGGAAACAGTAGAAAGAAAAAAAGGCACGCAATGCGTCTTACGAGAAGCGTCTTTTAGCGAGGGCGTTGATCGCTTCCATTCTCCTCCCATGTTGTTGTCAATGGAAACTAAAGAGGATGCGTTTAGCAACTACCAATACCTAAATATAGAGCCTGAGAACCTATTGTAAGCGGGCACGCAATGCGTCTTACGAAAAGCGTCTTTTAGCGAGGGCGTTCATCGCTTCCATTCTCCTCCCATGTTGTTGTCAATGGAAACTAAAGAGGATGCGTTTAGCAAGTACCAATACCTAAATAGAACCTGAGAACCTATTGTAGGCGGGGTTCAAAAGACAGCATCGGTAGAAAAAGTCAATGACGTTAATTAACGATAGTCGTCTTTTGAGATCGTGTTCTTTGCGTGTACTAAAAACCCTCAAATTACGCACATGGTCGTAATGTTGCAGAGCATCAAAGACTGCTTTCGCGTCTGTTCTGCTGCAGCTGTATACAGCCGTAACATTCTGAATTCCCGCCATATTAGGCACATTTCCTTTATAGGCGTTGCGTGCACAGTAATCAGCGCTTATCACGCTTGCCAATGCTGCACATATTATACGTATATCAGAAGCAAAGGTTGATGTAGGCTTGACAGCTTCACGTTGGGTTTACAATGATTGTATCATAAATATACTTCTTATTCTCAGTCATTTCTGTAATACCATAGCATATAAAAAAACATTAACTTGTAGCTTAAGCTGATTTTTTTTTTTACATCACTTTTGCAGTTGGAGTTTGGAGTATAGATAATAATACTGACAAATATTCGGAATTAATACTTAGGCCTTCTTCACTTCGTTTTATATTCACAAACCTTATTAGAAAAAATGATTGCTTGATTACTTTCGGGTAAAGGAACCACCGGAAAGGAACCGCATTTAATTTTCTTGTCAACGAACCTAAGCTAATAGCGAACCATGTTTCCTTGTGTGATTAACGAACCTTCAGAATAATCCATTGTATTAACCCCCCCCCCTCCCCCAAGGATAAAAAAAAAACACATTTCAATGTCATGCGTTGTCAATAGTGATAAAAGGCCCGTTTTTATTTCGTAGTGTGTCTCAGTACTCCTGTGCTTACTTTTAAGGATGTGCCTCTCTTAAATAGTGATTGCGATTGATGTTCAACTATTTCTTTCAGGCTTGAACAGGAAGAAGCTAAAATTCAGGCAAGGAGACGAGTTTTCTTCCATGAGATACAATCATTAAGACATACATCTATTCCCGAAAGTTGTGTGATTGCTTATGTGCTGAAGAATTGTGTCCATTACATGAATCAGGCACTATACAAAACAGTTGAAATCTACTGAAAGTCGAACTTCGGTTTTTTTTTTTTCATTTCCATTTAAAGTGGGGATAGACTAGAATTTAGTTTGTCTATACTGGCAGGAGACATTAAATTTTTCCAGTACATGCTCCGCATTTGAACAGTCGCCATATTTTCGTGGTCAGAATCAGATAATGGACAAATGATATATTATGAAAATGAAAATACAAAACAACGAACACGCCATATGTACAAACATTATGAACTTCAATGAATTAAACTTACTTGTGATATTCTGCATAAAAAACAAGCACGCCGATCAAATAATTCAATAGAATTAATAGAACACACAGCGATGTCATGCATGGCAGATCAAATTAAGTTCAGTTGGTGAGAAGCTAAATGAAGTTAAAAAGTTGACTTCTTTTCGTTTCTCTTTCAATTCATGAAGACAGAATTACATTGTATATCTAATGAAGAGGATTGTCTCTGTTGCGAACGATCGCCATATATAGCACTGTTAGTCTTCTGCGCAAATCCGAATCCCTAAATACTTTAATTTTTGCTTGATAATGTAATAACCCTGCTTATAACTTTATAAAGGACTCGCAAATTCAAAGTTTCAAAACGTATACTAAAGCATTATATTGTACACTGTGTATTTTTATTAAAAAAAACAAAAACATTTTGAATGCGTTGTGTGTTAGCATGTTAATAGCATCAATCTGCCTTTTATTTTCCGTACGTAAAGCGCACAGAAACGTAACGAAACGTTACCAAATACAGTGAAATGCATTGTACGGCGTGGCACTATCATTAGAAGTAAATCCCATTCCTTTTTATTTTATTTGCTTGAAGCAGTCGTCAAACCATTTTCGCAGCGACATCACATAGGAATTAGAATGTATGAAGATAATCGTTACTCATTCATTCTGCGCTACTGACATAGCATTTACATTTTCCAACTTTTATTGACATGCAGTATTATGTTACTGTATGGTTACGATTACGAATGTTGGTTATGAATTCAAAAGACTGGTTTATTAATTGAACTATAAAGGTAATAGCTGTTTTGAAAGTAGTTCGATGCAAGTTCAAAACGCAATCGAAGTCATCGTCATAGGGGGAGCTGATCGCTCTAGAAAACTTGTTTAGGCTAGTAAAGATTGCCGTACGCAATCTTTGTAAGTTTTGACCTAGGCCATCTTTCGAGTATTTTGAGAAATTATATAAAGAATTATTTGTTTTGATTATGTCAAGAATTAGTTTGAACTATGAGAATAAAAAGGCACGGTTACCCAAACAATGTCGTGGTTCGATTAGACATGATGGGTAAAGTGAATTCATCACTTGACTAATCCTTACTGAATTGATGATCACTTCTGTAAACCATCAGTTATGTCTTGTAGATGATACCTCTGTAATCGTAGTCAAAATTCTTTTGAGGCGATCACGTTTGATAATTAAAGTAAGAGATTACAATCGGCCGTGCGGATGTATATGATTGCCATATTTACATGTCTGATTTCTGTAAACTATGTTATATTTAAATTTAAGTTCCCTTCCCTCCTTGATAAAAGTTGTGTTGGGTTTTCGCTATAGGCATTTATTAGGAAACGCTGTAAAAACGACAACAAATGCTTACTATACGGGTCTAGGAACAGTACCCCCTGAAAAACCACCCTCCGGATAACTACCACCCGGATAATTACCCCCCAGGACAATTCCCCCCTAGGGCAACTACCCCCCGGACAACTACCCTCCAAGGGCAATTACCGGTTCTAGGAACAGTACCCCCTGGAAAACCACCCTCCGGATAACTACCACCCGGATAATTACCCCCCAGGACAATTCCCCCCTAGGGCAACTACCCCCCGGACAACTACCCTCCAAGGGCAATTACCCTCCAGGGTAATTACCCCCTAGGACAACTACCCCCCGGACAACTACCCTCCTAGGGCAATCACCCCCCAGGGCAATTCCCCCTTAGGAAAACTACCCCCTGGATAACTACCCCTCGGATAACTACCCCTGGATAACTACCCCCTCGGATAACTACCCCCTGGATAACTACCCCCCGGAAAACTACCCCCTGGGTAACTACCCCCCGGAGAACTACCCCCTGGATAACTACCCCCCGGAGAACTACCCCCTGGGTAACTACCCCCCGGAGAACTACCCCCTGGGTAACTACCCCCAGGATAACTACCCCCCGGATAACTACCCCCCGGATAATTACCCCTCGGATAATAACCCCCCGGATAATTACCCCCCGGATAATCACCCCCCCCCCCGGATAATTACCCTCCGGATAACTACCCCCCCCCCCCGATAATTACCACTAGGATAATTATCCCCAGGTGAATTACCCCCTCCTCCGATAACTAGACCCCAGATAACTTCCACCCGATAACTACACCCTCCGATAACTTCCCATGGATGATTACCCCGGATAAGCAAGCCTACAACTCCCCCTCCCCTATAACTATCAAGACGAAAATTACCCCCAGGACATCATTTTATGAAAACAACATCTTAAAGATTTACGATTTGTATCGTTTGCACTTAGGACAATTTATGTAAAAGCTTAATTTCTCCCTCTGTGTTTTGACTCTATGTTCATAAAAAAACGAAGCTGTCCCTTCATATCCTACCCGGTAATCCAGTAAATGTCAATGCCTTTAACCAAACTATTTTCGCTAAATCTGTATTTTCTTTTACTGTTCCGAAATTTCGGATTTCTCTTGATAGTATAGTATAAAAAGTTTTAAGTTTGAATGCCTTTACCATTGAACTAAAGACATTTTGAAGAAATGTTACTCTTCAGAATGAGTTAAACTTTTTGCAATATTTTTTTAACCACAATTGTCTATCGTTTACCACAACTCCATGTAACACTTCTTTATTTTGAGGAGCTTATTATTCTCATGCTTCACGTGCCCTGGTTTTGACCCATCATCTTCCTCTTCCCTCTCGCTTTTCTCTGTCCACCGTGAAGGTAGTCTATTCCTGTCATTCATAACTCACCTTTCCTCTTTCTCTCATTACAAGGGATTTATCTCGTGTGTGTTCATGTGCAGTGCACTCCCGTTAAAACGAAATGCTCAGGACCGGCAGTTTTTTTTTTTTCGTTTTAACGAAATTTCGTTGTAACCGAACAAATATAATATGCAATGTATAACGAAAAGAAGGAAACCACGCATAAAAAAATTCTGTTTGTTGAATCCTCATCATACGCTGGAAAGCTATGTGAAATGGGAGAATACCTTTTTAATTTCGTTTAAATATTACATTTTAAAAAGATCATAAACTTGTTTGTGCTGTCACACATGTGTAGAAAATGACGGTGTAGGATTTGGTTACAGTTCGCTATTCCAAAGGTTATTTTCTTACTAAAGTACGTTACTCCGAAGACTCCTTATTCCGAAGTTTCGCCATTCCCGGGATTCCGATGGTTTGTTTATGTGAAGGTTCGCATTTCCGCAGAATCATTATTCCGAAAGTTCATAATTTAGATCAAAATAATATATTGTTCATTTTCCGAAGGTTCGTTGATCTGAAAATGAAATGAGGTTCGTCATTCTGAATGTTTATAAATCAAAAAAAGAAAAAGGTTCACTATAGTCAGAAAGTCCGTTGTTCCGATGGCTTTTTCATCCGAAAATGAAATAAGGTTCGTTATTCCGAAGAAATTTTGTTAATGAAAAAAAAATGAGAAAGGTTAGTTATTTCGAAGATTTATTTATCTTAAGACGATTATAAAGATTGCAATTCTTAAGTTTTGTTAGTGTACTCTCCTTTTTCTACCATGGATTAACGATACTTTTTGTAATGTTCCGATTGACGAACGTTTTGAATTCCTATCATTTTCGGACTAACGAACCGTATAACAATAAGAATAAGGACCATATTTTATTATCGAATTAACGAACCTTTGGAATAACGCCAAAATGTGCTTAATAACAAACCCTCTTTCATTTCCGAACTAACGGACATTTAGTTGTATCAGAATCTGTGTGTTTTGTATTAAAGGACTTCGGAACAATGAAACAAACCTTATCTGAATTCAAATTATTTTATTACAACAACGCAAGTTCCCCTCGGAAACTTTGCGTGATACACGGAGTGAACATTCAATGATGCGTTCGCTCATGCAGAGACGCTTTAATAATGCTTGTTCCGCTACGCATTTTCGAATGCGATCCGCATTTCGTTATAACGGAGCGCATTTCTTTTGTTTTTCTTTGTCAGTGGCGCTCAGAAAAGACTTCGTGATAACGAAAATTTTGTTATAACCGTCTTCGTTATAAGCGAATTTTGTACCATAGACTTTAATGGCGATAATTTTGGGACCAGAAGTTTTGCTTCGTTATAACGAAATTTCGTTATAACCGTGTTCGTTGTAACGGGAGTGCACTGTATCTTTATTTGTGTACTTCGTTTCTGTCTTAATTTGCTTTCTTTGCATTGTTTCATCAATTTTGTCACTATTTTACTGTTATTCCGTTAACGCTCATTTCAGAATTGCCCTACTGCATTATTGGGCATATTAACAACTAGTATATCAAGGATGTGGGAAGAGATTGTCACCTCCTTGGTATGATCACTGCAGAGCATTACCTCCCTTGACAATTACTCCTTATTAAAATTAGGCTCCAAACAATCACCCCTCTTACAATAACTCTCCCCCAGAAAATTACGTCTCTCATTGTTATTTTCGAACACGTTTGCTATTTGAATTGGAAAAAAAAACACAACATTTTTTCATATCGTCTGGTTTTGGTCGAGACCTAACTTCAGGGTTTAAACATCTTTTGGATGAGATAATTAGAAACCCCTTACGAAATATTAAAGAGCATGTTATTCCAAGAAGGATTCAATTTTTTGAAAAAAAAATACTCTTGAAATGGCCGGGATAAAACAGAACAGCCCTATAATGTAAAAAGGATTCTGTCAACTACAACTCTCCCTAGATCTATTCAAAAAGAGGGTGCAGGACAAAAGACTTCGTTAACAACTAGGGGTGTTTTGTAAAAAAAAAAAGAAATACCGTTAAACTCGTAATATTTTACTCTTTCTAATGAGACTAACTTATATTTAAACTGGATTTCCTCTTAAAAAGTCGAGAACATTTAATTTGAAAACTAGCACAATTCTACTTGTATGTAAAACAAGCTGTAATCTTACTCTCAGGACAGATTAGGGCACCTTTTGATAAAAGTTGCCAGTTATATCTTGTTAGTCTCTAATAATTTCAATAAAACCATGGGTTCTGCTTGATTGATAAGCTCGAGTCACTGACTTGTTACCATGGACCTGCTTTGATCGACCTACAACGATTGGTAATTGTGTGGAACTGACAGCTTGTCAGGACTGATAACTTTCATAAAACCGTGCCCGGATCCTATCAAAAATTATGGCTTTATATCGAAGAGTCCCTCGCTAATGTTAAGGGAATATGAATTGCAGTGAAATCAACTCTCCTTTTCTTATGTTTATCGTCTATCATGTGTTATAACGGTAGAAAATAAATGACAAGCCAAAAGAGTGATGACAGTGTAAGAGAAAGGTGCATCTTCTGATATGGTGTTATGAACTTATGGAAAATATACGACGGGTGGTAACTTTCGGGGGGCGGGGAGGGAGGGTTGTCCAGTAGGTAAGTATCAGGAGGGGGCGGGGGGGGGGGGGCGGTTCGGGGTATGGTTAAAGGGGGGGGGTAGTAATCCGGGTGGTAGTTATCCTGGGGGTAGTTATCCGGGGGGTAGTTATCCGGGGGGTAGTTATCCGGGGGGGTAGTTATCCGGGGGGTAGATCTCCGGGGGGTAGTTACCCAGGGGGTAGTTCTCCGGGGGGTAGTTACCCAGGGGGTAGTTCTCCGGGGGGTAGTTATCCAGGGGGTAGTTATCCGGGGGGTAGTTATCCAGGGGGTAGTTATCCGGGTGGTAGTTATCTGGGGGGTAGTTATCCGGGGGGTAGTCATCCAGGGGGTAGTTACCCAGGGGGTAGTTATCCGGGGGGTAGATGTCCTAGGGGTAATTGCCCTTGGGGGTAGTTGCCCTAGGAGGGTAGATGACCGGGTGGTAGTTGTCCTAGGGGGTAATGGCCCTGGAGGGTGATTGCCCTAGGAGGGTAGTTGTCCGGGGGGTAGTTGCCCTAAGGGGGAATAGACCTGGGGGGTAATTATCCGGGTGGTAGTTATCCGGAGGGTAGTTGCCCAGGGGGTAAGTGCCCGGATACGGCAATTACCCTCCAAGGTAATTACCCCCTGGGACAACTACCCCCAGGACAACTACCCCCTGGATAACTACCCCTCGGATAACTACCCCTGGATAACTACCCCCGCGGATAACTACCCCCTGGATAATTACCCCCCGGAAAACTACCCCCTGGATAGCTACCCCCTGGAAAACTACCGACTGGGTAACTACCCCCAGGAGAACTACCCCCTGGGTAACTACCCCCAGGATAACTACCCCCCGGATAACTACCCCTCGGATAACTACCCCCGGATAATTACCCCCGGATTATTACCCCCCCGGATAATTACCCTCCGGATAACTACCCCCCCCCCCCGATAATTACCACCAGGATAATTATCCCCAGATTAATTACCCCCTCCTCCGATAACTAGACCCCAGATAACTTCCACCCGATAACTACCCCCTCCGATAACTCCCCATGGATGATTACCCCGGATAAGTAGGCCTACAACTTCCCCTCCCCTATAACTATCAAGAGGAAAAGTACCCCCAGGACAGTGCACCACGTCAATTACTCCCTGGGTAACTACCTCCCGGGTCACTGCCCCCACCCCCACCCCGACTCTTACTTTTAATAAAAAGGATATCATTACTACAGAAAACGAAGTTCTTTGTATTATTTGCCAGGAATCACGGAGATGCCATACTGAGACATCATCTTATGAAAACAACATCTTAAGGATTTACGATTTGTATCGTTTGCATTTAGGACGATTTATGTACAAGCTTAATTTCTCCCTCTGTATTCTAGTAGAGCGGTTAAGCCCTCAAAATCACGAGAATTGTGCAAAATTTGACTAAAGTATGAAACTTTCACCAGTGTTAGTACATACCATAAGATTCATTTTAAGATCGGGAGGTAAGTCTGATTTGACCTCTGATGACCTCCAGAGGTCAATGAACTTTAAATATCAGAATATTGATGTTTGGAGGCATTTGTGAATGACAGGCTTAGATCTTGGTTACGCTGCACTAAATATGCATTTGTACTACAAATCTTCTGATTCCACAGGGCATTGACAGGTTTCTGCCTTTGACCTCTGATGACCTTTAGAGGTCAATGACCTTAAAATACAATAATATTGATCTGTGATGTTATTAGTTAATGATAAACATGGTTAAGATGTGCAAAACAAGCATATCTGTTTTGCAATGAAACTGTCTTCATATTCCAAAGAGCAAAGACAGGTTTCTAACTCTGACCTCTGGTGACCTTTTAGAGGTCAATGACCTCAAAATATCATAATATTGATCTGTAGTGTCATTAGTTAATGATAAACACGGTTAAGATGTACAAAACAAGCATATACCTGTTTTACAAGAAATTGTCTTCATATTCCAAAAAGCACAGATAAGGCTCTACCTCTGACCTCTGGTGACCTTTAGAGGATGTACAAAACAAACACAATTGTAGCCCAGATGGCTACTAGCACGTGTTTATAATAAAGAATAAAATATAATAGAATAGAATAGAATAGGATAGAGAGTAAAGGAAAACAACACTGCAGTCCTTTTCCTAGCCCTTTTTACACTTGTGTTTCTTAACCCGGACTTTCTCTGACCCAGGAGTCCCGTTAGTTAGTCCCGTATCAATTGTTTCAGCTTTTTACACTGGCCAATCAGTTCCGTACTATCTCTTGTCCGGGGCTAAGGAGAAAACTGACCTTTTTACACTCGTATTTCTTAGCCCCGGACTTTCCAAACCACATTAATATTCATGATTACGCTGTGCACTGTACACGTACACGCACGCACCGGCAGCACTTGATTACCTCGTTTCTGATTGGTCAGTGGGGGTCGGACTTCGTCTCCGTTGCTTAGCCCCGGATTATTTTTTCGTTCTGTTTACACTCACTTGCTTGGCACCGCGATTGCGGTGCTAACCCTGCTATTTTGCAGGGCCAGATAGTACGGGATTATCGGTGGGGCTAGCCCACTTGGCAAAAACGAGTGTAAACAGTGGGCTAAGGATAGTCCCGTACAAGCGATGGGGCTAAGCCCCCCCCCCCCCCTAGCCCCACCTTTGGTACGGGACTAAGCAAAAATTTACAAGTGTAAAAAGCCCTTATGAAACCGTTTATGTTCCTTCCAGCTATTTCCTTTCTTTTGTGTGTGTGTGTCAAAACCACCTCTTCCAAGAAAAGTCTATGGTCATAGGTATTTATGAGTTTGATGTTGGCTACTTTCCCCGCTAGTGGTCAGCACTCTCCATCCCCAAAGCCCCGCGCCAAATTACGGGGAATGACGTGATGACTTGTTTTTGCCCTCTGATCCCCAAACATAAATGACCCTCTGAGCTGGAAGGTGGCCCTCCTGCCAGAATTTATCCCTCTATTTTAGCATTTATTGTTTAGTGGAGTGGGTCAAACAGGAACTCCAAAGACAAATTCAGGGATAATGACCCAGAACAACGATGACGTTGGTTGCCATAAGGACACTAATATTCATTTGGTTTATCATTTTGATATCCAAGAAACAATAAAGTCTTTACCAGTGGTTACAGAGAACAAGTGAATGAAGAAACTAAAAGACAGTGGGCGAGTTAATCAGAAATTGAGATGAATCATAGAAAATTGAGTTTTCACAGAAACGAATAGGAGGAGCAAATTGAACATTTGACCGGTAAGAAATTAATTTCCAGTGAACGCCACACCCCAATGTAAGATTGAGCCAATGAAATGCTTTAGGGAAAGGAAGTTTGTTAGTAAATTAGTTATAAAAAAACATGTCTCAGCCGAGAAATCAGTTAGAGTGGCAAGCACAGTGGGAGCGGCTTCACACTATGTAGTGAAGCAAAGGCTGCAGAGTATTTTGGAATTTTGAGGAACTTTGAGAATAGTTGGAGACCACAGAGATAAAGTCAGGAGTTCCCCTTTCTTGGTACATCATGCCCCCCCCCCCCTCCAAGTCAACCAACTAATCTTTATCGACGCCGAATGCACCATCGACCTACGCTGTGAATGTGATGAGGATCTGACTGTCATGACTGAACCGGCGAGCAGCAGGACATTAGGAAAAACTAGGAGTCACGATAGCACAAAACTTTGGTTTACGCCAATTTGGAGTGCAATTACAAACTCCAAATAGTCAACTGGTGTCATCGGAGATGTTGAAGCGCCCTGTCAGACTGATACAAAGTAGAGAGTGATGGTGACGAAGAGAATAGGCCTACTGACAGCGTGACGGCAGACCGCTCAACGGACGGCCCATGCAGTCACACTGACGAGATCGACAATGACATGCAGACGAGGACCTCATTCGTCGACCGAGAGTAATCATTTAAGAGGAATGACTTTAATTTACGTTTGAAGATATTTCAAGAGATGTAGTAGTCTGACATGTTAAGGGGCAAATCATTCTACTCTTTGCAGTCTTGTGAACATCCGCTTGTATATTTAGCGAAAACTGTTCGAGTACGTGGACAGTGATAAGTAGGCCCCTATAAGTCACTCTGTCGAGTAAATTATATATGAACCAAATGGCTTCTTTTGAACATGTATTGTGTTGAAAAGTTCTTGGTAATTCTTTTCCAGGCAAAATGTGTACATGAAAATTCCGATGTTAAAATGCATGTGATGGGAAATGTAAACAGTATGTGCGAATGCCTCTATTATGTTTCCTGCTATACTTGTTTGTTAGTGGGGAAAAGAAAAGAAAAGAGAAGTCTCGCTCTACCACGACTACATACTACAATGCCTACGGATATCTTTGTTTCACATTGTTAGTGGGGAAAAGAAAAGAAAAGAGAAGTCTCGCTTCATGAGAGATGTTCAGATCCCGCTCGACACCACAACGTCTACGGATGTCTAGGCTGAAGGTGGGTTTGAATGTCTTATAGGGCCGATAGAGCACTAACAGTAAGTGCAGATTAATTGGCACGCTAAAATGCATGTGATGGGAAATGTAAACAGTATGTGCGAATACCTCTATTATGTTTCCTGCTATTGAAAACTTGTTTGTTAGTGGGGAAAAGAAAAGAAAAGAGAAGTCTCGCTCTACCACGACTACATACTACAATGCCTACGGATATCTTTGTTTCACATTGTTAGTGGGGAAAAGAAAAGACAAGAGAAGTCTCGCTTCATGAGAGATGTTCAGATCCCGCTCGACACCACAACGTCTACGGATGTCTAGGCTGAAGGTGGGTTTGAATGTCTTATAGGGCCGATAGAGCACTAACAGTAAGTGCAGATTAATTGGCACGCTGAAATGCATGTGATGGGAAATGTAAACAGTATGTGCGAATACCTCTATTATGTTTCCTGCTGTTGAAAACTTGTTTGTTAGTGGGGAAAAGAAAAGAAAAGAGAAGTCTCGCTCTACCACGACTACATACTACAATGCCTACGGATATCTTTGTTTCACATTGTTAGTGGGGAAAAGAAAAGACAAGAGAAGTCTCGCTTCATGAGAGATGTTCAGATCCCGCTCGACACCACAACGTCTACGGATGTCTAGGCTGAAGGTGGGTTTGAATGTCTTATAGGGCCGATAGAGCACTAACAGTAAGTGCAGATTAATTGGAACGCTGAAATGCATGTGATGGGAAATGTAAACAGTATGTGCGAATACCTCTATTATGTTTCTTGCTAAACTTGTTTGTTAGTGGGGAAAAGAAAAGAAAAGAGAAGTCTCGTTCTACCACGACTACATACTACAATGCCTACGGATATCTTTGTTTCACATTGTTAGTGGGGAAAAGAAAAGAAAAGAGAAGTCTCGCTTCATGAGAGATGTTCAGATCCCGCTCGACACCACAACGTCTACGGATGTCTAGGCTGAAGGTGGGTTTGAGTGTCTTATAGGGCCGATAGAGCACTAACAGTAAGTGCAGATTAATTGGAACGCTAAAATGCATGTGATGGGAAATGTAAACAGTATGTGCGAATACCTCTATTATGTTTCCTGCTATTGAAAACTTGTTTGTTAGTGGGGAAAAGAAAAGAAAAGAGAAGTCTCGCTCTACCACGACTACATACTACAATGCCTACGGATATCTTTGTTTCACATTGTTAGTGGGGAAAAGAAAAGACAAGAGAAGTCTCGCTTCATGAGAGATGTTCAGATCCCGCTCGACACCACAACGTCTACGGATGTCTAGGCTGAAGGTGGGTTTGAATGTCTTATAGGGCCGATAGAGCACTAACAGTAAGTGCAGATTAATTGGAACGCTGAAATGCATGTGATGGGAAATGTAAACAGTATGTGCGAATACCTCTATTATGTTTCTTGCTAAACTTGTTTGTTAGTGGGGAAAAGAAAAGAAAAGAGAAGTCTCGTTCTACCACGACTACATACTACAATGCCTACGGATATCTTTGTTTCACATTGTTAGTGGGGAAAAGAAAAGACAAGAGAAGTCTCGCTTCATGAGAGATGTTCAGATCCCGCTCGACACCACAACGTCTACGGATGTCTAGGCTGAAGGTGGGTTTGAGTGTCTTATAGGGCCGATAGAGCACTAACAGTAAGTGCAGATTAATTGGCACGCTAAAATGCATGTGATGGGAAATGTAAACAGTATGTGCGAATACCTCTATTATGTTTCCTGCTATTGAAAACTTGTTTGTTAGTGGGGAAAAGAAAAGAAAAGAGAAGTCTCGCTCTACCACGACTACATACCACAACGCCTACGGATATCTTTGTTTCACATTGTTAGTGGGGAAAAGAAAAGAAAAGAGAAGTCTCGCTTCATGGGAGATGTTCAGATCCCGCTCGACACCACAACGTCTACGGATGTCTAGGCTGAAGGTGGGTTTGAATGTCTTATAGGGCCGATAGAGCACTAACAGTAAGTGCAGATTAACTCTTAATGTGCCAGACCCAAAACCCCTAACGTGCCAGACGTTTTTACCCAACGCCAGAAAGTTTGCGAACTGGAGTGACAATGTAATTTAAAACTGCCATAACTTTGAAACTACTGACGGTTTTGAAATGAGGTCTACACAACATATATCGAGAAATAATTGGTCTTTCGTGCCATGCAGTCAGTTTGCTGTAATATCTATCTCAACCTGAAATATTGCAGAAATAATTGATATCATCAAAAAATTGTTAGAAATTTTTGTGTAGTATGGAAAGAAAGAGTCATTCATGGGTTTTCTTCAATAGAACGCTCCCTTGACTCTGTGAGGAAGTTTTAGAGCTACATCTCCTTTTTCGAATGATAACAAAATTGTCTTCTAGAGTTGTATAATTACAAAGATATTGGCAGTTCAATTTGTCTTTTCAATTTCATTTTTTACCTCGGTAATTCATTCCCCAATCTGAGTCCTTTAGTCCCAGATCTTGTCTTTGAAACTAAAGTAAATCCCGGGTCCTGGAATAGTGTCTTTTGTCCACTAGAGAAGGAAGCACCGACTATAAATCCTTCTTTTGTCTATGCCGACTGCGGGCTGGTGCACTCTATTGAAATCGGCAGGCCTTTGTTTACAGGTCTACTTTCCGTCCACTATACATGTGCGTAGACAAGAACAAAAGCGTGTTCTTCCTTCGTATATGCTAGCATGGGGACGATTAGTGAAGTTCACTAATACATATACAATACTATACATGTGCAAAGACAAGAACAAAAGCGTGTTCTTCCTTCGTATATGCTAGCATGGGGACGATTAGTGAAGTTCACCAAGACAAAAGGATGAAAGACTTGACCGACGAACGAAAGCTTGACCCACTTTGAGGGACAAAATGAAAGCCGCTCCCGCAGGAGAGCACCCAAGCAGAACAATGCGAGTGGAAATGCATGGACAACACACGCAGATTAAGTAGCATACACACGCGTGGTTTATCAATGAGAATTTAGATCTATACACAGATCGCAGAGGGTGCGCTCACTGCGGATTTTCCCGACCCGAAAAAAAATACATCTAGCTGATAAAACACGTATTTACTCAAAATTTTCCTATGTAAGTATACTCATATTTTTATCGGAAACAATGGATATGCTAATCAGCTACCAGTACATATCAGTGGCAGTTTCTTGGTGTAACAAATTGGCACGCTATCTTTTGAAGAGAAACAATACTTTGTTTCACACAAAATGAAAAAGCAGAAAAAACAACTGATAATCATCCGCTCATGTAAAAGCAAGCAGAAGTTTTTCAAAACATTTCAAGAGGCATATTTGTGAGTTACAGTCTGTTAAACATGCCAATATACTCTGAAAAACAAATTGAAGGCCACCTTCAATAGGCCACCTGCAATACAGCCTCGCATTTTCGGAACAGGAACTGATTCCACGTAAAATACATAAACATGTATTTTGATTTTTCCATGCATTTTTCCCATATCATTACACACAATCATTACACACGTATACTTGATATGGTGTTCAGCTCACTGTGTGCAGACTGAGCACGACCTGATAATTCAGAACCTCTGCCTGAGAAAGGAGTGTAGAATATCCCGCGATTCAAAAAGAACCTTTCTTATCAGCTCGTGCATCCTGTACTCTATGTGCAATGCACTCATCATAGAGACAAAAGCTTGCCTTCACCCAAACTGTTTAGATATTGCCATTGGAAGACTCTGATGATCGCATACAGTGGCTGTGGACCTATAAGAACGCTGGTCTGACTACAGGATGTCTATCCAGTTTAGTCGTGGAGGAGATCTGTGTGCCGATCGCGTGCTTCACTGAAGACGCAGATGCTGCCCTGTCTTAAAAGAGATCGAGGGTATAGATCTAGACCAATTTCAGCAGGTTACACTGAATCACCACTTGCTGGCAGAGAGTCTTAACCGGATCATGCAGGTGATATTACCCGCTGCCAGCGTACCCTGATTCACACATATGATGCAAACCGGATGGCGGCATATTGGAAACAACCAATATTTGGGCATGGGGGCACAACTCTTGGCCAGGCCCAAGTGTTAAGGAGTATCGAGCATAAAGAAGACAATTAGAGTAAATAGTAGTTCCACTCCTATTTGGAATTGAGGTTCCTAAACAGGTCATTGAAAAAATGCCCAAAATTGCCTGACGTAATGACCCAAACTTAATTGGATGACAATAGCAAGTTGCAAGACACAGGGTTGCTTCATGTGGAATGCATGTTATGCCTCACAGTATGTCGCCTTCCAAATGGTCCATGACGTCACTGTATGCTCCTGGACCATGAGTCATTCACCGGAACCATACAGCCCACGAGCTTGACACTGACCAACACAGGCCCGCCAGCTGGAAACTAGGTAGCATTGCCCATGAGCTTGACACTTAGGCAAACCAGGCCCATACGAATCCGACACATGGAGGGGGGGGGGGGGGGGGAGGGGGAGGTCCACAAGACCTACACTGAATAGATTAAGCTTTCTGATGTAATACATATATTAATCTCGTGGGCTTTGTTTTCCTCGAGTGTCGAGCTCGCGGACCGCACAGCTTGTGGGCCTATTATATTTGATGCCGAGCTCATTGACCTTGTTTATCTAGTGTTTAGGTCACGGGATGTATGACTCGTGGGCTGCGTAACTCATGGGCTGTACGAGTCGGGTTGTTTGACTCGTGACGTACATCGCTGATGAGGTGGGCCTGTTGTTTTCTGGTTAGCATCTGTCACCCTTTCATCCAGTTCAAGGGACTTTGCCATATGCCTGTTCACAAACTATTAAGCATCAACCCAAAATATGGTACTCCTCTCCCCACCTTCCATGTTTAAGCGTACAAATTTTGTCCAGTGCAAATTGGATAATGTTGCATATAATTTCATGCAAGCTATAGTCTGCATAACTTACCCAAACAAATATTATATTTGAGGTCACTGCCATCACTGAAGACACGTAAGCTTCATTTCTGAAATAATTGACCGCTCACATTCCTCAGACCTGTTACTATGAACCAATGCTTTAAAGTGGAATGTGCATACATACTTTGATTATAACGTCAAGGCGTGATTTGTACATGATTAAACATTTAGGATTAAACCAATGAAGCCAAACATCAATATTTGCAATCCTACACAAATTTTTAGTGATATTCTAAAAGTCTGACCTCACATTGTCCTTAGAGGTCAAAGTTGGATATACTCAGGGTAATGACCAATGTTCTGTGGAATGAGAAGACACTTCTTATACAATGGAGTATATGCTAATAGCATAATGCATGATTGCACACCAGGTAAACAGTTAACCATTGAATATACATCAAATATCAATATTTTGATATTTTGAGGTCATTGACCTGTCACAGTCCTCAGAAAGGCAGAGACGCGTAAATAATTTCCCTTGATCTGAGGAATAGGAAAAAGATTCAGTTGTAACACAAATTAATTTTTAGGACAGCGTTATGTTTATCATCAACCAATTGCACCAAATATCAACATTCTGATAATTTGAGGTCAATAATTGACCTCTGGAGGTCATTAGAGGTCAAAGGTAGAAACCTGTCAAGGATCTATGGAACATGAAGACAATTCCAATGTAACAAAAATGAGTTTTTAGTACATCATTACCATATTCAACATTAATCAATGACGCAAAATGTCATTTTCTATCAAATTTTGAGGTCATTGACCTCTGGAGGTCATCAGAGGTCAAAGGTAGAAACCTGTCAGGGTTCTATGGAACATGAAGACAATTTCACTGTAACGAAAATGAGTTTTAGTACATCATTACCATATTTAACATTAATCAATGACGCAAAATATCAATTTTTATCAAATTTTGAGGTCATTGACCTTTGGAGGTCATCAGAGGTCAATTCAGACTTACCTCCCGATCTTAAAATGAATCTCGTAACATGTACTAACACTGGTGAAAGTTTCATGCTTTAGTCAAATTTTGCACAATTTTTCGGCTTATCTGCTCTACTATTCTGACTCTATGTTCATAAAACACGAAGCTGTCCCTTCATATCCTACCCGGTAATCCAGTAAATGTCAATGCCTTTCACCAAAACTATTTTCGCTAAATCTGTATTTTCTTTTACTGTTCCGAAATTTCGGATTTCTCTTGATAGTATAGTATAAAAGAAGTTTTAAAGGGTATGTACAGTTCTGGTCGAGGTGAGAATTTTGCTTTTAACGTTTTGCGAGATATTCAGAAAGCACTCTATGAGATGTCAAAGATCATGCAATTCTAAGGGGTATCAAAAGTTTATTTGATGAAAATCGGTTTTGAAATGGCTGAGATATCCAAAAACAAGGTGAAACAAAGAGATCCTAATAAAGGTGGGGCATGTCGCCTTTCATTATTATCACTTTTTTTGGATATCAGCCATTTGAACACCAATTTTCATCAAATAAACGTTGAATCCTTTTAAAAATTACATGCTCTTTCATATTTCATGAGATGTTTCTCACTATCTCACCGAAGAATGTTCAAAACATGAATCCCCACCTCAACCAGTACTGTACAGTCCCTTTAAGTTTGAATGCCTTTACCATTGAATTAAAGACATTTTGAAGAAATGTTACACTTCAGAATGAGTTATACTTTTTGCAATATTTTTTTAGCCACAATGGTTTACAACAACTCCATGTAACACTTCTTTATTTTGAGGAGCTTATATCTCATGCCTCACGTGCCCTGGTTTTGACCCATCATCTTCCTCTTCCCCCTCGCTTTTCTCTGTCCACCGTGAAGGTAGTCTATTCCTGTCATTCATTACTCACCTTTCCTCTTTCTCTCATTACAAGGGATTTATCTCGTGTGTGTTCATGTGCAATGCACTCCCGTTAAAACGAAATGCTCAGGACCGGCAGTTTTTTGTTTTTGTTTTTTGTTTTTTTTTCGTTTTAACGAAATTTCATTATAACCGAACAAATATAATATGCAATGTATAAGGAAAAGAAGGAAACCACGCATAAAAAATTTTGTTTGTTGAATCCTCATACGCTGGAAAGCTATGTGAGATGGGAGAATACCTTTTTAATTTCGTTTAAATATTACATTTTAAAAAGAGCATAAAGTTGTTTGTGTTGTCACACATGTGGAGAAAATGACGGTGTAGGAGTTGGTTACAGTTCGCTATTCCAAAAGTTCTTTTCTTACTATAAAAGTACGTTACTCCGAAGGCTCCTTATTCCGAAGTTTTGCCATTCCCGGGATTCCGATGGTTTGTTTATCTGAAGGTTCGCTTTTCTGAAGAATCATTATTCCGAAAGTTCATGATTTAGATCAAAATGATATATTGTTCATTTTCCGAAGGTTTGTTGATCTGAAAATGAAATGAGGTTCGTCATTTTGAAGGTTTATAAATCAAAAAGTGAGAAAGGTTCACTATTCAGAAAGTCCTTTGTTCCGAAGGCTTTTTCATCCGAAAATGAAATAAGGTTCGTTATTCCGAAGAAATTTTGTTAATGAAAAAAAAAATGAGAAAGGTTAGTTATTTCGAAGATTTATTTATCTTAAGACGATTATAAGGATTGCAGTTCTTAAGTTTTGTTAGTGTACTCTCCTTTTTTCACCATGCATTAACGATATTTTTGTAATGTTCCGATTAACGAACGTTTTGAATTCCTATCATGTTCGGACTAACGAACCGTATAAGAATGAGAATAACGACCATATTTTGTTATCGGATTAACGAACCTTTGTTATGGAATAACGCCAAAATGTGCTTAATATTTCATTTCCGAACTATTACGGACATTTAGTTGTATCAGAATCTGTGTTTTGTATTAAAGGACTTCGGAACAATGAAACTAACCTTATCTGAATTCAGATTATTGTATTACAATAATGCAAGTTCCCCTCGGAAACTGTGCGTGATACACGGAGTGAACATTCAATGATGCGTTCGCTCATGCAGAGACGCTTTAAAAATGCTTGTTCCGCTACGCATTTTCGAATGCGATCCGCATTTCGTTAAAACGGAGCACATTTCCTTTATTTTTCTTTGTCAGTGGTGCTCAGAAAATACTTCGTGATAACGAAAATTTTGTTATAACCGTCTTCGTTATAAGCGAATTGTGTACCATAGACTTTAATGGCGATAATTTGGGGACCAGAAGTTTTGCTTCGTTATAACGAAATTTCGTTATAATGGGAGTTTATTTATTTATTTATTTATTTATATGTTTTATTTTCCGTGTTCGTTGTAATGGGAGTGCACTGTATCTTTATTTGTGTTCTTCGTCTCTGTCTTAATTTTCTCTCTTTGCATTGTTTCATCAATTTTGTAACTATTTTACTGTTATACCGTTAACGCTCATTTCAGAATTGCCCTACTGCATCATTGGGCATTAACAACTAGTATATCAAGAATGTGGGAAGAGATTGTCACCTCCTTGGTATGATCACCGCAGAGCATTACCTCCCTTGACAATTACTCCTTATTAAAATTAGGCTCCAAACAGTCACCCCTCTTACAATAACTCTCCCCCAGAAAATTACGTTTCTTATTGTTATTTTCGAACAACGTTTGCTATTTGAATTGAAAAAAAAACAACATTTTTTCACTACATATCGTCTGGTTTTGGTCGAGACCTAACTTCAGGTTTTAAATATCTTTTGGGTGAGAAAATTAGAAATCCCTTACGACATATTAAAGAGCATGTTATTCCAAGAAGGATTCAAGTTTTTGTGAAAAAAAAATACTCTTGAAATGGCCGGGATAAAACAGAGCAGCCATATAATGTAAAAAAGGATTCTGTCAACTACAACTCTCTATAGATCTATTAAAAAAGAGGGTGCAGGGACAAAAGACTTCGTTAACAACTAGGGGTGTTTTGTAAAAAAAAAAAGAAATACCGTTAAACTCGTAATATTTTACTCTTTCTAATCAGACTAACTTATATATGAACTGGATTTCCCCTTAAAGTGTCGAGAACATTTAACTTGAAAACTAGCACAATTTTACTTGTGTGTAAAAACAAGCTGTAATCTTACTCTTATGACAGATTAGGGCACCGTTTGATAAAAGTTGCCAGTTATGACATCTTGTTAGTCTCTAATAATTTCAATAAAAACCATGGGTTCTGCTTGATTGATAAGCTCGAGTCACCGACTTGTTACCATGGACCTGCTTTGATCGACCTACAACGATTGGTAATTGTGTGGAACTGACAGCTTGTCAGGACTGACTTCATAAAACCGTGCCCGGATCCTATCAGAAATTATGGCTTTATGTCGAAGGGTCCCTCGCTAATGTTAAGGAAATATGAATTGCAGTGAAATCAACTCTCCTTTTCTTATGTTTATCTTCTAATGTGTTATAACGGTAGAAAATGACAAGCCAAAAGAGTAAATGATGACAGTGTAAGAGAAAGGTGCATCTTCTGATATGGTGTTATGAACTTATGGAAAAATTACAAAGGTTGGTACTTCTTTCGGGGGGCGGGGGAGGGAGGGTTGTCCAGTAGGTATCAGGAGAGGGCGGGGGTGGGGGGTCGGGGTGTGGTTATGGGGGGGGGGGGGGTAGTAATCCGGGTGGTAGTTCTCCGGGGGGGTAGTTCTCCGGGGGGTAGTTATCCGGGTGGTAGTTATCCTGGGGGTAGTTATCCGGGGGGTAGTTACCCAGGGGGGTAGTTCTCCGGGGGTAGTTATCCAGGGGGTAGTTATCCGGGTGGGTAGTTATCTGGGGGGTAGCTATCCGGGGGGTAGTCATCCAGGGGGGTAGTTACCCAGGGGGGTAGTTATCCGGGGGGTATAGATGACCTAAGGGGTAATTGCCCTTGGGAGTAGTTGCCCTAGGAGGGGTAGATGACCGGGTGGTAGTTGTCCTAGGGGGTAATGGCCCTGGAGGGTGATTGCCCTAGGAGGGTAGTTGTCCGGGGGGGTTGTTGCCCTAAGGGGGAATAGACCTGGGGGTAATTATCCGGGTGGTAATTATCAGGAGGGTAGTTGCCCAGGGGGGTAAGTGCCCGGATACGCTACTATACATCAAGAGATGATACATACATGAAACACAAAAATTTGTATACGTTCTGATATAATGCAACTGCTGGTTTGTTAGTTAGTTAGTTTGTTTGTTTGTCTGTTTTGAATTACCATGGTCTTTGTTGGGGAAAGATGAAGAAAAGTAGTAGACGGTGTATCACTCTCAAATCCGGATGATTGCGATAAGTGTGTATCCCTGCCCTTTCTATACAGGTAAACGATTTAAGCTTGGTATGCTATTATAAAAGCCTGCATGTGTCACGCAGAAGAACTGATTCCGCGATCACTTTTAACCTTTCATAAAATTCACGTTTTAAGATAGTAACGACAGCTTGTAGGAGATAGAGTAAGTTAGCGTCCCTGACTGTGGTTCTGAAGACAAAAGGGGACTGAAAAATTCTTTTGCAAATTAGCAGACATAATGCCGATCCTCCAACACTGTTACTCCATTCCGTCACTGATTCTGCTATCAATGGCGACGAAAGAATACTGGTTTGCGTGATTATCCACCCCTTGATAGCAGGAAGTTTACCTTTCATTGTTTAAGGCTTCGTTGATGCGGGGTTTATTCGGATACAAGGCGTGAACAGTGTCGTCCGAGTTCTTTCATTCGAAATTCCTCAGAATACGCAATTCAATGGGCAATTAGCGCTGCTACTTCGCAAAGCTGTTAGCCAAATTCTTTGCAGACTTGACCTCTCACATGTCAGCTACACGCAATACACGACAAACAGCTATCATTACACACATTCTGATCAAAAAACAAAACAAAATGAAAAAACACACTTTTGAGTAGCGACACAGGTTTCTGTCCCTTTCTCAATTAGGTCCTACTTCTAAAAAATACACAGATGACAAGAGTCAGAATATCCTCAAAAGGGAACACGACCTATTTGGGCATTAATAATGTTTGTCTTCCGATTTCTCTCCATGCCGTCACGGCCCAAACCATCATAAGAAATAGGGCAATAAGTTTTATTAACCAGGGAAATGATAGTACGCATTACATACATTTGGCGAATTATCACACGAATTGTCGACTTTATAAAAACGATAATACATTTAATTGACAACTTAGGCCCTACTATATCTCCAGAGATGAACTTTAAACAGCAAGTCACATACCAGGGAAAGAAAGTTATGATTATTTGAATGAATTCATTAATGAGGCCAATTAAAAACCGTTGTAAAAGTACACACTCGCATAAAGAGGTTTCAAGTTCGATATATGATCATTGTATTGGCTCATAGATAAAGTATCATAAATTTTGCGTGATCGTTCGATGGAATTATTTTTTTCAGCGCGATTTGTGCGTCACATCAATCACCACTTCATGAAATGGAGGGCATGTATAAAACGAAACTCGCTGGTCATGCAATCGATAGCCTTGGTCAGCTCACTATTATTGCGTAATATTCTAAAGCTCTCGCCGCTTGGCCGCCGACGCCGCCGCGCGCATCATGCTTTGTTTTGTCTTCAATGGGGTCAAGAGCAATGCCTCATTAGCATACACCCTAGCAACGGAGGCGGAGTCTCGATCGGGCAAGAACAATAGGTGCGAAACGCAACGCAAAGGCGAGCGTTCGAAAAAAAATGTAACCGAAAAAAATTGTCTCAGAAAAACTGTGATTTGGGACACTTGTACTCATTCTTACACGCTGAAATTTTCTGTACAAACAGATAAAACATCAAGGAATCAAAATCCGTAATAAAAAAATTTCGACCACAGCAGTGCTTCCCCTTCATTTTCGGCTCATTACGGGAAAACTCCCCGTGCGACTTATGACTCATTTCGTCGGAGCGCCACACATATCGAAAAAAGAACATTCCTAATAAAAAGTAGGAACTATCTTTTATAAGGATATATCGCTTTGTTTAACTTTGGTTTTGGATGTCGCAGCGACCCCAAAACCAATTTTCATCTAATAAACTTTGAATTCTTCTTAAAATGGCATGGTCTGTACTATTTCATAAATTGTTTCTTGATATCTCACAAAAAAAGTGAAAAGCCCAATTCTCATCTCTATTTACCAATACTATACAATCCATTTAAGGATTAAGTTTCGTATCAGGTAGAAAGTAAAAATTTTGAGTAGGCCCGTGGCCCAGAAGATTTATTCTGCCTACGAGGGTCACAAGGGTTGATGGTCTCATCATACCAGTATGTGGCCAAGGGTGAATAAGATGAATTACTGGACAACCTGCTATGTACTGTAAAAAGTGGTCATAATATGAATACATATATTGAGCGTAAGAGGCCGGGTCATGCATGGAAAGAAGTTAGAAAATATTGTTGCTTTGGGTGTCTGTAGTGTGAAAGCAACGAAGCCAATGATTTTATTCTATACAGGGTCCCAGGTAGTAGCCCCAATCGACCCCCCCCCCCCCCCACATACATGAGTTCACGTAGCTTAGGGTAATATAATGGAAGTTGCACACAACAGAGGTACCCAAAACACCAACGCCAGCCTATTTATCCTGTACGGGGCCCTTGACAATAGTACAGAACTTGATCCTCTAATGATTTTATTTAGCTGAAAAGGGTTATGGCTAATTTCTTTTGCAATGGAACTACATGTAGTGCACAAAAAAGATACCCCAAATGTCAAAACCAGTCATTTCATCCTGTCCGAGGCCCAGAGACGGTATAGCTCCAAAGTGCCCCAAACGCATGATTATATACCCCCACCCACGTATTTTGTATATCATATATGTAATACGTATGGGAGATATGAGAAAGGAAGGAGAAATCGGTGCGCAGCTTTGACATCATTTTTCTTTATACTGTTCCTCCTTTTTCGGAAAAGCGCAAGAGTCGAAAAAAAAATCGGTCTCCGCGAGAATCGAACCCGGGTCTTTGGCATGGAACGCCAACGCCTTAACCGCATATTATATGCGTGTGTGTGTGTGTGTGTGTGTGGTATATCATGCTGAGGTGGGGGGAGGGGGGGTTGGCAGTCGGTCGGTTGGAGCAAAATCTTGTGGTCGGAGCTACTGTGTGTGTGTGTGTGTGTGTGTGTGTGTGTGTGTTTTATTCATTTATTAGGTGATACGCAGCGTATCACCTATAAAGTTTGTCAAAATCTTAAAGGACAAGTTCACCTTCATAAACATAAGGATTGAGAGAATGCAACAATATTAGTAGAACACATCAGTGAAAGTTTGAGGAAAATTGGACAATCGATGCAAAAGTTATGAATTTTTAAAATTTTTGTGTTGGAACCGCTGGATGAGGAGACTACTACAGCTTGTGAGTCATATGCGTACAACAGTATAAAGAAAATGTAAAAGAAAATTCAACATATTTTCACTTTTTTCGCATAATAAAAGAGCTCTTGACTTGCCTCTTTCTAAAGGCAGGGGGAATTATATTACCCATAACATTTGTCGGTAACGAGTCAGGGGAATGTGTACTTTTTTCAAAAGATGGCATTTTGTGAAATTCTCTTTATATTTTTCTTATATTGTTGTACGCATGTGACATCTAAGTTATTCATACACTGCAGTAGTCTTCTCATCCAGCGGTTACTGCACAAAAACTTCAAAAATTCATAACTTTTGAACGGATTGTCTGATTTTCCTCAAACTTTCAATGATGTGTTCTACTAATATTGCTACATTCTCTCAATCCTTATGTTTATGAAGGTGAACTTGTCCTTTAATCTATCTTTAGGTGATACGTTATCCCTTCGCAGAGCAAGGTTATACCGACCACTTTTTCGGCGTGTTTTCATGTTATCCCAGCCTTAGTCCAACATTAGTAGCCACCCGATAATGCTATCCAAACGTTAGACCAACGTGTAATTATTGTACAGTGTACAAGCGAGTTTCCACCGTGTTGTGACGTTATCCCTATATTACACCAACACTGTCACTGTGTGAACCACTTTCCACCATACCATGACACAATCCCAACGTTTTCTTCCACTTTTCACCCGTACCATGGTGTTTTACCAACCTTAGACCTACCTTATACCAACAACTTTTTTGCACTGTATCATGATGTTATCCCAAGGTTAAAATAATGTTGCCCAATTCACTTTTCAGCAATACAGCTGTACTGTGACAAACATACTCTTTTTATATTTCCCATCATGAAGCTTTTTTCGTTGGGATTTTCATGTACACCTTTTCAATACACTCCAAACCACCTACACCTTCAGACATTCGTTGTGGTATAGAGTTGGATCCTCCCTTCCCAGTGTCATTCGGCACATCTCACGCAGCAAGACTTTTCTTATCCCCACAAACAAACAAGTTCAGCAGGGAACATAATAAGATCCACTCTCACGTACTGTTTACATTTCCCATGCGTGATGATGCTTTTATAGTTGAGGTTTTCATGATACACCTTTTCAATACACTCCAACACGCCTCCAACTTCAGACATTCGTTGTGGAATATAATAGAGTTGGATCCTCCCTTCCCATTGTCACCCCTTACATCTCTCTTGCAGCGAGACTTTTCGTTTCTTTCCTTTTCTTTTGCCCACTTACAAACAAGTTCAGCAGGAAACACAAGGAACCATTCTCACATGCTGTTTATTTTCACCATGATGCTCTAAAAACGTTGGTATTATCATAATGATACACCTTTTCAATCATTGTCAATACACTCCAACCCATTTCCACCTTCAAATATCTCACACAGCGATATTTTTCTTTCCATTCGTTTTCTTTTGCCCACTACCCCGACTACTAGTACTCCTGGAGACATAGAACCATTCTCATAATTCATGCTGTTTACATTTCCCATCACGACGCTCTCATAACGCTGGTATTTTCATATGCACCTTTTCAATCATTGCCAATACACTCTAACCACACCTCCACCTTTAGACATCCGCTGTGGGAGAGAGTTCCCATTGACGCCCTTAACATCTGTCAAGGCAGCGAGACTTTTCGTTTCTTTCCTTTTCTTTTGCCCACTAACAGACAAGTTTAGCAGGAAACATAAAACTGTTCTCCCATCATGACGCTTGTAACGCTTGGACTGTCATGTGAGCCTGCGAATGAATTACCAACAACTTTTCAACACTATACTTTGCTATTTAAAAGAAGCCTTTTGATTCATAATTACCATCTCACTCGGCAGTGTGATTTATACATATCCCCTTCCACGTACTCGAACACTTTTCTTTGAAAAAAGCACAATCATTTTTACAAGACTGCAAACCGTAGAATGATTTGCCCTTGAAACAATTCAGACATCTGTTCAAATGTATTAAAACGTAGATTAAAGTTATTAATGAATAATACATCTCTAATGTGTCTCAAATGATAATAGTCGCGCAAGTTCCGTGAAAGGCACATGGATTATATACGTTTACTATTGTGCATAATGTAGTGAGTTAACTAATTGTTTTATACTGCCCTGTACCTAAGACATTAGAAGGGGGAGGAGGTTGACAAATTACACGACATGAAATAAGAGGTATTGATCTCATGATTATACTGTATTATAATTATTATAGATGATTATACTTCGATTGAGATGACACTGCTGAATTGATGCCAGTGGATTCGACAAGACAATTTGTTCATAGAAATATAACAAAAGTGTGACTTGCTGCTTTTGGCCAGGGTGGGGCACTACACTACAGGTTTGACCGGTTTGCTGGTACATGACAGTGCAATAAATGTATCTTACTTGGGGAGACATGGTAAATAATGGTCAAGAAATCCGTTTCCAATATTGTCCTATAACGAGTACACCTACAGAGAGGCGGTGGAACATTTTTTTAACGGAGCTACGGGGCCATTTTGGGAGAAAGGGTCAAAGATTTCCCCCGCCCCCACCTTCCTCGACTTTTGACGGAAGAAATGTTAAAGTGCAAACTGGAAAAGTGGTTGACATGTTGGTCTTTCACCACGCTTCCACTGCTAAGCTAATGTTGGGCCCGACGGCAAAAAAAAAAAAGACGTCTAGCCAACATTATGTTTCTGACGTGTCAACGTACGCGCATTACATTAAACCAATCTCAGGCCGGGGTCATCCAACGAGTCGTATAGCCAACGAATTCGACATTGAAAACGGGTCCATGAGTCATACAGCTCACGAATCCATACAGCCCGTGAGTTCGACACTAGGCAAATAAAGCCTATGAGGTCGACACTAGGTAAAAACAGCTCACGAGTTCGACAGATACAACAGGGGGCTTAATGTGTCGGTCTCCTGGGCGTTATTTGCTAAAGTGTCAAACTCATGGGCTGTATGACTCGTGATCTGTATAACTCGTAGGATGTATGACTCGTGGGTGTCGGTCTCGTGACGTGCACCCGTTGGGCCAACGCAGCATTTAAAGCGGAAAATGGTTGATACAATGTAGGTCTGATATCGTACCAACGTCGGTCCAACGTCAGGCTTTTGACGGCTAAATTGACGTTGGGCCTACGTTATGTTTTCGACATTGTGCCAACATACAAGCATGTCGTTAGGGCCAACATTGATAGAACGCAACATTCAAAGTGGAAAAGTGGTTGACATATCTATGGTCTGACATTGTGCCAAGGTCGGTCAAACGTCAGGCTCTCACTGTTGGGCCATTGTTGGCCCGACATCCAGTATGACGTTTCGCCAACGTCATGTTTTTGACGTAGTGCAAACATACATGCATTCAAGTCATTCAAGTCGGATTGACATTGGGACACGCAGCATTCAAAGTGGAAATATGGTTAAAATAATGGACTGACACTCTACCAACGTCAGTCCAACGTCAGGCTTTAGCTGTTGGGGTATGTGTCCCAACAGATCATTTAAGATTGAAAATGATCATATGACATTGGTGTGACATTTTCCAGACGTTTGAAGAAGCGTCAAGCTTTGACTGTTGGGCCAATGTTGGCCTAAAGTTGGATAGTCGATCAATATCCACCTTTCATCCGTGGCAAAAGTAAGACAATTTCCCAACGTTGTGCCAACCTTTGCTTCCCGACAGCAACCACACCAATAATCGACAACGTTCGCTCAACGTTAAATACTTGATGATAATCCACCTTTTATCAGTGGCAAGTAGGATGGTGGCCTAAGATTGTGCCAACTCTAGCTTACTGACTGCAGCCTTGCCAACCATCGCCAACATTAGCCCAATGTAGGCAGCCGAGCGAGATATTGCCTTCATCAGTGACAAAAGTAAGACGGTGACCCAATGTTGTGCCAATGTTACAAAATGTATAGCTCACCGATTGAGACCGTGGCGATGATCGCCTATGTAGGCTGGATAGACGACCCATATAATGATGATAATAATAATAATAATAATGATAATAATAATAATAGTAATAATAACAATAATAATGATAATAATAATAATAATAATAATGATAATAATAATGATAATAATAGTAATAATAGTGGCTGCTTGTATAGCACACAAGTCCACCTTTCGGTGCTCATGGCGCTTCAAAAATGAACAGATATACCTTAGATCAGTTAGAAAAGTAAAGAAATGGCCCATCGTAGGATAGCCATCCAATATCCATCTCGCATCAATGACAAAAGTAAGATGGTATTCGAACATTGTGCCGACATTAGCGTATACAAACTGTGATAGAACGACAAATGCCAACGTTGGCCCAACGTAGGTATACTATGCCAAATCATTTTTACCTTCCGTCAAGGACGGAAATGAGACAATAGCCCGACGTTGCGCCAACGTTAGCTTCCCGACTGGGACCGTGTCAACCATTGCTAACGTTGCCAAACGCAGGATTGCCACCAAATATCCATCTTGCATCACCGACAAAGTAAGACGATGGACCAACGTTGTGCCAACGTTAGTGTACCAACTGCGACCGTGCTGACCATCGCCAACGTTGGCCCAGCGTAGGATAGCCAACTAATATCCACATTATCAACTGGCGACCATGAAGACGGTGACCCAACTTTGAGCCAATGTCTTTTCACCGACCGCTACCGCGCGACCAGACATTTTGCCCAACGGAGGATTGTTGTCTAGGATGTAGCTATCCGGTTGGTCGATTGCCCATCACGTGACCTTTAGGTAAAAGTTAGCCCTACCATCGCACGTTGTGGATGTTAGCCGTAAAGTTTAGTATGAGCAAAAAAAAAAGGGATAAAGCATGTTTACCATCGCACAACTCTGATTGTCACAATTAACAAATATTTTCTGCGCCCACTCCACAATTTCGTACTCTATAACTCGGCTTCGACTCGCTGAATAGAGTGCTTCTATCTTTCACCTCGTGCGAAATCTTGTACCATCGCACTCGTGACCATTCACTATTTGTATGCAAGCAAAAGTTCCATTTTTATGCATGGTGGGGCCTATGTTTTTAAGCAAGTACTTTTGGTCTCTAATCAATTGCTTGCGGGCAGAAAAATTGCTTGCGCTTGCTAGCAAACGCTTTGACTTGCAAGCAATTGCTTTTTTTTATGCAAACGGATTCAAGCAAAAGGATAGCACAAGCAATAGGCCTACTGCTAGTTTATAATCATTTTATGCATCCGGCCCACTTGTTTGTGATACAAATTAAAATCGGTCCTGTAAATACGAAGCGCTATTTAAAATAGCAAATTTCTGAGGGTGATCCTGTTTATACTGTATTCATTGCGTATACAGATCTGTGTACTGATGTTCACCATCGGGAGCAGGTTAATGGAATACATTCGTTTAGGTTACTAAACATAACAAAGTTAAAAAAAATTATGCAGTCTATATCTGTTGTGTGTTTTCTATTTTTTCTACATACTTGACGCTGACAGGCAATTACAGTGTACTGGATTACTGGCCAGCCACAGGCAGAAAATGCAACATGGATACCATTAAATACGTTATACGAATGAGGACCGATACAGAAGAATCGAGGCTGTTTAAAGACAACGACACGGACTATATCTTGATGTGACCGACACACCTGGTGTCAAGTGCCAGACAGCTATAGCTACAATGGCGAATATTAAATGGGTTAGTCAAATACTGATTAGTGACTGCCTGAACACAGTCACGTGATGGAGGTACATTCGTTACATTCTTGTGAATGTTCTCCCATGGGAAAACATTTTCACGTAACAAATGACAGAAGGCCTATAGGACCACGCGCTTACAGTATATTTGGCTCTGCGCAAGCGAGCGAGCGATGAAGTGCGTTGTGCATGTATCATTGTGCTAGCGGTTGACGTTGACGTATTTGACGTATTTGACTAACTCATATAATATAACAGATGATGACTTTTGTTGTCGGGAACATGTACCAAACGTTCCACCCTCAGGGTTTGAAATGCTATTTCGGGAGGCTAAATGTCCCTCGACTTTGTCTCGGGACTTATAACCTCCCTCAGTAGCATTTCAAACCGTTCGGGTATTAAACATTCGGTATGTTCCCTCCCCCGCCAGTCATCATCTATAATTATGATATGCACCAAAAAATAAAATGTCACAAAATGAGTACGAAAAACGTTTTCAGAAGACATGCACAGGAGAATAAGATAGAAATACAGAAAGCAAACATGCAAGACAGGATAAAAACAAGAAAAAATGGAAACAACTAGTCATGAACTGCAGAAAAGAAGAGAAGCCAGTGAAAAAAAAAAATGAAGAGAATGGAGAATACACGATATTTGACTGTAAAATAATGGTATCATATCACTTTTGCATATTCATGCCATGCATATTACGATCAAAATGTGGATATAATAATGTACCTAATTCTAATTTGAATGAATGAAGTGGAAAATCGACTTCCTAAAACCGAATTTGAATGCCAATTTGAACTAGCTCAACAGCTATGAATTCAGTCTTAATTTGATTCACGAAATTTCAAATTCCACTGCGCACAAACGAAATAGAGTGCTCGTAAACGAAACTGATTTGCTCTTTGTGTTGAATTGAATGACCAATATGTAGATACGAAACACTATACGGTCTCGTTGAATTTGAATGGCCATTTTACGAATTTGATTGGCAAGACTTTGAAATGGGCCGGGAAATCCTGTAATTCTAATTTGATTGAATGAAATAGAAAATCGACTTCCTAAAAATAAATTCATGCGCTCGAAATAAGCTCATCAGCCGTTTATCATTATATTAATTGATTGCAGAAATTTCAATCTCCAAAGCACATCAACGAGATTGTTTGCTCAAAAACGAAATTGCGTGTTTTAAAACGAAATTCATTGCGTTATTGCATAAAAACGAAATTGACTGGTCTCTTTGATCAATACACCTGCTCCAACTCAAATTCTCAGGAGATACGGCCACGATACTCACGTACTTTACGAGAATTGGAATGTCGATGGGCGATACTCGCAACTTAAAAGAACTTTTCTGGCATACTGATGACGACCAATGTGTATAACGCGAGACGCATTTATGGATAACTAGTAAAGCGGGCAAACTGGTAAATGACTGCAAGATTTTACAGACTGAAGTAGGCCTATATTATACCTGGGGCTTCAAAACCACATACAATGGTACTTCATTTCTTTTTTATAGTACGGTGTATAGAATAACTAGTATGCCGCTGTCATAGTGTGATCCATTTAGTATATTCATTCTGCCGGAACGAATCAGTGAATTTCGGGCATGATAACTGGATTCCCCGGAACCTATACCAGAGGGATAATTGGCCACGGTCGATAAGATCCCCCATTCACCATTCACCGATTTGATCCGGGTCTCTATACGTACGGCACGTACGTATGTTTTACGTGGCTATGAGAAAAAAAAAGACCCTTTTCGCAAAATGTACTCTTCCAGTCTCCCTCCTAAGCCAATAAACATCTCCGAATCGTTAACATGAGCCAATCGCGCACAGTTGCCAATTTGATACTCTTTTATAAAAGAGATTGTAAATAATTTCTCGTCACGTCTGCGAGGCAGCATGGAAGTCATGAATATGTATTCATCTGTATCAAATTAAGTGGCGCTTGTCATGCCAAACATTCTCTGCTATGAATGGTCCTTAATTGAACAGAAGGAATTACATGTAGTCGATTTATGTTTGGTATGCAATGGCCTCGTGATGATCTGAGCTCATATCAGCCAACTTCATAATTTTTATTAGCATTCAGAATTATCATTATAGGTTTTTTTAAAGGGACTGTACAGTACTGGTTGAGGTGGGGATTCATGTTTTGAACATTCCTAAGTGAGATAATGAGAAACCTCTTATGAAATATGAAAGAGCATGTAATTTTAAGAGGGATTCAACGTTTATTTGATGAAAGTTGGTTTTCAAATGGCTGAGATATCAAAAAAAAAGTGAAAATAATAAAAGGCGATAGGCCACGCCTTTTATTAGGATCTCTTTGTTTCACCTTGTTTTTGGATATCTCAGCCATTTCAAAACCGATTTTCATCAAATAGACTTTTGATACCCCTTAGTATTGCATGCTCTTTGACATCTCATAGAGTGGTTTCTGCATATCTCGCAAAACGTTAAAAGCTAAATCCTCACCTCAACCAGAACTGTACACACCCTTTAAGTTCATTTTCATTAGTTTCATTCAATTTGATAAATTTGTAGTTCGATTTCGTCCCGAGCATGCTGAAATTCTGGTATAATTTCCAATTATAGCCGTTGTTACCGTAGCAAAATATTGATCGGCATCAACGAAAGACGAAGATTGCATTATCTATTAGCTGTCAGAAATTAAATTTGAAGTCAAATGTTCAAAGCTTGAGGGATTAGCTCAATCCACATTATTTTCGTATGCTTTTTAATCACGGAAAGTTGTTACCATGGCAACACATTGTTCAATTATTGACTAAAACGGCGCTTTGCGCAAAATATAAACACACAAAAAACAGACATCTACATATATTCAACAGAGAAAGAAACTGAATAAGGAATATACATCTATATACACGTTACATAAACAATATTCACATAAAATCAGAAATACAATTTTCTAATCCATTTAAAAACATATCTGGACTTGAGGTCAATTTCAAGGTATAAGGCAGTGCATTGTATTGCATCGATCCCCTATAATGTCTTCTTCTTTTACAATAATCAGTACGAGGCTTTAGGAGAAGAATGCTACCTGCGTTACGAAGAGAATATGAGTAACGGGAAGGCTGGAATATATAATTCATAGATGAGGATAAATTATCATGAGTTGATTTAAATACAAACATGTTCAAATACTTCCTACGTCTAGATTCAAGAGTAGACCAATTTAAACTAGAATGAATTTGTACATAAGACACATGTTCATTTCAGGATTTGTTTTCATGATTATCCGCCCAGCCCGATTTTGAAGGATTTGCAATTGCTTGATATATATTTTTATGACTTGAATCAAATATAATATCAGCATAATCAAAAAGTGGCAAGATAATGGACTGATAAATCAACTTCAGATTAGATTCATTGATAAAATGACGACGTCTGCCTAAATACTTCACAAAATTCCCTGCTTTTTTACATAAATTCTCGATATGAACATCCCATTTCAATTTGTTATCAATAATAAAACCGAGGTATTTAACATGATCCACTTGTTGTATTTGTCTACCGTTCATAACATCTAATCTATTACATCTATTCAACATTGCCTTGATCCAATGAGTAAAGATGAAGTCTTTTCAAAATTGATAGTCAGTTTATTTGCACACATCCATTTATAAACATAAACCATATCATTATTAAGATTTTTATGCACGCTATCCTATCAGAAAAATACACAACAGTATCATCGGCATATAATTGGATTGAGCAGTTAGGTACATATCTGCACAAATCATTAATAAAAACGATAAACAAAAGGGGGCCAAATATCGATCCCTGTGGGACTCCATAAGTTATGGGTAACGGAGTTGAAAGATGTGAATGGAGTGACGTACAAATGGATCGCCCCTTCAAGTAATCAATGAACCACGGCAGACACTCTTCTGATACCCCAATATTGCGTAATTTGGTTAAAAGCAAATCATGATTAACACAATCAACGCTTCTTTTAAAGTCTATGAATACGGCCCCTGTATATTTCCCTTCATCTATTGGTTTCATCCATTCATCTGTCACCTTGACTAAAGATGTGATTGTGGAATGCTTTCGCCTAAATTCAAATTGTTCGGGAGATATTATTATCTTATTTTCTTCAAGGTAAGCCATTATTGTCTTTGTACAAATCTTTCGAGCAGTTTAGAAACAGTGGGTAGTATTGAATTAGGACGAAAATTGTTTGGTGAATTAACGGTACCAGATTTATGAATGGGAATAACCTTTGACATTTTCCACTTTTGGGGGAACTTATTTTCACACAAAGATCTATTAATAACATACGTTAAACAAGGAACAATAATGGGGATGCTTATTTCCAAAATCTTGGAAGAAATCTCATCCAGACCTACTGAAATGCTATCTCTCAAATTTTTCAGTTCCTTATGTACATCATCCTCAGAAACTACATGAAATCTAAATTGTATACATCACCATCAATATAAATATCACTTCCATAATAAGACATAGTGGGCTCTTCTTTGATATCAGAAGCAAGCTTTTCTCCAATAGAAGAAAAATATTGATTAAACTCATTTCTCTTCCATTCAAAATCTAATACATTACCTTGGGGATTATTACTTTGTGAATTAGGCATGACAGATTTCAAAATCTTTCAAATATCAGCGGATCTTCCCTTAGCTGAAGAAAGTCTATCCACATCATACTTTCTTTTTGCTTTCCTTATTTCAGAGGTGACTTTATTTCTCAGTTTCCGGTACATATTCATAGTACCACTTTCCTTCGTTTCCCTTGATTTCCTTTACATTTTATCTCGTCGTTTGATTAGATTTATAATTTCCGAAGTCATCCAAGGAGAACATTTACTTTTAACTTTCCTGGATTTTACAGGCATAAATAGATTAACAGTTTCCATGAGATGATCTTCCCATAATTTGACAGCCTCATCAAAAATCTTTTGCGAAAAGAACGTCTTTCCAAGGCTGGTTTTGTGAATGATCACAAAAAGCTGTTATTTCAACATTTTTAAAATTTCTGTAGCTTAATACACGGGGTTGACGTGAAGAATGAGTACACAGCGGAGATCCCCAAATAATGAAATTCATGAAATGACACCCGAGGATTTCTCAGATTCAATTCTATTGGTTAACATCAAATCAATCAAAGAAGATGACGTATCAGTGACACGAGTACTTTCTGTGATGTTTACAGGTTGCATAGAATAAACATCGTGAATCTGCATCACACGTTTTGTGTCACCTTGATATGGTTTCTTCAACTCTTTATGTGTCATGATGGAAACCCCCTGTGTGCCACGTTATTCTGAGACACGAAGGTAGTCATGCTTTGAGAAAGAATTCCGTTTTTTTCAATTTGTATAACTTCTACAAATTTCTGTTAAGATGGGCATAATAGTAGGCAAAGTTAAAGAGGAATGCCAAGCTTTGTTTCGATACAAATTGTATGACGACTCTTTTCAATTTTTCTATTGAATGACCAGTTGCTACACTACTGTAAAGGCATGACTTTTGCACATTAAACCGTGACAGAAACTTAGAATGTACGAGCAATTGTCACAGTTGATATCGCCCATGATCACGATAGTGAGATTGAAACTATCGATGAATGACAAAAGTGATTCGTAGTGATCGAGTAGCTCGGAATGACCACTGGGGGGGGGGGGGGGGGGGGGGCGATACCGTGTTACAAAAATTAATGGCTGTGAAGATTTCTTACGAACAAGGATAACTAATGCTTCCAAGTACTGTAGAGACGCATGATCTAAAATTTCAATATCATAGTTTTCGCGAACATATAAAATGACGCCACCACCATGTCGGTTTCTATCTCTTCGTATAATCTTGTAATGATCAATATTGATTTCATTATCCATAACTGTATCGTCTAAATAAGTTTCATTAAAAGCACCAATATCTATTCAATGTCCGCGAGGCTGAAGATGGAGACCTTTTTGTCATCTGCATTGAGAGCCGCTAAGGTGATCCTTCCGTCAAGCGTTCAGACTTTCTTGACTTTCGCGTGAGAACGAAGCTTCTTGACAATCGCTTGTCTCTTGGTAGTGAGATCCTCGTGATGGAAGATATCCGTCCCCTTGAGTTTGGATCTGGCAGAGTAGATTTCATGTCGTGTGTTGTACTTGTAGAATTTGATGATGATTGTTCGCGGATTATTTGATTCACGGTTCCAGTACCTCGGGTGACACGATGACTACGGTAAATGTGCCCAGGGTGATTCCAAGATTCCCGGGCGCCACTCTTTGGGGGCGCCAAAAAAGAAAAAAACAAACAACAAAACATAACAACACAAAACAAAAACTCGCCCGGACCGGGGGGGGGGGGGGGCAGAAAACCAAATCAAACAAGATAAGAACAAAACATGATGATGACGCGGACAAAATGACAATGTTTATTGTGTTCACACATGTCATTTTATATTTAGCAGGCAAAATGTTACACGGAGCAGCGGCTGCAATTTCTTTCGTTCTGAAGCGATCGCCGATTGGATCAAAAGAGGGCGCCAACGGTTTCGAACATACGGGGAGGGGGTGCAGAAAACCAAATCAAACAAGATAAGAACATAACGTGATGATGACGCGGACAAAATGACAATGTCCATTGTGTTCACACATGTCATTTTATATTTAGCCAACCTAAGTGAAAAATGAAAGGAGCTCACTCGCTGCGCTCGCTTGCACTAACTCTTATGCTTTGTGATTTTTTTTTCAGTTTGTCAGTACATTAAATCACCATTCATAGATCCAGCCGAACCAGCCATCGTATCATAATTTAAGAATTACTTGAATTATCAGCCATATATTGAAGAGAATCCCGTACTTCCTATATACGAACATGTTCAGAAAATGCTCACACTGATCTGTAAGTTTTGGCAAGCTTTCGGATTCAATTGTCGCATGATCTGTTATTTTATATACAGGGCAAGCCACCATATAAGAGTGTGCCAGCATTGTATGATTTACTAGTACAACGGCGAACTATGAGATATTAAAGTGTAATGTTTCCTATACAGAAATACATGTACACATATATCGGCTCACTCGCTCATACTTTTATCGAGTATTTTTTCAAGTCCTCAGTTTGTTGGTGTAGATCGTTAACTATATGGCCGTCACTGTATTATCTTGAATAGAATTTGTAAGATTTGATAACCAAAAAATGATAAGAATTCCATTTTTGCAAGCTGAAATATCAAATTTTTCGGCTCGCTCGCTGCGCTCGCTCGCCAAAATTTATCAAAATTTATTACATTTAAACCGCCCCAAAAAGACCCCTTTTAAGTGGTTGAAAAAGCATATCATGTGAACTTTTTAAAGTCCCTACCGGGATGGGGTTGGGTTGAACACTTTTTCAGAAATATAGGGCGCAATTTTCGCTTGCCCTGGGCGCCATTTTCCCTAGATAAGCCACTGCAGTCTGACCGTCTGCGCAATCGACACCTGACAGTGTGATTCCTATACACCTTCATACACACTGTGTGTGGGTGGGGGTATTATGAATAGAGATATAGATAGATAAGCGTGTATTATATTCATTGATAGTGACTGGGATTTGTGTCCAGTCTCCGTTGGGACGGCCCACTTTCAACACGAAATAGTGGCTATGTCTAGAATATGTTTGGCACACAAATAAACAGAGTTCGTGGAGTCAAACATTATTTCGTGATGATATCTGAATTGCTTTATTAATGTAAATTATGTACAGCAGTAAGAAATAATTATATTGTGGCTCTCAATATATATCACGTAAAAAAAAGAAAGTATTTATAGCACATCGTCCGTCACATTTCATACGAGAATTGGGAGCAGGTGCGATTACAAGTGTACATGCATAATTCACATTTTGATTTGAAAGTTACATGGTAACACTTTACAACGAAGCAACATTCCGCATCGTGCGGCTTTCTGGTGCAAAATGATTATCACTGATTTCCACCTATATGACAAACATGATAACCATGAAGAGCAATTATAAACAGTGATATTGGATGAGCGTTCGTTTATCACAATCAATGGAAATTACCGTTACTAAATCTTGATAAGACTTTCGCCTGCTGGCTCTGCAGGCTTCTTCACATCGAGCGTTGTGAGAAGGACTTCCCACGAGCCGACGACGTAGCTGGCGCACGCCGATCTGAGAGAACGGGATCGCATATTGAGGAAAGTGAGTATTGTCCCAGGTCTCGGTTGAAGGTTTTCCCTTGTTGTTTCCGAATGTGAATTGCTTCCCTTATCCAGCGTGAGGTTTTCCCAGAGTCTCTGGCCAGGATGAAACACTTCTTCCAATTGATGTCGGTGGTTTCCACTGGCCACATGGTCGCTGATGGCCGACTTGTGCATGTGGGAGGTGGATTCCTTTCTTTTTCCTCTTGTGTAGTAGGATGCACTAACTGTGTCTACCTCTAGTTTGTGTTCATTTTTTTTTTTCTGGTATCGAATTTTCTCGCTGTTTCTCCAATGTAGCTTCTTTCACAGTCACCACATGGAATCTGGTAAACTACCCGGCTTGGTCATCGATGGATCGTTTGTCTTTTGGGTGGACTAAGATGTTCCTGAGTTTCTTGTGTGGCCTGAACGCTGTGGAGATGTGGTATTTCTGGTAAATCCGTTGCAAGGCTTCCGAGGTACCCTTTACATATGGGATGGTTACCAGTTTCCTCCTCTGATTGGTTCGTTTGGTCTGTGAGTTCTTTTTGGTTTGATTTTCCCCCCTTTTTTCTTTTGGCTTTCTTGAAGGACCAGCCAGGGTATCCAAATTTCCTGAGAGAGGACTGGATGTAATCTTCCTCTGCCTTCAGGTCTGCGTCCTCAGTGACGATACTGTGTGCTCTGTCCATGAGTGTGCGGATGACCCCTAATTTTTGGTGGAGTGGATGGTGGGATTGGAAATTCAGGTATTGTCCCGTGTGTGTCTTTTTCCTGTAGACGACCATCTTGGTTGTGCCATCCGGTATACGATCCCGTTCTCTCAGATCGGCGTGCGCCAGCTACGTCGGCTCGTGGGAAGTCCTTCTCACAACGCTCGATCTGAAGAAGCCTGCAGAGCCAGCAGGCGAAAGTCTTATCAAGTAAAGGTAATTTCCATTGATTGGAATAAAACGAACGCTCATCCAGTTGATTTACCAATCAGATGAACCTTTTCAGCGAACAGTGATATTTTTACACCGTAAACGGCAAAATTTAGACCGTATAGGCATCATATTCATTTACCCTTTGGCGATAACATCCTCAATAAACATAATTATTGTAATCAACCTATCGAATCTTTTCGTTACTAAAAGGGATACCAAACTCTCACGTAAACTCTTGTTACCTGAAACCAAGGAGAATGTTCTTGAATGATTTCTTACTTAAAATCAAGTGTAAGAAAGATATAGGTAATGCCACTATTAACAAATAGCCTTTGTCCCTGTAAGTTACTTTTTTCAAAAGTTTGAAATTAATGACAGAACTCACTCTGTAGTCTACGGCTAGAATAATTGTGACCGTGCATCACAAAACCAGCAAAAAGTCGCACCCCTTGATTTTACGCGAGGACTCAAAAGAGGTGAAATGGGTCAACCGAGTCAATCTTAAGTTTTTCATATTTTCTGAAACAGCTATCCTTCTTCTACATTATTCTTTAGTTGGGATCATAACATGAATGGGAAAGTGTGTTTTCAGTGCCCCAGTTTTTCTACAACGGACCCCCGGGGGGGGGGGGGGAGGGGGGTTAAAATGATCGGGTATGTCTCAGAGGCCCCTTTCCATTTCTCGAAATCATTTGTACACTCATCACTTTCAGGTCTACTTACACCAGTGAAAGGATAACGCTACTACTTTGAAATTTGGTGTTAATCATGGGCAGAATGTGTTAATAGAACATGCTCAATTTCAGCGTAATCTGATTATCCCTTCATTGTTGGTGCTCCGGTGGTTGACATCCTGTGTTACGTCCCTTTCATCGCGCAGCTAGCGCGGCTTGGTGAAAAATTAAGCGCTTGAATAGACCCAGCCTGCACTTCAGAGCCTCTTTTCTCAGTTCCCACTTTTCCAGAATGTGTGCTTTCTATTTCCAGTATTTGGATAGGTTAGGGGAGTCCACTTGAATTGAGCTTAACATTGTTTTAAAGCTTAGAGTATGTTTTTTTGGAATCTGCCCTTAACTAAAAATACATGTCTGGCGACTTTCTGTTAGTTTTGTGATTCACGATCACAATTACATGAAAAAATAAAACTTGAATTACCCACATCCATTGTAGGATACACGATTTTCCGGTAGCTGCACAAAATGTGGATATAAACAGCGTCAATCTCCTGTTCTGCAAGGCCATCGAGTAGGCCCTACGTATGACCTTCTTCTATACACTAACCATACACAGCCCTGACCTGTGTGTTCGCATGTTACGTATAACCTGGTCTTAAAGTGTAACTCGATGCCTGGGCTTCTGAAAATGTATCAGAGCAAGGAGCTTATGTAGCTCCATGGTCAGAGCATGGCTCCATGGTCAGAGGGATGCGGTCGAGCACATTACGTTGTGCCCATCTCCCATGTGAGAGAGGCTCAGGGCCAGTGGTGCTTGTAGTAGTCTTGGCGCAAACTCTTTTACGACTAACAATTGGGATTGTGCCCGCAAACAAAATACATTTGTCATCATCAGGCGCGTTCGTTTCAGTTCAATTCAATTTAATTCCCTTGTTCTTCATCGTGATATAAATGAAATCTATAACTTATTTATCAGTTACATGTATTGCAAAACGTAGGGTTTACTAGAGTGCAATAGCTTAAACTGTACTCCTCAGAGTGTAACAAACATTTCAAAAGAAAATAGATTGAAGGGCAACTGGAGAGAGGAAGAGAAAAAAAACAAAACTCAAAATTGCTGTTTTGCACAAAGAACTAAGGAATGAAGACAATTACTACACAACGCAGCACACCACAGACACACGAGCACGGACAATTCTACAAGATGCCTACTTCAGATAAGAAAGGGATGCAGACATACATGAGTTAAGCCCTGTTTACACTTGTGTTTCTAAACCCCGCACTTTCTCTGACCCAGGACTATCGTTAGTCCCGTACCATTTTTTTCAGCTTTTTACACCGGCGCCAATAAATCCCGTACCAAGCTCTTGCCCTGGGCTATCTAATGAGAAAACTGACTTTTTACACTCGTATTTCTTAGCCCCGTCTACTTTCCAAACAACATGAATATTCATAATTACGCTGTGCACTGTACAAGTATACGCACGCACCGGCAGCACTTGATTACCTCGTTTCTGATTGGTCAGTGGGGGTCGGACTTCGTCTCCGTCGCTTAGCCCAGGATTATTTTTTCGTTCTGTTTACACTCGCTTGCTTGGCATCGCAATTGCGGGATAAGCACCGCAATTGCGGTGCTTACCCTGCTATTTTGCAGGGCCAGATAGGTACGGGATTATCGGCGGGGCTAGCCCACTTTCGCAAAAACAAGGGTAAACAGAAAGTGGGCTAAGGAAAGTCCGGTACCAAGTAAAAATTTGCAAGTGTAAAAAGCCCTCTATAGGTTCAATACATAAAAAAACAAGATCAAGAACAAGAGAAATTTAAAATCACGATTTGTTCATATTGTATTTCTTACTTTGTTTGTAAGATTTATTTCCTTCAACTTTTTCATATTATATGAAACAAAACTATTTTCAGCGAAATGTATGAATAAATATCATACAATGTACATGATTTAAAGGAAAAACAAATGAATGTGTACATTATTGTCTATTTTCTAAATATTATGCATTATTATTAGAAATTATAGATTTTCTTATACCTCCTTCATTGTATAGAACCACAAATGATAGAGCTATAGGCAAATGCTGATATGAAAACACAAAGTTGGAAGTTTCACGTAAGATTATGGCGGTATCCAGGCGTGTCCTGGTAGGGGGAGGCAGAATTTTCACATTTTCAGCATCTTCTTGACTCTATGAAAATGATATGTCCATTTCCACCAAATGTGTAGCATCCCTTGGGTAATGGAATCCCACTTTGTTTGAAGGGGCACCAAGTACAAATACCTAAAAATAAGAGACTGTTTGAGCAAAATTCAAATCTTTTTCAGAACCATAAGTAACAGAGCTGATGCAAAGCGATAGTTTTATGTATTAGAAAGTGAATGTATGAATATACATTTTTTATTTGATATGGTGGGTGATGGGATGCCGAAGGAGGGGGGGGGGGGGGGAGAGGAGGAGGAGGCGTAAAATCTCTGAAATTTTTACTTTACAAGGCAGGTAGCATCCCACAGTAATTCAACATCTGATATATTGTTACATAAACACTGTAACGGTGTTGCTGGTGTGTATGTAATCAATAACCCCATTATGGGCTTTAATTTTTACAATTTTTGCTTATAACACATTCCTGGTTGTTTTACATCTCAAGATGAGAAAGGTCCTCTTTGGTTTTCACTTTGAAATCCTACATGGTGTCTATTGATGCAACGCAGGAAAGTGATTTCATGATCTTTATTTTATCATTTTTTCTGATCGGTGAGGTGTCAACTGCTTGTATGATGAACTTCACAATTTTATCAGGAAATGCAAACTTCATTCCTCTTGCTTCCACTTTTCCTTTTATTTATCTCTGCTTTCTTTCATGATGATTTCCTTATCTTTTATGTGCAAAGTTAGCCATAATTAATGATGAATCAATAAGTACGTTTTCGAAAGTGATTTGATTGATTGTCTACTGCAGAAACAGCAATAAATGAAATGAAAAGAATGCTCATAGGCCTATAGGACCCTGAAAGCACCTGCAGCTTCGCGTTCGTGACGTGTATGATTATTGAAGGTAATAGGTATTATGTCTGCTCTATGTAATGTGTGGTTTATTGTGCATGATTGTTCTCGAAAATGCACCCCATAAAATATCTTGCATGCAGATATGATCATGCCTATTGTGATTATTAAAAGTAGAAACATTTTACAACTCACTGCGAGAAGGAACATTGGTATATCAAAAAACTATTGTAGAGGTTTGTACAAGTACCAGCATCATAATCATATTGCTGCTTAAAGTCATATACAAGACACTCGCACATCACGCATCAATAATACACTAACACTCACATACATCAAGGTATACATATTTAGTTACAAAACCAAATTATGAAAAGATGACAATTTTCACTTCATAAATGAAGGTTTCCAGTATGATGGAGTTGTGATGTTTTAAACATATTTTATACCTGTCATTCCATCCCCATTTCAGTGCCATTTACTCCCTCATCTCCCTATCTGTCATTCACCTCTTTTTTTTTTTCATAATGACTCTTAAAAAATAAGCACACTTCATACATAATGACAAGAGTTTAGGGAAGGAAATAATGATATACATTTATGACAAGTTGAAATATAAGCATGCAGAATGAATGTTTCTCGTTTTATTTGAAAACCAAGGCAAATATAAAAGTGAGTGGTAAGTGAGCAGACGACAGAAAGAACTGGCCCGTAAACGTATCCAAAACCACAGGTGAGGTTCTATACGCGAGACACATTTTAGAAGGCTATAGGCGTGGAGTTACACTTTAAGACCGAGTTACACTTTAAGACCGTAACATTCGCACGGCGTTTGGTCGGCTACGCATATACCTTCCTCACCTAAGTTTACTGGAATACAAAGACAGAGGAAACCAGAAAAGACACTTTGGTAGATATCTGAATAATTTGCGATGCGAATAAAACCAGCCCAAACTGTTAGTTTACCACTTACAAAATAATGAAATAAAAGATAAGTAAATAAATACTTAATGATACTTTGCTGTTTAACTCCATCCCGCATAATTCTTCTACCCTCTTATCATAATTATTATATAATATTAAATTGGAGTGAGAAGCATCACACTGATTACAGTCATGTTTTCTTGTATGTTTATACATTACATCCTCGACAGAGTGTATACTTAGTATATAGTCTAAACCACTTGGTACGTCATAACCTTCCCATACAGATTCACTACATGTATTGATGATATAGGTTAAATTGATAAATCCTTAAGAGCAGTGCAAAAAATATTTAACATAATAACACACCGGAAGCCCATTCTGTTATCACACCTGCAAGTTCATTTACCGAGAAATCCAATTCTTCACATCATCTTAATTACATTTAACACACCAGTGTAAAAACTCTAAGCAATGTGTACATGGCTGCTTCAGAATGTCGATGAAAGGCAGGTGTCATATCTTATCATAGATAAGATTATAATACAATTGTAAAGGAGCATATTCCCCTCTAATAAAGAGTAACATATTTTGGGACTATCATAAGTCTCATCACCACAACTTAACCCTTTGAATGTCACATTATATTACCTGCTCATTAAAGTGTGTGAAATTTGTGCACATTTTGACTCATTTACACAGAAAGGTAAAGAACCATTGCCAGAGTTGTGCAATGTTGCATGCTGAAACATAATGTGAGTGAAAAGAGATCCACTGAAGTCGCACAATACAATTGAAGAGCACTCATAATAATGTGAATGTTTTTACTTTGGTAGTGGTAAATGGGTTACAGCTCGTTATTCCGAAGGTTCGTTATTCCGAAGGCTCTTCAGTCCGAAGATTCGTTATTCCGAAGGTTCGCTTTTCCGAATTTCATTTTCGGATGAACAAATCTTCGGAATGACGAACCTTCGGAATAACGCCACAAATGTTCGGATTAACGAACCCTTTTTCATTTTCGGATTAACGAACCTCTAGGTATAGGGAATTTGTGTGTTTCGGATTAACGAACCTTCGGAACAACGAACCTTCGGAATATCGAACCTTCGGAATAACGAACAGCACCCGGTAAATGTGGGACGTAGGCAATGGAATAGCACATTAATGTCCACAAAATTGACCAGTGTGACTTTGAAAAAAGCTTGTGAGAAGAAAATGATATCATATAGTGCAACTTCAACTGGTATAAACTGGTACCAGTAAGACTTCAACTGGTACCAGTAGACTTGTACTGGTTTCAACTGGTAAGCAGTGCAACTTCAACTGGTATAAACTGGTACCAGTAAGACTTCAAATGGCACCAGTAGACTTGTACTGGTTTCAACTGGTAAGCAGTGCAACTTCAACTGGTATAAACTGGTACCAGTAAGACTTCAACTGGCACCAGTAGACTTGTACTGGTTTCAACTGGTAAGCAGTGCAACTTCAACTGGTATAAACTGGTACCAGTAAGACTTCAAATGGTACCAGTAGACTTGTAGGCCTATTGATTTCAACTGGTAAGCAGTGCAACTTCAACTGGTACAAACTGGTACCAGTAGACTTGTACTGGTTTCAACTTGTAAGCAGTGCAACTTCAACTGGTATAAACTGGTATCAGTATGATTAAACTGGTATCAACTGGTACCAGTACATCTTCAACTGGAGAACTGCTTATTTTGTTACTGGAAATTTGGAGTTACCTTCTGATTTCAACTGGTACCAGTTGAAACCAGTTAAAACCAGTTAAAACCAGTAAAGACCAGTAAAAACCAGTAAAGACCAGACTGGTTTCTACTGGTTTCTACTGGTTTTTCGACCTGGGATATGCGGGTATTAATTAAAAGTAATCGAAAAATCAGTTTCTTCTGCCCTAAAGGGAAAGTCAAACTCAGAGGTTGAACAGTCTGCAGTGGATAGATTAACAAGGGATGACATAATCACCATGGCAAAAGGAATTGATAATGCAATATAGTAGGAAACTCCAGTTGAAACAAGAGCTGGGAATGGCCAAAATTCGTATTATTTCCTCCAAATTCAAAATTTGGGTGTGTTTTCTAACTGAACATAATATTATCAACAAAGTAAAAACTTATTTACGGATAAATACACGAACGCTCATATTAAGCAAGATAACAAAAGAAAACGAAAAAAAAAAAACATTGGACAAACATAGGCCTACTTGGCAATCTGTGAATTTCCAAGAATTCTGAATTAGAGATTTCAAGCGTTTCGACTTGCATTCAGAATAGTTTTTTTCTCAGATCTTCCAGGAATACATTTTCAGGTAGTACGGCATGGTACGCTGAACACACTCCTTGATATCAGGAGCCAAGCTTTGAAAAGAGGGCATGGGAGAGGACCCTTTAAAGCAGGTTGAGTTAAAGGCAGCGTCACAGTTGACTTTATTACAGTCGTTGGGTTTTGTGCAACCGAAAATCCAATTACCTATAATGTTACTGCTTCCGTCCCATTTGAGCAGGGAGTCTGAATACGGAATACCCAGTTTTTGGCAGAATTTTGGGAGTACAGTTGACGGATCTGATACCAGATCATCACTATCCACAACAACCGGATTCGGATCGTATCTCTGCATTACGATAGTCCATAGGTCATACAGCTCCTTGTAGAAAAGACCAGGAGCGTTATACCAACTTACCGTGTCGTTTCCGACATGAAAGGCCTCAGAAGCCTTAGTAACCCCTTCCTTACTCGCTTCGGAATTCTTGGCTCGTCCCTGCTCGAGAACAGCATGGATATTCAAGACGGCGCGTTTCCAGGACGAGAAGACTCTGATTGGATGTCGTATTAGGAAGGCAAACCGGTAGTTTGATAAACTATCCGGTAAAAACTGAGTGGAATCGACTATGCCATACGCCATATCCTTGACGAAGATAACCTTCTTGCTTGGGTTCGGGTGTCGAGCATCCTCTTTATGTGTGGATACCTGGCGGAAACAGACAATTTTTAATCAATTTAAAAACCCTAGCATTCCTTCTATAGGTGGTCCTGAACGAAACATCAATGGCAGCCATTGCTGTGACCATGTATATCAATCCCACTATATTTGTTCGAGGTATGGATAGTGGATCCCGAATTTGTCACAACAACAGTTATCCTCCAAGGAGACAACATTGCCCCTTTTCCGTTTTTTTTTCTTCACATTGCAGTAGATTACATAGTTATATTTAGACTATTAGTGACATCATTATAGAGAAAGAAGTTGTCTCCAAGCCAGGTAAGTCACACCGTGACAGTTTCTAATATCTTACAGATCTTGATTATGCAGATGATATATTGCGCTGACAAGGGAGGCGAAGGACTCGGTTTCCTCTTTTTAGAATGATTCTAAAAAAAAAAAGTTGGTCTCTTCCTCCATATCAAGAAAACAAAATGCATGACAATTTAGTGATTAAGCTGAGAATCTACCAGTTGTTATTGTTTTTTTTTTCAATAATGACTCTTCGCAAAATGAGGTCAATGTTTTCGGACATATAGGTTTCTACGTGGCTGACTCCGTGAAGTACATCATGACCCGGAGAGCACAAGCTTATTATCTCAGCTATAGCCCAACGTTTCCAGGATTGTAAAACTTATCTTTTCATACATCTAGTCTTGAAAACATACTTTTACTTGGATCGAGACATCACTGCAGGAAAGAACAATGTCCTATACATCCGATAGCCGATTTACGATAGGTTCTATCCATAGTATGACAGAAATTTTCAAGGTCACCATGCTTATTTGTGTTCACTTCTACCTGTTAATTACATATGATATCATGAAGTAGTAGAAATTGTTAATGTAATGGGACAGATAATTTGTTCCACATCTTGGACCAATTACGATCGAGTGCATCACATAATAGGACAAACTGAAGATGATTAGTTGTGACGGCGAAAAAAAATGAATAATTAAACACATATAATGAATATAAAAATAAGAATAATATCATTAATAATAATAATAATAATAATATTGTATTTCATTATTACAATTATTCTAATTATCATAGTTTATTATTGTTGTTTTTAATGTTTTTATTATTTATTCAATTTGCTTATAATTGTCATAGTTACTATTGTTGTTTTTAATGTTTTTACCATTTATTTAATTTGCTATTTATTTGGTCTTACATTATTGCAATATAACTTTCATACAGGTGTATATTATCATGATAAATGTCATGGAGTGACACTCGGGTCAGGGCTGCCAAAAGTACAATTCCTTACTAAGAGCTTCAAATTATTAGATTTGATATAAATCATACATAATTATATTACATGAACATGTTGTGATCCACTGGTTCTGCCAAGTCAGCATGTATTGTTGCCATTAGCTTCTGCCACATGTCGTCACTGACGTGCTTGTATGGTTCAGATGACTCCAAGTCAACGCTGATCCCCTGCCGCCCTCAATTTATCCAGGAATGAGTAGCAGTAGCCATACGGCTCGAAGAAAATCTGCGACTCGGGAACGAAGCTCAGACATTTTGCGAATACTGTTGAAGTGGAGCGAGGCGTACACCACATCAGAACGCGAACCTGGTCTTGTTCGGACCCTGGTATACTCATGTCGTGGCCGGTGATGGTTAAATGCTGATATAAAATGCAAAGAAACAGAATGTTACATTTGTAGATATCCCTCTCTTATATACCACCGTGGTTACAGTTACAAACAGTGGTGCCACCCTTTTCGGAAACAGCTTCCTCTTGTTGTTTTTTTCTTTACTTTTTTGTTTGTTTTTAAAGCTAAACATAATAATAGTATCTTTTCTTAGTTCGATGTTGTGACACTTTCACGATATCTTTCCTTTTCTTCTCTGCACCCATAAAACATGGATGATAATTAAAAGAAAATGATATGAAAACATTCAAGATGATTTCACAATTGTAAAAAGTAACTATTCCCTCCTTACCTGCATAAAATGTAAAGGGTGATATGATTACCCCTGTTTTCTGAAAGAGGTTAATGAGGTGTGAGTTTTTACTTTCATTACGTTAGAAAAATGAAAATATGTTGAATTCTCTCTTATGCCCATGCACAAGGTCACTAAATGTTGCAGTTTTTCCTCATCCGCGATTCTCAACCCGGCATCAAAGCTTTGAAAAATAGTAATAAAAAAAAAAAACAAATTGAAAAAAAAAATGAACGGATTGTCCGATTTTCCTTAAACTTCGCTCATTTTTTCTTCACTTTTTCTTTTGATGTATTTTCTCTACGTAAGGGCTAACAATGTGGTATGTTCGTTCTGGTACGGAATTGCTATAGTCACAGATGGTTCCCCTGCTAAGAGACCAGAATCACACACATCGGAAAACATTTCAATATTACATGTAACAGAGCATATCGAATCCACAATCACGACAATATACACCACTGACGATAGACACAGATAACATGCCGTTTCTTTGTATCGCTGCTTTGCACTTTCTAGCGAATACTATTATCTACTAAACCGTAATCTACTGTATCTATCATCTGGTGTTCTGCGTGTACCACTGCGGGCAAAAACCCGCGACACACCCGGAACAAGTTTCGAGCATGCTCAAGGCCTTGTCACACAGTGCGTGGGGAAGCCTCGCGGGTTGACTTGCGGGAGAAATCTTTTGCTACCCGGGTCTTCTCGCAGGTGGCCCGCATCGACTGTACCGGAGTTTCGCACGCAAGTCCGATTTATCCACAGCAAAGTTTTGAGCATGACCATTTTTTTTTCCGCGGGGATTGCCCCCTGAGGTCCACGCAGAACACTAGGAGGCCCGTAGCTGCCGCAAGTCACAGGCAGTTGACCCGCTTGAAGTACGTAGGTTGCCAGTGGGTCTGTGCTTATACGCTGAGCGCTTATCATCTACGGGCAATCTTTAAGCATAATACGAGTGTTTTAATAGCAAGGATTGGTGTCGAAACTGCCAATATCCTTGTAGGTGCCGTGGTATGTTTTGCGGACGTGGAGCGAGCTATACGAGCAAACTGCCTGCAAACTGAGGATCAGTTAGACAGTACTGTCTTTCAGCTGGTTAGTTGAGAGTCGGCTGCGGCCACGATTATGACATTCTGTTGAACGTTTGCCATATCAATTTCCTTCAGGAGGAGTCCTTCACCAAGTTGTCAGCCCTCTCTCGCCACACACACGCGCCTGACACGCAGGTCACACGGAATGCACGTAAGGAGAACGTAAGTAGCACTGGTCCAGCAGGTAAGACTCGCCCAATTCCTTGTCCGCCCGCAAAAATTGTCCTGCGTGGTGGAAAATACCCACATGCAATAAGCCTGACAGGGCCTTAAAGGGAAAATCCAGTCCAATATGAGTTAGTCTGATAAAAAAGGAAAAAAATCTTACGAATTCAACGGTAAAAAATTGACTGAAAATCGGATGAAAAATAAGGAAGTTATGACATTTTGAAGGTTTTGCTAATTTCTGCATAGTAATTCTTGTACAGTGGATATGAATATGCAAATGAGTGAGCTGACTATGTCACAACCTCACAATTTTCCATTGATCGTGTACTAAAAATGACGAAAATTCAATGTTTCTGTCATTGAAATCTGAAACAGGATGTTATTCCTGGTTGAATAACTTCAGAATAGTGATCAGTTAGATGTATCAGGATTTGAGCCTCAGGCATACGTTTGAATGAAAAACACTCGAAATTTCAAAATTTCATGTACAAACTATATGGCAAGTTGTGAGGGAATGACATGCTCACTTTGCAATTTGCATATTCATATTGACTGTTCAAGAACTGTTTCCTTAAAAAGTTAGCGAAACTTCAAAAGGTCATAACTTTCTTATTTTTCACCCGATTTCGATCAAAATTTTGCCGTTGAACTCGTAATATTTTACTCTTTCTTATCAGACAACTTAAATTTGGACTGGATTTTTTTTCCCCTTTTAAAGGCCTTAAAGGCCCTGTCACACCTTTCCGGGCAAGCATTGCGTGCGACTTGCGAAGAATATATATATATATATATACATATATATATATATATATATATATATATATATAATATATATATATATATATATATATATATAATATATATATATATATATATATTTTAATCCCACCCGTAGTCGCCCGGAGGTTCGGAGGCAAATCCTTTTTACCCGCAGCCATGTTTAAGCCCTGTCATGCCTACCTTTCCGGGCAAGCTACGCGGGCTCGTTGGGAGTAGCGATTTTCCAGCACGCAGCGGGCAGACAAGGATATTGGCGAGTTTCGTAGTGGCGTACGTCTTACTTGCTAGATGCGGGCTCCTTACCTGCTACTTGCATGTATTCCATGTAACCCGCGGGGGAGCTTCGAAACTGATCCGTTTTTCAGTAACGAGCGACATAGACCTGTGTACGGGGAATGTGAAGTACCTGCGTGGGTGTTGCCTGCGAGGTGCTGCCGCTAAGGACCTCCTACTGGTGTTCTGCGTGGACTTCTGCTGCAACCCCGGTCACCCGGTAAAAAGTTTTGAGCAAGCTCAAAACTTGACTGCGGGTTAATTGGACTACGGGCGGCTAGGTACTGCCATTGTGCAGGCCATCTGCGCGGACCTCCGGGTAGCATTTTTTTTCCCGCAAGTCACAAGCAGGCTTGCCCGGAAAGGTGTGACGGGGCCATTGAGCATGATCAAACTTGTTCCGGGTGAGTCGCGGGGATTGCCCGTAGATATCCACCAGAACACAAGTAGAAGGGCCGTAGCAGTAGCACCTCGCAGGCAACTCCCACTCAACTAACCCGTAACTAGAACATGAGTAGGACGTAAGTAGCACACGTCCACCAGGTAAGACGTAGACGCACGCGAGTCTCACCCAAATCCTTGTCCGCCCGCAGAAAATTATCATGCGTGCTGGAAAATCCATGTAATCAACAAGCCCGCGTAGCTTGCCCGGAAAGGTGTGGCAGCTGCGGGCTGCAAGCAAATATTATTAATTTTGTGCTACTAGCAAAAGCTTTTGCGCGCAAGCATTTATTGCTAGTTTTTATACATCCAGCCCTTTGTTTGATCAGTATGACCGCTCCAATTCAAATACCCATCAAAGATAAGACGATAATGATACTCACGAACGGTAATCGAAAAGTTAAGGAAAGAGGCTCAAAGTGCTTGATTGTTATACGCCGATAACTTCCAATGTGTACAGCGCCACGCGTATTGAATACCGTAACTACATGTATAATATACAGCGGCAAAACTCAATACTTGACTGCACGATTTACAGACAGTGTTGTGTTCAAAACCACAAACAACGGCACTTGTTTTGCTTTTTTTCTCTCCAATGGCTCTTTTGTATTCCAAGTCAGACATCATTTTGTCAGTGTCAATCTTCTTTCATTCCATACTACTGGAATTTGTTTCGCTTGTAATTCCGTCTGAACATGACTGTGTGGCGCGTCTCTTTTGGTTACTTACACTGTGTTTGTTTTTTCGGGCGTTTTATGGGTTCAAACTTAACCCGTTCCATACTGAATTCTGCAATTCACTTTTCCAGCATAATGAAAGAGCAACTGACTAACCCCTTTCAGAAAGCAAGGGGAATAATTGCTACCCTGGACATAATGTCAGTATTAAGTTGATGGAATGAGCAATTTTCATGAAAATGATTTTTTTTTTGGGGGGGGGGGAGGAATTCCCTTTATATTTTCTTTATACTGTTCATAACTTTTGCATCGATTATCCGATTTTCCTCGAACTTTCACTGATGTATTCTACTAATTTTGCTGCTTTCACTCAATCCACATTTCTCTTTGGGTTTGGATTTCTTTTAAGATGACTACTAGTATTGCATTGACCGTTCTCCTGTCTCCCTGCGGCGTGTTGAAAAGTAGCTTTAGAGCTCACACCTGTAAACAAAATGGAATGTCTCTGACCGCTTCACCTAATCGTACCAAAGATACCAAAATAAATATGTAGATAAACAAAAAATCATTAAAAATCAGAAATGCAGTTTGGCAAAAAAAACAAACAAAACAAAACAAACTGAACAGCTGCAGATATTGAATATGAATTCCTCTACAAACTGCATTTTGGTTGGTAGATAAAAGCTTTTCTCATGGAATTTGAAGGGACCATATTATGATTGGGTGCATGTACAGAAAATAAGTGATTTTTTTTTTGAGGGACAAGAACTCGTAGTGTGGTTTTGCGAACCCTTGGACAGAGTTTGAGCTGAAGAACCCACCTTGGAAATTTGATGGATGAAAGGGTATATCTCATTGTCTTATCCAGGTTATGATAGTTGAAGATGAAACACTTCCTTTCTCCCGGCTATATTTTTACAGACATTTTTTTTTTATTTTGAATTTTAACACACGTCTCTATAATATAGGGAATATTTTACCCGTATGAGCCCATTAGATTTACGCAAGGAGGCAGCCAAAGGGGGGAAAATGGCGCCCCATATGATCAGTGCATCAAGCAGCTCTATGCGTCGTGAATTGAGCATACGTAAAAATAACCCAGAACGCATGGTGAAAACAAAGACGCCGCGATCGCGATCGATTTTGATAGACGATTTTGCGCATGAGCAAAACAATTTCTTCTTGAACTTTGAATGTCTGCGTCGTGAAAAAAAAAAAGTAAAAATACGTAACGTATATTATACACGCACTTAAAGTAGGTGGGCCTACCTAATATGGCAGATGTATCGTGCTTGGAAAATTAACTAAAGAAAAAAAATCATGAAACCAGCACAACAAACTAGAACAACGTACAAAGCATCCTCGTCAAAATGTAAAACGGGCAGTTCGATAGATTCAGCGGGGTGTAGCCTGCGATGATTCTCAAGGTTGGTATCATGCGGAACCGGTGCATACTTGAACGATTCTACTGTCTGAATGTCTCCCGTGTCATGGTCTGTTACAATTCTGCTGGGGATCTTTGATTCCTTTATTGGAAGTTTTCAAGTTCCTTCAGTGGTTTGCAATCATCCTTGTGCGACGTTTCCATATCGCAAGCGGGAGCAGCCCAGGTCTGACATTACACCAGTCCCGTTCAAGGAAATTTCATGCGCCACAAGAGAAGATTAACCAGAACTTACAGTTTAAACATTTTGATTGTGAACTTTCAAAGCATAAAGAATAAGACGGCATAAGTACTAAATCCCCTATTATAGAGCCTATGCACCACTCCGGATATAATTATTGTTGGGACAACAACCTGATTACATGATACGATACACTTTGCAGAATTCCCTGCAAATTTTAACGTGATTCAACACCACCGTATGGTTGGGTGTATGGATGGGTGCTTCTTACTATCAGCAGCAGCCTTGTATATGACAAGATTCATGATTCATCTTGCTCTGTAGATTGTGAGACATTCCTAGCCAAACTGCCTGTCAACGCCAACAAGAATGTAGTACTCGGCACAGCCTCAGGTCCTCCATCCACAGCTTACAAGAATAATAACAAGGAAAAGTAGAAATTACGCGGTGCGTAACATATGTCCCCGCCGGAAGTAGCATTTAATGGCAAAATGTACAATATAGGTAAAAAATCAAGGTCAAAGGTCAAAGAAGTCAAAGGTCAAAATTCTGTGTTGAAGTTTTGAATCCCTCACCTAGTGCCATCACATAAGGCGAACGGAATCGAAATCGGGTTAGAAATGGCGAAGGAGTAGCATTTTCTAGCCAATGTACAATATAGGTCAAAAATCAAGGTCAAAGGTCAAAGATCAAAATTCTGTGTAGAAGTTTTGAAGCCCTCACCTAGTGCCATCACCAGTGGCGTATCTAGGGAAAACGGCGCCCCTAATTTCTGAAAAAGACTATTGTTCAACCCCAACCCCATCCCGGTAGGGACTTTAAGCAAAGTCCACACGATATGCTTTTCAAGCCCTTAAAGGGGGTCTTTTGAGGGTGATTTAAATGTAATGAATTTTGATAAATTTTGGCGAGCGAGCGCAGCGAGCGAGCCGAAAATTTGTGTATTTCAGCTGACAAAACATGGAATTCTTGTCATTTTTTGCTTATCAAATCTTACAATTCTAATCAAGATAGTGACGGCCTTATAGATAACGATTTATCTATACCAACAAACTGAGTACTTTGAAAAATATTCTAAATCAGAGGGACATTTCATGAAGCATTTTGTCCGACAACTTGTCGGACAAAATTTGCTTTCAGCCAATCAGAAGCAAGGATTTCAGTAGCTTTTAACAGTTTGTCAGACGAAATATCTGACAAATTGCTTCATGAAATGCCACCCCCCCCCCCCCCCCATGTACGCGCGAGTGAGCCGAAATTTGTATATTTCCGCGTCATCATCACGTTTTGTTCTTATCTCCTTTTTAATTTTGATAAATTTTGGCGAGCGAGCGCAGTGAGCGAGCCGAAAATTTTTGTATTTCAGCTTACAAAACATGGAACTCTTGTTATTTTTTGCTTATCAAATCTTACAATTCTAATCAAGATACAGTGTATAGTGACGGCCTTATAGATAACGATTTTACCAACAAACTGAAGACTTGAAAAAATACTCTGAATTAGTACGAGCGAGTGAGCCGAAATTTGTATATTTCCGCGTCATCATCACGTTTTGTTCTTATCTCCTTTTTGTTTTGATAAATTTTGGCGAGCGAGCGCAGCGAGCGAGCCGAAAATTTTTTTATTTCAGCTTACAAAACATGGAACTCTTGTTATTTTTTGCTTATCAAATCTTACAATTCTAATCAAGATATAGTGACGGCCTTATAGATAACGATTTTTACCAACAAACTGAGGGCTTGAAGAAATATTCTAAATTAGTACGAGCGAGTGAGCCGAAATTTGTATATTTCCACGTCATCATTACGTTTTGTTCTTATCTTGTTTGATTTTTTTGGGCCCCCCCCCCCCCTATGTTCGAAACCGTTGGCGCCTTCTTTTGATCCAATTGGCGATCGCTTCAGAACGAAAGAAATTGCAGACGCTGCTCAGTGAAACATTTTGCCTGCTAAATATAAAATGACATGTGTGAACACAATAGACATTGTCATTTTGTCCGCTTCGTCATCACATTTTGTTCTTACCTTCTTCTTCTATATGAAATTTAGATAGCGAGCGCAGCGAGCGAGCCGAAAATTGTTGTATTTCAGCTTACATAACATGGAATTCTTGTGTGAACACAATAAACATTGTCATTTTGTCCGAGTCATCGTTATATTTTGCTTTTATCTTTTTTGATTTGGTTTTCTGCCCCCCCCCCCCCCCCCACCATTCTTCATTCCCCCCCCCCCCTCCTTTCCGGTGAGTTTCTTCTTCAGTCTTCTTCTTCTTCTTTTCTTTTTTTTTCTTTTTTTCTTTTTTTTTTCTTCTTCTTCGTTTTTTTTTTTTGCGCCCCCAAGGAGTGGCGCCCGGGCACGTGCCCCCTTGCCCCCCCCCCTAGATACGCCACTGGCCATCACATAAAGCAAACGGAATCAAAATCGGGTTAGAAATGGCGAAGGAGAGAAGAGGGCGCTATGGACTGAGACGCACGCGGCAATTTCGTTTGTCTCGCAAAAGTAACAAAATTTCACCAAATTGGGACGTCTACTTCATTTTTTCGGGTCTCACATTCCAACAAAACCACAAAGTTAGAAACATCGCCTGAGGATGGACCAACAAAAATCTGCTCGGCCGCAACGGTTAGCCGCTACAAAGGCAAAAAACTATGGTCCTTCTGTGAGAAAACCCGCAACCCAGGTACGTGCAAACAGCCCGTCAAGTCCGAACCCGAAGGTCACTAACCCTGCGCCCATGACTCCGGCCGCTTCCCAGCGAGAGTCGTTGGAAGGCCAAACAGCCAGCGATGCGGAATCTGTTGAACTGGTGCCTGATGACGTCACAAATATGGCTGTCGCATCCACGACGGTAACCAACCCAACGCACCCAGATCGAGGCACTACTATGCCCGCCGACAAGGAAGCACCGGCCTCTGCACCTCCCAATGTGCAAACCCCTGGAAGCTTGGACGCATATTTCAAGGAAGCTACCAGCGGATTCAATAAAATGATCCAAGACGCTGTCGACAAGTTCCTTGGGAAGTTGAGCGATCTTGAGGCCAACATTGAAGCTTCTATCCAATTTGAGAGCAAACGGGTCGATGATCTGGAAGTCAAACAAAAGGAAATGGAAGGTAGAATGAAAAGAATGGAAAAAGAAATTGCCGAACTCCGCTCCGAAGTATTGAAGAACAAAGCGGAAACAAACAAAACCGAAAGAATATCTAGGAGGAATAACATCCGCATCGTGGGAATCCCTGAAACACCAAATGACCAGAGGGAAGACTGCGCCCACATCGTCGAAGACATCCTGCGGTCCAAATTCAAGATGACCACAAAGGTGGAGCGAGCTCATCGTGATGGTCGCAAGGTGGAAGGTCGTCCCAGGCACATCATGATAAAGTTTCTCTCATACAGAGAAAAAGTAGATGTCATCCGTCGTGCCAGATAAATCCTAAAGGACGAGCGATATTTCATTATCGACGACTTGACGCAGACTGACCTGGAAGAAAAACAGAAATGGAAGAAACAAGTCCAAGAAATGTACAGCAAAGGTACCAAGTTGAGATTCTATGCCGGAAAATGGCGCCAAACCGGAGGCGCTCCCTTTAATTTCGAGTGAGTAGTCATCTCCTATATACATTTCTTATAACTTCAACTGAAGTTTTGTGTACCCTACAGAGAAGATTAGTAACATTGGCCCAGTTGTACATGATTATGATATGACAGATACTTATTGTCCAGCATGAGTAACTCAGAAATCATAGTTTTAGGTATACCTACTGCACTAAAAAAATTCTTACAACCTCAACTGAAGTTTTGTGTAGCCTACAGAGAAGATCAGTAACATTGGCCCAGTTGTACATGATGATGCTATGATAGATACTTATTGTCCTACATGAGTAACTCAGAAATTATATTTTAGGTATACTTATTGCACTCAAAAATTCTTATAACTTCAACTGAAGTTTTGTGTACCCTACAGAGAAGATCAGTAACATTGGCCCAGTTGTACATGATGATGCTATGATAGATACTTATTGTCCTACATGAGTAACTCAGAAATTATATTTTAGGTATACTTATTGCACTCAAAAATTCTTATAACTTCAACTGAAGTTTTGTGTACCCTACAGAGTAGATCAGTAACATTGGCCCAGTTGTACATGATGATGCTATGATAGATACTTATTGTCCTACATGAGCAACTCAGAAATTATATTTTAGGTATATCTATTGCACTCAAGAAGTCAATGATGTTGGTTTAACTAAAATGTGCGTATTGGTTTTTCATTAGGTATACCTATTGCGATCAAAAATTCAATGACGTTGGTTTGGTTAAAATATGCGCACTGGTTTCCTTATAAAAACACACCGGTTTTTGCATGATTACAAATATTCCGGTTTTCATTACACTAAATTGAAGTGGTAGAAGTAAATGAATCCAAAGTTTACTAGAATTGCTGTCAACGTACAGTGCCAAATGTATATTAAGATACTAAAGTGAAATGGTAGAAGACAATGAATCCAAAATGTACTAGAATTGCTGTCAACTTGCAGTGCCAAATGTATATCAAGATACTGTATTTTTCTTCTTTTTTTTTCTCCTTTTGTTCAGGATGGCATCTGCAAATGGGTACCATCCGAACTGAATACAATATCAGCCGAGTATTATATTTTTCTCTACTTATGCAATGAACCGGCTGCACAGTGTATTACAGCAGGTGTGACTTGCTCAAATTTGGTTTGTGTCTTGAACCAGTTGCACAGTGTATTACAACCCTTCAGCAGTTAACGTACGCAAGCTACATTTCACTATCATTAATGAAACACGCTTAAGCATGACTATTCAGTTTGTATAGTTGCCCAGGGTGAATTATACAGTCGGATCTTTTTGTTCAGTATGGCATCTGCAAATGGGTGCCATCTGAACTGAATTCAGTATCAGCCGAGTATCACATTTTTCTCCACTCACGCAATGAATCGGCTGCACAGTGTATTACAGCAGGTGTAACTTGCTCAAATTTGGTGTGTCTTGGTTACTAGTGTTGCCCCTGGCAACCTTGTTCTTATCCTAAATCATGTAAAGAGTTCCTCAGTGTTAGTCTTGTTGGCGCATAGGGAGTGGGTGATGTTTTGCTCTCCAACTGTGGGAGAGGAGAAATCCGTATTGAATGAATGATAAAAAAACCCGGTTTACTTATATATGTTCCTGGTAAACAAGTCCATTACTGGTTTCCTCCAAATGGATTCCTCAAGTATAGGTTTCCTTTTAGGCTGTAGGAGTTTTACCTGGCCGACATGACGGTTGTCAAGTCACTTCATTGTGATTAGAGTCTGCACGATGTCATGATCCATCCCAACCAAATCTAAATGTATGAAGTGATAAATATATATATATATATGTATACACATATATATTTCAATCAATTGGTAGCTCAATTCAGAACCTTAACAGCCGATGTTTTGAAAATAGAGCTACATGTATTAGTATGCTCCCAAATTACCCAACCTTTTAGCAGTCAACGTACGCAAGCTATACACACTTCATTATCATTAATGCAAAACGCTTAAGCATTTTATGCAGATTGTTTAGTCAACTAGGGTGATTTGTCCAGTCTGTTTTTTTTTTTTCTATTCAGAATGGCATCTACAAAGGGTGCTATCTGAACTGAATACAGTATCAGCCGAGTGTTATATTCTTCTCCACTCATGCAGTGGACCGGCTGTCTGTACAATGTATTTATAATATGTTAACCTGTATTTTGTTGGAATTTGGTGTGTGCTTTGTTCGCTATAGAGTTTTACTTGGCAACCGTGTACTTGCACCATATAGTGATGGTTGGCGGTACCAGGGTGTTGGTCTTCTTGGGGCATAGGGATGGGGTGATCTTTTGCTCCGTAGTTATGGAACAGGAGAAATCCGTATAAATGATAAAAACGGTTTATTCATAGATGTTCCTTGTGAACAAGCCCGTTGCTGGTTCTTTCCAAATTGATTCCTCGGGCAAGGATTCCCTTACGCTGTAGCTGCCTGAGATCTGTACCCTGCAGGCATGATGGTTGTCAGATCAATTTATTGTAATCTAGAGCCTGCACGGGATTAGGATTCATTGTAGTTAAATTTATGGTTATATCATAGTGTATGTGATAAATATATTGATATGATTGCCGGAATTTTATTGCGATTAGATCCAGCACGGGATATGGTCCGTGACAACCAAATCCACGCCTACCGCATTATCCATGTGAGAGATATTTGTTATGATTCTCAATATTCATCAAACCCACCTGCAATTAAAGTTTTTTGTTGTTGTTGTTGTTGATAAATACCCTTATGATATAATGATAGTAAGTTATATCCTTTTGTTGAGATATAGTTTTTTTTTTTTTTTCTGATTAATTGACATCAGCCGAATGCTATATTTTTCTCCACTCACGCAGTGGACAGGCTGCACAGTGTATTATAATACAATTGGCGTGACAATAGGCCCTACATAATTCTGTTAACCTGCATTTCGTTCGAATTTGGCGTGTGCCTTGCGCTTTAGAGTTGCCCTTGGCAACCGTGTACCTGCCCTATGTAGTAACTGTTGGCGGTCCCAGCGTGTGGATCTTGTTGGGGCATACTAGGGACGGGGTGATCTTTTGCCCTGCAGCTATGGGAGAAGAGAAATCCTCAAAATAATAAATGATAAAAATGGTTTATTTATAGATATCCCTTGTGTTCAAGCCCATTGCTGGTTCTCTCCGAATTGATTCTTCGGGCATGGGCTCCCTTAGACTGTAGCTGTTTGAGATCTGTACCCGGCAGGCATGATGACTGTCAGGTCACTTTTTGTAATCAAGAGCCTGCACAGGGTAATGGTTTATTGTAACCAAATCTGTGTTCATACCATAATTCATGTGATAAATACGCTGTTATGATTTTCGGTATTTTATTGTGATTTGAGTCTGCAAGGGGTTATGGTCCATGCAACCTAATCCTCCACGTACACATTACAATACATGCGAGTTGTTATGATTTTAAATATTTACTAAACCTACCTGCAATTAATATTTTGTTGTTGTTGTTGATAAATACCCTTCATGATGTAATAATAACAAATAAAATATGAGTTTTGGGATTTTTTTTCTCTTTCTCTTCTGGTCGAAATATTTTTCTGATTAATTGGCATTCTCAGTCAAAACTCCAACAACTGATGTTTTTTTTTGTACAGTGTATTACAATACAGTAGGCCCTATGTTAACCCTCATCTTGTTCGAATTCGGCGTGTGCCTTGCGCTTTAGAGTTGCCCCTGGCAACCGTGTACTTGCCCAGCGTGTGGATCTTGTTGGGGCATACTAGGGACGGGGTGATCTTTTGCCCTGCAGCTATGGGAGAAGAGAAATCCTCAAAATAATAAATGATAAAAATGGTTTATTTATAGATATCCCTTGTGTTCAAGCCCATTGCTGGTTCTCTCCGAATTGATTCTTCGGGCATGGGCTCCCTTAGACTGTAGCTGTTTGAGATCTGTACCCGGCAGGCATGATGACTGTCAGGTCACTTTTTGTAATCAAGAGCCTGCACAGGGTAATGGTTTATTGTAACCAAATCTGTGTTCATACCATAATTCATGTGATAAATACGCTGTTATGATTTTCGGTATTTTATTGTGATTTGAGTCTGCAAGGGGTTATGGTCCATGCAACCTAATCCTCCACGTACACATTACAATACATGCGAGTTGTTATGATTTTAAATATTTACTAAACCTACCTGCAATTAATATTTTGTTGTTGTTGTTGATAAATACCCTTCATGATGTAATAATAACAAATAAAATATGAGTTTTGGGATTTTTTTTTCTCTTTCTCTTCTGGTCGAAATATTTTTCTGATTAATTGGCATTCTCAGTCAAAACTCCAACAACTGATGTTTTTTTTTTTTTTTAAATTAGAGGTATGCTCCCAAATTACTCATTTTTTTAGCAGTAAACGTATGCAAGTTACATTCCATTATCATTAATGCAACACGCTTAAGCATTTGATGCAGGTTGTGTATGGTTACCCAGGGTGAATTGTACAGTCTTCTCTTTATTGTTCAGGATGGCATCTGCTACGGGTGCCATCTGAACTGCATACAGTATCAGCCGAATGCTATATTCTTCTCCACTTACGCATTGGACCGGCTGTACAGTGTATTACAATACAGTAGGCCCTATGTTAACCCTCATCTTGTTCGAATTCGGCGTGTGCCTTGCGCTTTAGAGTTGCCCCTGGCAACCGTGTACTTGCCCAGCGTGTGGATCTTGTTGGGGCATACTAGGGACGGGGTGATCGTTTGCGCTGCAGCTATGGGAGAAGAGAAATCCGTAAAATATTGAATGACAAAAATGGTTTATTTATAGATATTCCTTGTGTTCAAGCCCATTGCTGGTTCTCTCCAAATTGATTCCTCGGGCATGGGCTCCCCTAGACTGTAGCTGTTTGAGATCTGTACCCGGCAGGCATGATGATTGTCAGGTCACTTTTTGTAATCAAGAGCCTGCACAGGGTAATGGTTTATTGTAACCAAATCTGTGTTCATACCATAATTTATGTGATAAATACGCTGTTATGATTTTCGGTATTTTATTGTGATTTGAGTCTGCAAGGGGTTATGGTCCATGCAACCAAATCCACGTTCACATCACAATACATGCGAGTTGTTATGATTCTAAATATTTACTAAACCTACCTGCAATTAATGTTTTGTTGTTGTTGTTGATAAATACCTTCATGATGTAATAATAATAAATAAAAAATGAGTTTTGGGATTTTTTTTCTCTCTCTCTCTTTTGGTCGATATATTTTTCTGATTAATTAGCATTCTCAGTCAGAACTCCAACAACTGATGTTTTTTTTGTTTTTTTTTGTTTTGTTTTGTTTTGTTTTGTTTTAATGAGAGGTATGCTCCCAAATTACTCAACTTTATTTAGTAGTAAACGTATGCAAGTTACATTTCATTATCATTAATGCAACACGCTTAAGCATTTGATGCAGGTAGTGTATGGTTACCCAGGGTGAATTGTACAGTCTGTTCCTTTTTTTTTTTTTTTTTTTTTTTTTTTTTTTTTTTTGTTCAGGATGGCATCTACAAACGGGTGCCATCTGAACTGCATACAGCATCAGCCGAATGTTATACTCTTCTCCACTCACGCAGTGGACCGGCCGTATATACAGTGTATTATGTACAGTACAATGATTATGTTAACCTGTCTCGTGTTCGAATTCGATGTGTGCCTTGCGCTTTGCAACTGTTACTTGCCCTATATAATATAATGGTTGGCGGTCCCAGCGTGTGGATCTTGTTTCGGCATAGGGATGAGGAGATCTATTGCTTTGCAGCTGTGGGAGAGGAGAAATCTGTATAAGAATGAATGATAAATACGGTTTATTCGTAGACATTCCTTGTTTTCAAGCCCATTGCTGGTTCTCTCCCCTGTTCTCTCCAAATGGATTCCTCGGGCATGGGCTCCTTTAGATTGTAGCTGTTTGAGATTTGTACCCGGCAGGCATGATGGTTGTCAGGTCACTTTATTGTAATCTAGAGCCTGCACGGGGTAAGGGTTCGTTGTAACCAAATCTATGTTTGTATCATAATCCATGTGATAAATATGTTGTTATGATTTTCGGCATTTTATTGCGTTTAGAGCCTGCACGGGGTTATGATCCATCGCAACTAAATCCACGTTATGCCATAACCTATGCAAGAAATATTTTCAATATTGACTAAAACTGACTGCAATTAATACTTTGTTGTTGTTGTTGATATATACCCTTTACGATAACGACAATAAGTTAATAAAATGTGTTTGGGTGTTTTTTTTTTCTCTCTCACTCTCTCTTGGTCGAAATATTTTTCTGATTAATTGGCATACCAATTCAGAACTCAATCAGCTGATGTTTTAAATATCTAGGTATGCTCCCAAATTACTCAACCTTTTAGCAGTCAACGTACACAAGCTAAATTTCATTATCATTATTGAAACACGCTTAAGCATCTTATACAGGTTGTATAGTTATCCAGGGTGAATTGTTCAGTTTGTTCTTCTTGTTCAGGGTGGCATCTGCCAACGGGTGCCGACAGTATCAGCCGAGTATTGTATTCTTCTCCACTCACGCAGTGGACCGGCTGCACAGTTTAATACAATTTATTACAACATACTATGTCAATTTGTAACTTGTTCGAATTTGGTGTGTGCTTTGTTCGCTATAGAGTTGCTCTTGGCAACCGTGTATTTGCCCTACATGTTCTTTTTGTCCAGGATGGCATCTGCCAACGGGTGCCATCAGAACTGACAGTATCAGCCGAGTATTGTATTCTTCTCCACTCACGCAGTGGACCGGCTGCACAGTTTAATACAGTTTATTACAATATATTATGTCAACTTGTAACTTGCTCGAATTTGGTGTGTGCCTTGTTCGCTACAGAGTTGCCCTTGGCAACCATGTATTTGCCCTATATAATATACTGGCCGTCGGCGGTCCCAGCGTGTTTGTCTTTTTGGGGCATAGGGATGGGTGATCTTTTGCGCTGCAGTTATGGGAGAGGAGGAATCCGTATAGAATTAATGATAAAAACGGTTATTTTTTTTTTCATTTCTTGTAAAATTGATTCTTCGGGTAAGGATTTCCTTCCTAGAGTTGCCCTTGGGAACCTAGTATTTGCCCTATATACTGGCGGTTGGCGGTCCCTATGAGACTTGAGATGTCTTCTCTTCTGTCATAACACAATACGTATTACATACATGTGTTCCTTCTATTGATCGGATATAGAACAATTACCGGAGTTTTATTATAACTTATTTTGAATATTAGTATTCATGCTTATGACAAACTGTTCTCTTTATGTTTGTGCCTACTTAGATCGTATTAATGTTATGTATAGGACGATCCTATTTTCCTTTGTAGACAACGTTATATTAAGAGACAACGATAAAATGTGTAACTGCAATATTGCAACAATCTCCACAGTCAAATTGTTCTATACTGCCCTCTACAGGTGCCCTCGTGGACTCAAGCAACGGACAACACGCTCACCCTTTAATACGCAATTCTATAGACACAGCATTCAATTCAATTAATGATGATGACTTTTTTGATTTGGCAGGACCTTCTTTTGAACAAAACGAATCAAATATCAATCAAAATGACAATTTTTTTGATAATTATGTTTCTGACAGTTTTAATTCATCGCCGCAAGAATTAGATTATGATTTTGACACAGAGAACCAATTGCAAAGTCCGTCTTCTGAATATCTTACTCAATCCCAATTTACCAATGTTGTCAAGGAATATGATAGTACTACTTTTTCTCTTTTACATTTTAATATTAGAAGTATTAATAAGCATTTTGAAGAATTGAGGTTATTTTTAAATAGTCCCATCATGCATAATATCTCGGCGGTAGGTTTAACCGAAACCTGGCTCTCTCATGACTCCAGTCTTCCCTTCGCTCTCGACGGGTACGATTTAGTGGTTAATAACAGACAAAATAGGGTAGGTGGAGGCGTTGCCATATATGTTAAACAAAATTATGATTATGTAGTCCGCGATGAGTTCACCAGTATGACTGATTTTTTTGAGTCTTTATTTATTGAAATCACAGTTCCAGGCAGCAAAAATATAATCATAGGTGTAGTATATAGACCACCAAACGCGAATACTAAATCATTTTTAGATTATTTTTCGGATCTGGTTAAAAACCCACTTTTTATCAACAAAAATTGTTTTATAATGGGTGATTTCAATATAGATTTGCTAAAACAGAATAATATGTCGCAAGATTTTTTGGAAATATTTTTGTCTGCCTCTTTTTTACCCTTAATATCTAAACCCACACGTATAGTTAATGAATCTGTTTCTTTAATTGATAACATTTTTTGTAACATTCTTCCTCCTCCTGATTCTTTTGTAGTACTCTCAGATATCACCGATCATTTCCCCATCTCGACTGGTTTTTCTTTAAATGAAGCAGTTAATAATAAAAACAACAATATATTTAAACGAAGAATTACTCATGAAAGTATAGCTAGGCTAGGTGCTAGCTTAGACACCGCAGACTGGTCCTGTATCTTTGATACAGATGATGTTAATTTGTCTTATGAATATTTTATGAAGATTTTTATCCAACATTTGGACATTTGTATTCCAAAACGTAGAGAAAAATCAGCTAATTACAAAAAAATACCCAGGCTCCCATGGATTTCAAAATCGCTCCTGCGTTCAATAAATAGAAAGAATAATTTATATTACAGATTTAAAATGAAACGTACTGAGCAATCAAAGTTGAAATACACTAGTTACAAAAATACTTTGACGAAAATTATACGAATAGAAAAGAAAAAATATTATACTAATCAGTTACAATTTTACAGGCATGATATGCAAAATACATGGAAAGTTTTAAAGCAAGCCATGAATATATCAAATGTTAAGTCAAATATTACAAAAATTAGATTTGATGGTGAAATTGTTGAAGATTCTCAACAAATTTGTGATGTTTTGAATAACCATTTTTCTTCAATTGGGGAAAGCCTGGCAAGTAATATTCCTCCCTCCACAAAACATTTTTCCGAATTTTTGGGTCCCCCAAATTCTAGTTCAGTATTTTTTAATCCAACATACACTCAGGAGATAATTAATATTGTCTCTGATTTCAGTTCCAAAAAAAGTGCTGGACACGATGACATCAGCAATTTTCTTTTAAAGGGGGTAATATCGTCAATTGCGGATCCCTTAGCTCATATATTTAATCTATCCCTTTTTAATGGCACCTTCCCCGAAAGTATGAAAATAGCAAAAGTCATCCCCTTGTTTAAAAAAGGTGACAAATTAGATGTAAATAATTACCGACCAATTTCTTTGTTAAGTGCATTGTCAAAAATTCTTGAAAAAATTATTTATAAAAGAACTATTAATTTCTTTAAATTCAATCATATATTTACGAATTCTCAGTTTGGATTTAGGGAGAAACATAGCACCACACATGCATTATTGAGTTTTATAGAAAAAGTGGCACATGCTATCGATAAATCTTCTCATTTGATAGGTTTGTTCCTGGACTTCTCCAAGGCCTTCGACACCATCAATCATGATATTTTACTTAACAAATTACACCATTATGGAGTGCGTGGGAAGGCCTTGGAGTGGTTCAGGAGCTACCTCATGAACAGGAAACAATATGTTTCTTTAAATGGTTGTAATTCACAAATATTAAATATTAAATGTGGGGTGCCACAGGGAAGTTTATTAGGTCCACTGTTGTTTACTGTTTACATAAATGATTTTTGTAGATCATCAGATGTTCTTTCTTTTATTCTTTTTGCAGACGACTCAAATCTATTTTTTTCACACAATAATCTTTTTACCCTTGTTAATACAATAAATTTAGAATTAGAAAATGTTGCCCAGTGGATAAAAGCAAATAAGCTATCTCTTAACCTTCAAAAAACAAAATATATGCTCTTTAGTAATTCTACTGAGGCATTACCTGTTGATATTGTTTTAGATGGTACTCCACTCGAAAATGTCTCCCATATAAAATTTCTTGGAGTAACAGTTGACAATAAGCTGTCCTGGAAATTTCATATTGACAGTATATGTAAAATTATTTCACGTAATATTGGTATAATTAATAAGCTTAAGTTTTGTTTTCCTTTGTCGTCCCTGCTCGTATTATATTCATCCTTAATATTGCCATATTTAAGTTACGGTATTCTCGCGTGGGGAAATACATATAAAACATTCTTAGATAAATTACTTTTATTGCAAAAGAAATCACTCCGTGTTATATGTCATACTGCATTTTTGTCCCATACTGACCCACTATTTTATGAGCATAAAATATTGAAAATTAATGATTTGTATTTGTTTAATCTAGGACAATTTATGTATAATTATAATAAAAATAATCTCCCAAATATATTTGAAACAATGTTTCAAAGAAATCAATCCATTCATAATTATCCAACACGGCGATCAAATGATTTCCATTTGCCATTTCTGAGAACTTTGTTGGCTCAAAACACATTTATTTACGACGGGCCAAAGTACTGGAATTCACTTCCCAGTAACATTACTACTGCTCAATCTCTGAATTCCTTTAAGAATAAATTAAAACCATTTTTATTGAAACTTTACAACATCCAACAGAGTTAGTTTCCCTTTATCATCTCAGTCAAGTCATCATTTTTTTTTTACATAAGTCCTCCTATTAAACTATGTCCCTCTCTGTGTTCTAAATATAACGATGTGTTTTTTTTTCTCTCCTGCATTCTTACCAACATAACTACGTATAAAAAATGTTTTGCATTACATTCAATCCAGCTTGTATTTTATCACTTATTTTACATTATGAAATCCAGATTGCTTGCGTCCACGATGGCACATGCTGTAGTTCCCTCTTTTTTCTCCCTTTTTTTCCTCTTTTTTTTTCCTCTTCTTTTTCCTTTCCTTTTCTCTTTTTCCTCTTCCCAATCATTTTGATGTCAGTTGACATCGGCTCGTTTATTGTGTTTTATATTGATGTTTTGTGTATTTTTCTGAGGGTCCCATATCGTACAAGCTTTACTTCTTAGTGGGACCCTCCACTTCCATCCTCATCCTTAGTTGACTTGTATTATACGCTTTATGTATTTAACAAAGATGTAATCACATCTACTTTTCATTTTCATAATTTTCTTATGTACCTTTTCAAGTTTTGTTCTGTATCACAAATATCCCGTGTATACGCAATGTACATAAAGTTCTTTGTTCATTTTGATGGAGGTGAAAATAAAGTTGAAAGGCTTGAAAGGCAAGAAGTAGCATTTTGTAGCAAAATGTACAATATAGGTCAAAAATCAAGGTCAAAGGTCAAAGAAGTCAAAGGTCAAAATTCTGTGTAGAAGTTTTGAAGCCCTCACCTAGTGCCATCACATAAAGCAAACGGAATCGAAATCGGGTTAGAAATGGCGAAGGAGTAGCATTTTGAAGCAAAATGTACAATATAGGCCTAGGTAAAAAATCAAGGTCAAAGATCAAAGAAGTCAAAGGTCAAAATTCTGTGTAGCAGTTTTGAAGCCCTCACCTAGTGCCATCACATAAAGCAAACGGAATCGAAATCGGGTTAGAAATGGCGAAAAAGTAGCATTTTGAAGCAAAATGTACAATATAGGTCAAAGGTCAAGGTCAAAGGTCACAACTGAAATTCTGTGTAGAAGTTTCAAAGCTCCCATGTAGTGCTATCATATAAAGCAAAAAGAATCAAAATTGGCTCATAAATGACAGAGAAGTAGCAAATTGAACATTTTGATCACACACGGACGCACAGACGGACGGACGGACACACGGGCACACACACGTACGGAGCCCGTTTCATAGTCCCCTGCTCGAACTCGTTCGGCGGGGACAATAAGCCTATGGATAGACTGTTTTCCGTGATAGAAAATGTACACCCCAGATCCAAGGACAGTGTTCTCTGATTCTGCCACATATAAATTGGAAATTGTTGTCAATTGATGGGAGTAGGAATGCCGTAGACATCAAAGAACGATTTCCTGACATGATCACGAAATGTGGCTTCCACCAGACTCTTGATATTTCGACGAGAGGCAACAATTCATTGGATCTCTTCCTCTCGAATAGACCCTCACTGATTAACCGTTGTACGACTCTTCCCAGCTGATATCACTGACCATGGCATTGTCTCATTTGATTTTTCATCACTACACTCTTGAGAATTAGGCCTCGGAAAAGAAAAATCTATATGTGGAAAAAAATCCAATATGGACGAAAGGAAAAGGAATACAAGAATTCCAGCACGCGTTTGTGTCTAAGTACTACGTGGAATGCCCGGTCGCAGACATTTTTTTTTTTTTTTTTTGACTGTTATCAAGGATGCTCTCTTACTAAGGATATGCCGGCAAAGACATCTTCGTCTTGATTTATTAACCATCCGTGGATCAATGCTCCGTGTAAGAGGATTTGCACGAAGGATGAAGCGCAGCTTTAATAAAGCCAAAATAACAATGAAGCAGAAATACTTCACAAGATACCACATTGAAAAAGATATGCACATCAGATTATGTTACCATGGAAGCACATTGTTCAACATTGATAAAAGATTGTGTTTTGCACATCGGGAAATCATACTGGACATTGTGTGCCTCATCTCAAGTCAAATACTGAAAACTGAAGGAGTACAAGTCCAAAATATTTCAATTACTATGGTTTATACCTTAGAAATGGTGTTACCATTAATTTAGCACACTGGTCAACATTGGCGAAAGATAAAGTTTGTGCATGAATATACGGCAGTGGTCACATGTACCAAATTTCAAGGTAACACACGTAAACAGAGGAAAACTGACCAGAAATGTTATAATTTATTATTGGAAAATTGGATGGAGTCCCATTTTCTTTGCTCAATTTTCCAATAATAAATTTCAAGGTAAATACAAGACGTACACGTACAATCGAGGGATCTACCTCAATCCACATTTTTTTTTGATTTGTACAAAAATCTGTCGTACAGGACAACAATATATCTTGACTCTCACAAAATATGTCATGCACGATAACATAGTAATCATTTCTCAACACTCAAACCCCCCCCCCCCAAAAAAAAGGGGGCATCTTGCACTTCACACATTGATCACAACAAATGTGCCGAATTTTAACTGAATTTCTTTTAAAACTGAAAGAGCAGTTTCATCCAAAATATATTGGTACTATCACTTTTAATTACCCATTTTCATGGCAACGCATCACTGACGAACACGTTTCTCGCACATCTACCTACGATAGTGGTCGCACATGCTCATAAAACGGATGAGTAGTTCGATCCATATCATGATTTTGCAACGGACTGACTGACCGTCTGTCAGTCGACACCAGGGTGATTCCAATACACCTTCAGGGATCATACACACCATGTATGTATGGGTGGGGGTATTATGAATAAAGTCAAAAGAAATAGATAGACAATCATGTATCATATTCATTGATAGTGACTGAGATTTGTGTCCAGTCTCCATTGGGACGGCCCACTCTCAACACGAAATATGTGGCTATACATGTCTAGAATATGTATGATACACAAATAAACCAAATTCGTGGAGTCCAACATTATTTCTTGATGATATCTGAATTGCTTTATTAATGTAAATTATGTACAACAGTAAGAAATAATTATATTGTGGCTCTCAATATATATCACGTAAAAAAAAGAAAGTATTTATAGCACATCGTCCGTCAACATTTCATACGAGAATTGGGAGCAGGTGCGATTACAAGTGTACATGCATAATTCACATTTTGATTTGAAAGTTACATGGTAACACTTTACAACGAAGTGACAATCCGCATCGTGCGGCTTTCTGGTGCAAAATGATTAACACTGATTTCCACATATTATGACAAATATGATATTTAACCATGAAGAGCAATATTATAAACAGTGATATTTTACACCGTAAAGCAGCAAAATTTTGACCGTAGGCATTATAATAATTCATGTTTCCCCTTTGGCGATAACATCCTCCACAAACATAATTACTGTAATGAACCATTCATCGAATTTTTTCATTAATAATACGGGTATCAAACTCTCACGTAAACTCTTGTTTCCTGAAACTAAGAAAAATGTTCTTGAATAATTTCTACTTCAAATCAAGTGTAAAAAATCTACAAGTAATGCCACTATAGCTTTTGTCCCTGCAATTAACTTTGTTCGCAGATTTAAATTCTTGATAAACCTCATACTCTATATACGGCCACAGGGAAACTCTACAAGAAAATTAGATTAAAAAGAAAAATCTTGAATTTACCACACTGCAGGGTAGACAAATTTCCAGCCACTGCACAAAATGTGGATTTAAGCACAGTAATCTCCCGTTTTGCAAGAGCATCGAGTACAAATGACCTTCTCCTACACCTAACTCACCAAAGGTTACGGTACTTCGTTCACAGACAGACAAAACCACCAACGACATCTTGGTCAATTTGTGAATGATCTGCAATGTGATGCACACAACCAGGAAAGAGGGTCTTAGGTCTATCACTTAGTCCGAAATCCAGTAAACGCTTAATACACCAATACACTGTTGTTAATCTCCGTCCCGAACGGTTCTATTACCTTGATATCATAATTCTTTTACAAAATTGCATTGAGTGAGAAGCATCAACATTGCTCACATGTTTTCTTGTGTACAACGTGTGCATCCTTGACGGAGTGTATACATAGGTACATATTCCAAAATATTTGGCGCAAGTCTCATTTCACATACAGATTTATTACATGTAATAATGACAGGTTAAATTAATGAAGCCATAAGAGCAGTGAAAATAAAAACAAGGTTTAACATAACAACACACCGGAAGCCCATTCTGTTATCATACCTGTGATTTCGTCTTACCAGAAATCCATTTCTCCACAGCATCTTCATTACCTTACACCAGTGTTAAGACTTACAAAAAATAAGAATATCTACCAGTATACCTTTTCTATTAAAGCGATGTATACATGGCTGTTTCAGAATGTTGATGACAAGCATGTGTTATCATAGTATGATCCTAATACATTTGTAGGAGAGCATATTTCCCTCTATATAAATCCAGAGACTCCAACCCAAAGCACCTTCTGATCTGGAGATTCTCCCGCCTGAAACCCCTTGCAAACGGGAGATTCCAAGTTGATGTGTGCGAAGCGCGAAATCCCCAGGGTTCTAGATGCTCTCTGGTGCTATTAAGGCTTATTTTTTCAACATACGATAGCAATAGATAAGAAAGCCTTTCCAACGGGAGACACAGAGCCAGGGCGGGAGAAATTAAATCATATTAAAGCAGGAGAACGGGAGATTTTGCAAAAATGGGTTTTCGGCGGGAGATCTCCCGTCGAAAACGGGAGAGTTGGAGTCTCTGTAAATCATGTACTATTAAAGGCATAATATCTTTAGGGGTATATATCTCATGTAGTCACAACACTACAGCTAGACCCTTGGTGAGTTACATCACACTGTAAAAGTGGAAATTTTCGCGGTGTGGAAACTTTTGCACATTTCGCGCAACCAGACGCTATGAAAAGCACACGAATATTTCTGCATGCCATATGTTAAAAATACGCAAAATCCATCTTACCTGGCCAAGCGCAAAAAATCATTACTCGCGCGAATATATTGACTATTACATTACCTGGTCATAGGTTATATATGTATGAAACTTGTGCACATTTTGACTCACGGGCATAGAAAGGGTTAAAGGTCCTGTTTACCTTTAGGAGCAGTGATTTAAAAAATATTCCAGATATCACATTTGAAGCATATGTGTAGGTCAGCTGAATCACAAAACATCTTACCATATAAAATTTTGCAATAAAGCCTAAAATATTACAAGGAGATATCACTATTCTTCTCAAGAAACTGTAACTGTAGACGGTTTAGTCTAGAAACATTTAATTATAACTATTGTTCACATTTTGTATATTTAACAAAACTTAACATCGATTGTACTGGTCCAAATTTTTACATTCTTGGTTGTTTCTATCCCTAACTCACATTTTAGAACTATTTTGAAGTACTAATACTCGGTTTTTGTTTCAACTGCAAATGGTAAATTATGCCTTTAAAGAAGCATTGCCATATAGCGAGCTTGTGTCACTAAAATAACATGAGAGGGGAAGAAATAGGGTTACTCCGAATGTTGCATGCTCAAGCATTATGTGAGTGACAAGGGATCCACTGAACAAGTGGTCACATAATAGAATTGAACTGCACACACATGTGAATATTTTACTTTTGACGGTGTGTGGGAATGTAGACAATGTTCACATCTGTCAGCGGGTTTCAAACGGAGTAACACATTTTGTCCACAAAATTGACCAGTGTGACTCAAAACTAAGAACCACTGAAAGAAGATGACACTATCATTATGCAGGTAATCACATAAAGTAATAATTGGGTTTTTTTTCTAATTTTCTCTACACTATAGTGTCCAACTCGGAGGGTGAGTCAGTCTACATAGAATAGATTACCAGGGCATGACATAATCATCACGGCAACTGGAATTGATTGTATAATATTAAAAAAAAAAATCTTATCTGACTCTTTTTTCTTTCTTTTTTTTCTTTTCACAGACCACTTTGACTTTGCCAAATCAGCACTGCCACATTACACTTTCACCATTTTCAATCAAGTTAAAGGGGTGTCTTATTGAAGTCTATAATGTATCAACATAATTTCCTCACTAATGTTCTACAATAGATCCATCAATGAACTTATTTTCACTTGCATTGGCGAGAGTAATTTCAATTTGAGCTGCTGACTGAAAAATAGGAGTGATTTGGCTCAAAAGTAGGAAAGAAAGAGCAGTTCTGTTTAAATAGAAGTGTGTAGTAAAATTATTTTTTAAAAAAAGAAGGAAACTCCCACTGAAACAAGAACTGGAAATGGTCAAATTTCAAAATTCTTTCCTCCAAATTCAGAATAGTTGGGAGTTGTGGCTGTTGACCCATTCTACAGACCTTAATCTATTACTGCTATTATCAACACATGACCATCATCATATATTGCAGGAAACTGCAAAGAATCCATGCACAAACAGTAAACAGACTTTGGCAATAGTCATGGCACTGAAAACCCCTATGGTCCAAATTCATGAAGGTGGTACAATCTTGTCCATGGTTTAAAACCAGGGACAAAGACTGTAGTTTTGTATGGGGTGCCAAATTTCGTTATGAAATCAGTCATTTTGTCAACGAAATGACCATTTCGTTATTTAAACAAAATGACCATTTCGTTGACAAAATGACTGATTTCGTAACGAAATTGGCCATGGGAGACTTGGCACCAGATAAAAAACTACAGTCTTTTAAACCATGGACAAGATTGTAGCACTTTCATGAATTCGGACCCTTGGGGCTAAAAAAGCGTATTACGAAAACCCACGCAAATCTGTCAAATCCATCGAGCCTAGTTTGTGGCTGTGAATACCCTTGGACATCAAAAATACAACTAAACACTGATTTTTTTTTTTTTTAATACACATGGATGGTCTCAATGCAAATGAAATATAGTGTAAAATGAGGAAAGTTCGCGTGTATATTCTAATTTCGTGAGAGCCAAGATTCGCAAAATTAAAATGCATATGAAAGTTCTTGTCTACACTAAACACATTGAATGTTAGAGGTAACTCGCTAAAATTTCATGCCGCGAAAAAGGCCGATGGCACCAATTCGCGAAAATTTCATGCCGCGAAAATATCATGTTTTACAGTACTTGATACTGATCTGGACATTGACTGCTGACCCAACTTGAATCAAATTTCCATTTCTCCATATTTTCCGTGTGGACATTGTCTGGACAGATTTCTATATAACATACACCACACAGTTTTGCTCTATTATGTGTGTCTAGCTTTGACTTATGTTTGCATAGATACGTATTAAACCACTGAAGCACCTTATTTCACAGAAATACACTGTCCCCTCCACTGTGACGTAATAGTTGCAGTTATGGTATTTGTCAAAGGTACAGGCATATGTGATAAGTTCTAAAACCAAGAGACAATAATACCAGGGATACGCCGGAAAAAGCAAATGCCTCAAACTGGTCAGCTTACTCTTTCTATTAAAGACTACACTACACAACCAGCTTCCTTCCACATTCTTTTCTTCTTTACACTATTCTTTAAATGACTTGTTCTTAGAAATGCTGCTGCAACAGAGTTAACTTGACTCCAAAACATCAAGGTAAAAAAAAAAAGTTTCGAGTAAAATAAAAAAAAAAGAAATGTTTTAAAACTGAAAGGAAACTACAGACTTGGATTACTAGTAATTGCAAAGGTTAAAAAATACTGTACATCAAAGCTCCAGGTCAACATCATTATCTGCATGATGGTAAAACAGTGAACATTTAAGATACATGATGGGCCACTACTGAGATATCATAATTTTTCTGTTATTTTCATATCATATATAATATATATGTCATTCTTAGTGTGTTCTGCAGTTTCCAGCTTATGCCATTGTTTCTGTCAGAATAGCAGAATGGTGAGTTCTGTAGTTCCTTGTTCCTTGTATTATTGGTATCATGCAAAACTACATATCATCTGCATGACCAACTACTACAATCCTACCAATGACACTTACATTTCAAATAATATATCTATGAGTTAAATCTGTAAATTCCCAAAACTTTTTAAAACTTGCCAAAGAGCAATACTGATCGAAGAGGAAAGAAAGAATAATGAACATCAAAATCAAAACAAAAACATTTGACAAAAATACTGCAAAATTATTTGTATTAATTACGTGTTCTCCTATAATTGTATAATTGTACATTGTATTTCAGAAGAATTTCCTTTACAGAGTATCAACGTCTTTCCTTCCTTTGTTTGGTCCTAAGTCGTATCCACACTCCTTATCTTTCTCTTCACACCTAGACTTCTACTGGGATCAGCTTGAGTTTAAAGTATAGTGTAGGTTCCATCATATGGGGGGGGGGGGGGGGGGGGGGCATTTTTACTTTTGAATTTTAAAACTTTGATGTATTGACTGTCATATTCTTTAACTGAAATATTCTATTGTACATCCAAGTATGATATAATGTATCATCTTATTTTGTTACATTTCATGAATTTTCTATTCCGCTTGTTGACTCTCAATACTATGGCCTACAAGTAAAAATCAGGCACAATCCTTTTTTGCTTGCATTTTGAATTTGGTCTCTTTTCCTCTCTGCATCTATAACTGCAACATATCAGTGAAATTGTTTAGTAAAGTTACAAGTATTTAATTTGTTTTCAATAAACTATGATTGTGCTTTGCTTTGGATCATTGTATCACAGGCACAGGTAACAAAGGTCATAGGTTGTAGGTCACATGGCCATTATGCTAAAGGCACATAGACCCAGTGGTTGCGGGGGCTCTGATGGATGATACTGCCAATCACCGTTAGCACGATACAAAGATTACCGAAGGTGAGGGGTCGTCAAGAGTAAAGCACGTAGGTGTTGCTATATAACGTTGCCTTTGTTGTCTTCTGCGCGTCAAGCAGTCTGTAGTGATGTCAAGGTGTGCGCTTCTTAGTATGACGTCACAGAAGAAGTTTGCTAAAGCTGTCATCATCAGCCAAATCATGAACCAAACTGTGATGAGACCACTGACAACAGTGGACCGGACTTCTTCTGACTCCTGGAAATGGGTCACAGCGTAAGCGCCAAAGAGGAATCGATAGCAAAGGTCTCTGTAGGAAATTTGTGCCGTGCGCCCGCTTACGCATTCGACTAAACCACCAGGTCTATGTGCCTTTAAGAGTAAAGCAGCATTACCAAATCTTTGGCAAACATGGACTTTTCCACAGGTAAGGCTAGATATTTCCCTTAACTGCATTCAAATAATGAAGACAGAGTTTCATGCTTACACACCAAACAAATAAAGAGTTACATGGTACAACAATTGCACGATTGTACTGGTAACAGCTCTGTTCATCTATAGACAGTTACAACTAATTGGAAAGAACAATTGTGACCTTCATAATATTTGAGCAAATGAAGAAAGTGTAATTTTGATTTCATGATTTCTTAAAGACTACATTTTCCATTCGGTTGAAAAGCCAATTGTATTAAAAAAAGTAAAAATAGAAACGTCCATGGTGATTGTATCTTCAGAAATCACGGCTGGCCTTATAGTAGGGTAAAATTACTGTACAACCGCACCGAACTGAACAACAAATCAATCAGTTGGAACCTCAAAGGGCTCGTATAGTTCTGGTTGAGACCTAACTTCAGGTCCTTACAATTTTTGGGTGAGATAATGAGAAACCTCTTATGAAATATGAAATAGCATGTAATTCCATGAGAAAGTCAACATTTATTTGAAGAAAATAGGTTTTGAAATGGCTGAGATATCCAAAACAGAGCGATTCTAATAAAGTGTGGGACCCACATTTTATTACGATTGCTTTGTTCTACTTTGTTTTTAGATGTTTCAGTCATTTCAAACCCAATTTTAATCAAATAAACTTTGAATTCCTCTTAAAATGGTATGCTCTGTACTATTTCATAAGTGTTTTCTTGGTATCTCGCAAAAGTTAAAAGCCCAATTCTCATCTCCACCAATACTGTGCCATCCCTATAATATCGGTGTCACTGCTGCAATCATTGCGATCATCTTTATGGCACATACCTGAGATGGAGACACCTCTGAAATTGAAAGAGGCGCTCCAGCATATTAGTTATGAAAGAAAATAATCAGATTAAGGAACCTGCATTTGAAATCAGATATAAAGGTACCCCAGCAAATTGGTTATGAAAGGAAATATCCAGATTAAAGATCATGCATCTGAAAGTGGATATAAAGAAAATAGAATCTATGATCATGCCATTATTATAATGTTACTGAAGCATCTGATTAATGCCTCTTTGTGCTATCACTTGAAACCTCCTCAACCACGTGACTGATAAGTCTTCATTTCCTATTGTTATTCCAATGTCGTCTAATTCAAATTTCCACCAATAAGGCATACACCCAAAGAGAAGTATTTCCTTCTCCACTCTTGCTACTGATAATCTATAACAATTTTTCCTCCAGAGAATACTAGCAAATTCCATCTTGAGTGACAAAAACAAATGGTATTGTAAACTAATTGTTCTTCAATAAACTAACAAAGCAAAGTGAAATAAACATATAGTGAAGAAAAGTAGAATCAGGACTACATAGATCTGTTAAGTGTGGTCACAGTCAAATACGAAGTGCTACCTATAGGATTCTGGAATTTCAACAGACTTTGCACGGGAACTAGCAGGTTGCCGTATGCAATGTATTCAATGTTCCCATTTATGAGGTAACCAAAGAATGTCAAGTTTGGCGAACTACAGGTGACCCCTTCCTCGATTTCTCGCACATTCTCATGTGCTTTCTTTGATTTCACAACATCAATTAAAAAGACTATTGGGTTTACCACTTCCCTTGTAACAACAGTAATATTGTACTTTCTTACACACTCATATATATGGCTTTAGAAATATAATATCACAATGTAACCACCGAAGCATTCCATGGATGTTTGCAAAACGGCAATATTCTTGTAGTGATAAAGTCTTCAGCTCAATGTGAATGCCTGTGCTCGGAAATCACAGAGCCATCGACTGTACATTCATATCCACACACATCATCCGCTTTCACTGTACTTAACATTGCATCTGATCAAAGTTCAGAAATTGATCCCAAGCGAAGCTCGGTCCCAGTATATATAGGACGACGGCGATCACCACGGGCTGCGACATCGATCACGGCGCGATATTGACGTTGACGAAGCCAGCATTGCATCCGCATCAGGGCCAGACACACTGATAGAGGAGATGCCGTAGGGGGAGGGACATGTCTGCAGTAGACAGTAGGGCCGATTGAGATGTGTGATTTGGGGGTAGGAAGAGGAGGAGGAGGAGGAGGGGAGGGGGGCAGGTGAAGGGGGAGGGGAGGGGTCAGCAGCATGCCCCTTTGTCTTCGGGCGGGGCTTTCTCGTCTCCGAGATTAAAGGCGGCGTCATCCTGCTCCCGGTCTTCGTGGTTGATGGCTTTGTCGTTGGCTAAGATCTGAGAGGGGAAAGCCAAAAATAAAACACATCAGAAACATTGTACACAGGCCCCTATTTACTACAAAGTTGCTACTTTGGCGTACAGATATTTTCGAAAATAGAAGGGCACATTACCTGTTGCATAATCTACCAAGCTATTAAAGAAAAAAATGAATTAATTTTTATACTTTATCTTAATTAATATGTTAGAAATCATAAATTACAGATGCTCTAACTCAGAAAATAACAATTATTCTAATACAAGTATTCTAATTTTTGGTGATATTATTCTTTGTAGCATTCCTAACATGTTAAACAATGTACTTGAATGAAGAAAATCTGGTATCAAAATCAATTTCTTATGTATTCTATTGTTCTATGAATTTCTTATTTATTTCAGTGTTTTTCGATCTTCTGTTTTTTCATTTTTTTTCTACAAAAATGTATTACATATCCTATTGTAAGCATAATTGTGCTAAAAATTAATTAATCTCAGCCATTGAAAGTGAAAATAATCATATCATTTTGAATAAGGTGAGAAAACTCTATTTGCATAGACTTTGTACACAAAATCACGTTTTTGAGCCATTTTCGGTCCGACAAGCATGTATAAAAGATCATGCAGCATCATAACGATATGCCTGATTTTCGTGGAAGTGGTGTCATGAGATGTGCGAAACTAGAAAGTAAAAAGTCAGTGAGCGGCGCAAAAATTTGACAAAAATTGGGACAATCCACGCGAGCACTATGCATATCACTTTTGCTGCGGCTGTCACTGGATGAGAACACTACAGTGCATGACATCACACATTTAAAATAGAAAAATGATATAAAAGAAAATATTACGAGAATTTCTCACAATCTTTGAATATTTTATGAAAAGTACCAACTAGGCAATTCTTTGATTTGATGTATTACTGACTCATGTGAATTGTAATATTATTCCCCTTGCTTTCCGAAAGATCTACATGTAAAGTAGAATGTTTGTTTCATTAGGCTATAGATGTCAATTTGAAGCTGACATAGTTCTTTACTGTTGTCCATACTTTGATGTAACAAAACATTGTAGTCTTACTTATCCAGTGGTGGTACGAAACTTTAAAGATTCATCCCTTTTGAAGACTGTCCGATTTCCCTCAAACATTCACTAGTGTTCTATTAATGTTGCCGCATTTACTCAATCCAAATTATATAGTTGGGTTTCATTTTCCACTAACGCTGAGTGACACGGACAGATCACACCTCCCTCCTTAATAATGATAACAATAATAATAATAATAATAATAAGGAACTAGAGAAGCACTCTGAGAGCGCAGACCTCCGCCAAGCATGCAAATCATTTTCACCACTGATCTTGTTCTTCCGTAAAGATATCAGTGATTTCCACCCATACGTACTGCATTGTGTGCTGAAAGTTACCAGATTTCCCAATACGTGTTATATAGAAGCCTTTGTCACGTCATAAACCCTCAACTGCACGGCGCGCCTCACCCCAGCAGAAACTAGAGCACAGTGCGCGCAGGCAAACCTCAAATACGCGCAGCCTGAACTCCCAAGTTCATTGACCCTACCTGCCAAAATGTCAAAAATCCTTCATAAATTCCCCCAAAATTTTCGGATCACTGCCAAAAGTTAATTGTTTGGTACTTGTGTCATTCTCAACCTTTCCTGCAAGTTTCATCCCAATTAGTTCACTACTTTTTGAGTTATTTTGCACACAGACAAACTAACTAACGAACTAACGAACAAACCAACGGTAACGAAAACATAACCTCCCCCTTGGTGGAGGTAATAATGTCTTCTTTATCCAGGGTAGCCTCATCAGTGTTGCTACTGCTCTACCAGAGGGCCCTGCCACTATCATTACCCTAGCATTGCCAGGTACCCATACAAGGTGGGTAAAAACATCTTGTCCAAGGACGCTAGCACTGAGAGTCGAGAGTCTTATCCACTATGCCACAGCTCCCCCCCCCCCCCCCTTCTCCTTTCCTGTCTCCTTCACTAAAGGACTGTGAACATTCACATATCCAATGCTGCACACTAGCACTGGTCTGACGGTCCTTGACCAGTAAAAATTACAGTGGGACCAGTAACTTTTTTCCGGAATGGACCAGTAACACATGGAAAAAATGGGTTAGTGTGCAGCCCTGAAATATCAATATTACGGATGTCTAATAGTGTTGTACATTACCCATGTTGTAGATCACCACCTCTACATAACTTCATCAGTCTTCATATTTTCTCTTTATTTTCCCTTTTTTTTCAGGGAGTTGGTTTAATACCATCCATTGATACAGTGGAACTGTCTAGTTCTGTAAAGCTTCATATTCCTCCCTTTACAAATATTTTTAGTGGTGTTGATTAAAAAAAATAAAATCCACGTGGCTTTAATGCTTCCATCATCACAAGGGGCACTGCCATTGAAATACAATGTAGTTGCAGCCTTCTGACTGAATGCCTGATACTGGAAGATACTGGGCACATGGTGGCGCTGTTGAATAATAACAGACTCGAGTTTATAAGATGTTATCCCAGCATGTAAAAATAGCTGAGAAAATCTTCAAAACTACAGTAATTTGGAGAGAGAGATTACACTGGAGGTATTTTGTGTATTAAAATTTGAATAGAACTTGCTCTGTGTATCAGCGATGTGTTGTTGACACACTCCTGTGATAATACCCTATCTAATCAAATAGCGCCACCACTGTTTGAGTTTCCACAGCTACATGCAACACGGAGAATTACAGTTCGGGAGCAACAATCAAGGATATGCTATTGGCAAACCCACGCCAGCATGCAAGCTTTTCTACAGGCTGTTGTGTCCCCTCTCTACTTGAAACTATTCGCAAAGGCAGAAAAAGAAAGTGTTGTAATCGCAGCAAGCGGAGACTCAAAAGGAAACAAATGCCCTAAAACAACCTTTCAGATGGGTTTGGACAGCATGCGGTGGATTGATATACAAAATCACATCAGCCACAAGTGTCACATCACAAACAAGAGACCCGCGGGTCTAGCGCTCACCTGAGTATCGCAAGTTCACCTTTCACGCAGTCACTAATCTAAATTATTCACAGCTCTATCAAAATTTGATGAGGCATTCTCAAGTGGAAGATGAAAATGTACAATAAGGGCCCAATTTTTTCAAGATTCCTTAATTTGGGGGAATTGGGGCCCCCTGGGGCCCTCTGGGTGGGGCATGGTGCCTAGTTTGATAAATTGAGATCCTGACCACCTAGGGATGCTACCTGCCAAGTTTGACAAAAATCCATCATGAGGTTTTCAGGAAGAAGATGAAAATGTACAATTCAGGCCCCCATTTGGACCCTTCCAACCACCCCCCCCCCCCCTACCCCCAAGAGGGGCACCCCTGGATCTCCTATGAACAAACTTGAAACTACAGTCATTAATGTACTCACTCATAGTATTATCTCAGCTCTATAACTTCTGATTCTAGAGAAGATTTTTAAAGATTCCTTCATTTGGGGGGTTTGTGCCCCCTGGGGGCCCCCTGGGCGGGGCATGGTGCCTATTTTAACAAATTGAGATCCTAACCCCCTAGGGATGCTACCTGCCAAGTTTGGTGAAAATGGGTCATGGGGTTCTCAAGAAGAAGATAAAAATGTACAATTTAGGCCCCATTAGGACCCCTCCTCACCCCCCCCCCCCCCCTCCCCCGGGTCCCAAGGGGGGGCACCCCTGATTCTGCCATGAACAAACTTGAAACTACAGTCATCAATGTGCTAACTCATAGTATTACCCTAGCTCTATCACTTCTGGTTCTAGAGAAGACGATTTTTGCGGATTCCTTAATTTTGGGGGGTTTGGGCCCCTTGGGGGCCCCCTGGGTGGGTCATGGTGCCCATTTTAACAAATGGAGTTCCTAACCCCCTAGGGATGCTACCTGCCAAGTTTGGTGAAAATGGGTCATGGAGTTCTCAAGAAGAAGATGAAAATGTACAATTTAGGCCCCATTAGAACCCTCCCCTGGGTCCCAAGGGGGGCACCCCTGATTCTGCCATGAACAAACTTGAAACTACAGTCATCAATGTACTAAGTCATAGTATTAACTTAGCTCTTTCACTTCCGGTTCTAGAGAAGAAGATTTTTACAGATTCCTTAATTTTGGGGGGTTTGGGCCCCCCTGGGGGCCCCCTGGGTGGGGCATGGTGCCCATTTTAACAAATTGAGTTCCTAACCCCCTAGGGATGCTACCTGCCAAGTTTGATGAAAATCGGTCATGGGGTTTTCAAGAAGAAGATGAAAATGTAAAAAGTTTACGCACGACGCACGACGGACGACGGACGACGGACGACGGACGACGGACGCCGGACGAAGGGCGATCGCAATAGCTCACTTGAGCCTTTGGCTCAGGTGAGCTAAATATGTAGACCATATACCACCACACAGGTATTGGCTGCAGTGAATTTGAACACATCGAAAATGTTTCCTAGCCACAATCAGATGCAGGAACGAGCAGCCGAAAAACAGCATGCATTTTCCTTCCATCCATGAGTGTTCTAATCACTCAATATTGGTTTTTACCAACAAACCATCCAACGAAATGTGCAAGAGATATCTTGCAAAGGACAATACCCTCCCAGAATCAAGTTTGGAGGTATATCTATATTGAATGTTGATAACAAAGTGCCTGAGCACTAAAAGCACTCTGAGATCGCGGATCTCCGCCAAGCATCTAATTTCCCCCACTGTTCTTGTTCTACCATAGAGATCGGTGATTTCCACCCATACGCACATGCTGAAAATCGCCCAATTTCCCAGTATAAAGGCTTTTGTTTACATCATTCGCTTCAAGCTGCGCGGTGCCTTGCCCCAGCAGAGCACGTATATGCAAAACTCAAATAACGTACAGTTTGAAGTCCCAAGTTCATTGCCCCTATCTGCAAAAAGATGAAAAATCTTTAAAATCAATCAAAATTCCTGGATCACTACCAAAATTTAAAGAGCAGTTCCTTGTGTCATTATCAGCCTTTCCTGTAAGTTTCTTTCAAATCTATTCACAACTTTTTGAGTATTCACAAATTTTTGAGTTATTTTGCACACAGACAAACTAACAAACGCCGATGAAAACATAACCTCCTACCTTGGTGGAGGTAAAAATCAGCTTTTGAGTGTGTACTGAGAAAAAGAGGCTTTGAAGTTCAGGGTCTGGGCACGTGCGTACTTTAGTCAATCTGAGCTCTGTGTAATGAATGGGAAAACAAGTTGCTATAGAAACTGTATAACAGCTACAATAAAAGGATTATCATAATTATCGAGCTGAAATTTTGCATACATGTAGTCTTATTATCGAATCTATTTATGACTAATACTAACTTTCAAAGCAGTGTCATTATACACAAAATGCACAGGTGAGAGTGTATTAGTGGAGATGCAGCATACTCAAGGGTATTTTAATGGTGAAACATGCATGTGGCAAAGTCGAGTGCATGTTACACAACACTGTGACTACTTGAGAGGGACCTGCATCTCCACTAACGTCCTGAACTTAAACCTGTGCATTATTTGTTTTATAAAATGGTTCTGTAATTTATTCTCATTTTACAAGTCAGATACGTGTATAACTTGCGGCGACCTTGCTTTTGAAAAAGCCAAGATGTCTGAAGAAATGCCCCAACCAACCACGCTGGTATACACGTACTGTAGCTAAACGTCCACAAACTTTTTATATGGTGTTTTGATGTCGCATTAAAAGAACATGACATACAGATTTATCTGAATGTGATAGAGGTGCAATTGTATCAATTGACAAATAATTTTTGGAAAAGGAACAATTACATTTTCAAATTTGTACAAACTGTACCACATTCCAAGCACACAGCCCATACTATTGATGACTTTTCATACTCAAAAGAAAGTTGCTTTATGGGTACATAATTGTGTATGTGTTTGGGAGTTCTGGGTCCCATTTCAATAATAAAAATTTTAAGGATAGCAAATTCTTGTGTGGGACCCAATTTTATTATGATATCGGTGTGATGGAAATTATTGTTAGAACGGCAAATGTCATGGCAGTGCCAACAACCCAGCTTGCTGATTAGATGCTGCTATGGGAAATTGTTATTCTATGTAGCAAAAGTTGCTACCCTAATAAAATTGGGGCCCAGATGTTATTTAGCTATGTGTGTTTCTTTTTTTTTTTAAAGACATTCCATTGGACACTCTCACAATGAAGCAGTCTTCCAAATCCCCTTTCAGTCTATCAAGAATTAACTTTCTGAATAAAGACTTCCATTCAAGTAACTGTGAATTTTCCTTGGGCATTTATTCGGAGGCTTTGGATGAGCAGTTATTCTCCAAATCCCTCACACTGCTGCAGTGTTAAAGAGAGAGAGAGAGAGAGAGAAAGAAAAAAAAAAGAAAAAGAAAAAAAGAGGAGCCCACTTCCACACTTCAATGAGCATTGAGTTGAGGGTACTTCACTGTAATAGGGATGGTACAGTTTTGGTTGATACAGGGCTACAGGTTTCTAACTTTTTTGTTATGTTTGTTTGGGTTTTTTTTTTTTTTTTTTCAGATGAAAAATGAAAGCGCAAATAATTCCAAGAGTGATTTTACATTTATTTGATGAAAGCTGGTTTTTAAATGGCTGAGATATCCCCAGCAAAGCAGCGGGACTCACTTTTTATGTGGATTTCTTTGTTTTAGTTTGTTTTTTGGATATCTTGGCCATTTCAAAACCATTTTTTTTTTCAAAATTAACTTTCAAGTCCTCTTAGTATTGTATGCACTTTAAAATTTCATAAAATGGTTTCTTAAGTTTCTTGCAAAAAAAAAAAAAGGCTGAATCCTCACCTCGACGAATACTATACCATCCCTTTAACAATTTCTTGGTTGTGCACCATCCCTTTAACAATTTCTTAGTTGTGCACTATTATGTGCATGGCTGATTTAGAGGTTAGGTTAATTTTTGTACGATTGTTTACTTTTTCTTCATCTTTAACATACCGCTATGCTTGGCTGAGTGGAGTATGAAGGTCTGAATAGCATGCAGTTAAACATGCTTTTAATTTGTTATCTGCAAAATATAGCGTCATGGATCCCTACACTGGTAGTCATTATATCTGAACCACTTGCTGTGTAGGTGTAAATGTTGGTGCAATCTTGCAGAAATTCAAGGACTGCTTACTTTTAAATGCATTCTTGAGTTTTACTGTGCCAAATTCTGGAATTCATGCAAGCGATGTGATTCAAAAAAAGTCTGCTCCAAGTTTGGATGAAAGATTTGAACAGTCTGTCAAGTCAAACACAGACTCATGAAGAAGTTTTGCAATTCAGCTTTCTCTGGACGGCCATGTGAATTGAGCCTGCAGCTGCGAGCCTGAGACCAAGCCCTGTTATAGTTGTTCTTGCTAATGATAGAACTGAATGCCTGATGCTCTATTTGTGTCGAACACCTATCCACTTCAGAAAACACGTGTCCTCCAACTGAATGACAAACTGCCCTATTTAGACGTAGGGTGAACATGTGCGTCTTGTCTCTGTGTTCTTGCACCAGCCACATGCCAGACAAATTTTTCAGCCAACCAATTGTGCCAGATGAAACATGGAACACTGAACAATATTCTTTTCAGAAGCTGCAAAATCCTCTTTTTATACCTCTGTCAAAGAAGGAGGTCATGTTTTGTTTTGTTTTTTTACCAGCATTTCTTTGTGTGTTTGCTGGTTTGTTTTTGTTTGTTTCTTTTTGTTCAAAATAACTCAAAAAGTTGTGGATGGATTTGGATGAATCTTGCAGGAAAAGTTGATTATAACACAAGGAGCACATTATTAAATTTTGGTAGTGATCCAGGTATTTCTGTGAATTTTGAAGTACTTTTGATATTTTTGCAGATACAGTTTGCAGGGTGAATGAACTTGGGACTTCAAACTGAGCGTATTTGAGGTTTGCATACATGTTCTGCTTGGGTGAGGCGGCGCGCAGCTTGAAGCTGGTGATGTAAACAAAAGCTTTCTATATTGGGAAATTGGACGACTTTCAGCATGTATGTATATGGGTGGTGATGGGTGATAGTGGAAATGAGCTGCTTGGTGGAGGTCTGCACTCTAAGAGTGCTTCTCTAGTTCTAGAGTGTGCACTTTCTTTCCATTAAGAAGGTTACACTGTAGAAATGTGTATTTGTATTGAGTTATACATTATTTCAAACCTTCTGTGAGTGTGCCTTAACTAAAAATCTGTGTCTGGTGACTTTTAGTTGGTTTTGTGATATGGGTCACATACAGTGTACTATAAGGATCACATCACACTACTGTACCTCTGCAAAGGAGGTAATGCCTTTGTCGCTGTTTATTTGTTGGTTTGTCGGTGTGCAAAATAACTCAAAATGTTGCGAATGGATTTGGAGGAAATTTGCAGGAAAAGGTGATAATGACACAAGAAACAGACGATTCAATTTTGGTAGTGATCCAACATACATGTGTATTTTGTTTTTATTCTTTATAATTTTTGAAGGGATTTTGATCATTGGCGGATAAGGTCAATAAACTTGGGAGTTTAAGGTTTGAGGTTTGCACACGCGCACCAAAGCACCTGCTCTGCTTGGGTGAGGCGCCGCGCACATGATGTAAACAAAAGGCTGAATATTGGGAAATTGGCTGATTTTCAACATGCGTGTTTGGGTGGAAATGCTGCTCTGCAGAGGTCTGAGCTCTGCGAGTGCTTTTATAGTTTCTCACGCAATTGCTGTGGTTCTCAATCTCAAATTCAACCACTTGTGAAATTGTCCAATAAGTCTCAATTCGCTAGATACAGGGCTGGCGGAGTGTTTTCAAAAGGGGGGGGGCCCACTTCGGGGTTTCATGAACTGATGAGCAAAAAAAAACAAAACAAAAGGGTCCTCAGGTCATCTCTCCCCTTCCATTACTGGGTTTCTTTAGCAGACAAGCAAAAACAAAAACAAAAAAGGTCTTCAGCTCATCTTTCTCCTTCCACTTCCAGGTTTCTTAAGTTGACAAGCCAAAAAAAATAAAAAAGGAGGGGGGGGGGTCTTCAGTGGGAAAAACATGACCTTACCGCACTCACACTTCAAGATCTCTATCTATTTCTATTTAGTGCCACTTACATACTTCTGGATTACAAGAAGTGTGGGGACCCAGAGTGATGACACCTTATGTATTCCTTTGTATGGTGCAGAAAAAAATGGGGGGGGGGGGTCCCCGAGGTCCCCCCCCCCCCCATTCCGCCAGCCTTGAGATAATTCTCTCGCGACATAGATAGCTAATACAGTCTTTAGGACTGTAAGGAGTATACTTACACTTGTAACCAGAAACCTGGCTGCCTCGTCAATGTTGATGTTATCTTTGGCAGACGTCTCGAACCAATTCACAAAGCCTTTGTCCTTGCAGTATTCGTCCATTTGGCTGCTGTTATTTACAAGGCCCTCTTTTGTTTGGTCACACTAAGTTATGCAGATGAAGAAACAAAGAACATTTCACAAACATATAATGTGAGGGAATGTCAGCTAAAGTGATGTTTCAAGCCCCCCCCCAAAAAAAATTCAATAGACCATCAGATATATTACTGCACAACTTGCAGCCTAATTAATTGGAACCATGCTACATTATGAAGAACTGTAACAAATTCGGCCTCAATTGTGGTGTGCGAGTATAATCAACAACAAAATTGCACGAAGACAAATTTGAACATTTATTTTCACAACTACTGTTAATGTATTAAAACCTGTAACATTCTTGGCCTATTCATAAAAATTTGGAGAGACATTTTGGAATATATGATAAGTTTCACTCTACCTATATGAACTGGCTGACTTACAGAAAACTGAAGATTTTTGGGAGACTACACTCATCTATAAATTGGCTGGTTGAAAGAAACTCGCAATGTATCTGAGATTTCACTTTACAATATTGGTTTAATAACTGAGGGGACACTTAACAGATATTTGGGTAGGGATCCCGGTGATCTATCACCTGGTCTACTCCCATTTCGTCCAATAGCCATTTAGTGTAAACCAACATGGTCTAATCCCGTTTCGTCTACAACCACTTCGTCTCATGACCATTTAGTCCAACTGCCACTTAATCTCAGTACCAGTTGGCCTACTTGCAGATGGGCTATGCCTATTTCGTCTAATACCCACAGTGTATTAGACCAAATGAGGAAAATCCTATGGAGACGAAATTGCGATTAGACCATCTGCTGATTAGACTAAATGATAATTAGCCAAACTGGGCATTAGGCCAAGTGAAGATAAGACCAAACGAGCATTAGACAAAATTGACAGTTGACCAAATGAGTTAAGCCGTAGTAGTGTTAGACGCACTGGGAAGTATGTGTACGTAGACCATCTGAGAGTAGACCAAGTGGCAATAAACCGCAATCCCTCACCTTCAGAGAAACTGGAGCTGTACATGTTTGGGTGGCTTCCACCTCATGTCAAAGGCTAACTGCAATGAGATCTCGGTGTTTGGCTGACTCAGAGAAATCCTCTCGAGACAAATCGAAAGGGCAATATCACTAGCCATATTGGCTATTAAAAAAGGTATGGGAAGTTCCACTCACATTATTGAAGCAATTAATTGAAGAGACCTGGGATATTTGGGTAATCCCTTCATCCTATTAGCTTCTTTACAGAAAAGGGAAACTGTATGGGCAGTCTCCCCCATTTCATTGGCTATCAATAAGAAAAACTTGAAGTCTGAGGGTGGTTTCCCTAACTTCACGTGTGAATTCAGACATTCAAAACTTTGAGGATTTTTCAATTCTCCGCATTGCTTCAAACACAACCAATTAAGGCATTACCCCCGCACCTTATTAGCTAATAACACGGCTGGGATGGGGCTGCCGTTCGGTAGCTGAACTTTAGAGTCCAGGTCGTGCTTCCATTTAGTGACCGCCTCAAACGTCGACACTCTCGTCACGTCGAAGACGATGAAAGCTCCGACGGCCTCCTTGTAGTACACCCGGGTCATGTTGCCAAAACGTTCCTGGCCTGGGAAGATGATGAGGTGTTAAGAAAGGAAGAAAATCACAGACTTTATATTAAAAATTGGGCACAGATTAAGAGGGTAATCACCAAGGAATGGCGGAATTACCATGTACGATGTTTGTTGAAATTTTGCACATTCTTATTTGGATAAAGCAGCCACTACAGTATACGGATGTAAAGACAAATATGTGATGGTACATCAAAAAATTAAGAAAAAAATGTGTATGCACTGATTTCGTGTGAGGACTCAAAATAGGTGAAATTGGTCAACCTAGTTAATCTTCATTTCTACATATATTGTGAAAGAGCAATACATTGACTACATTTTTGTTAAGTGTGAGATCCTTCCCCTCCTCTTCCCCCCCCCCAAAAAAAGTAAAAAAGTAAAAACAGTTACCGTAAGGTTATTGCAGCACAACAAAAAATGGATTCACAATTTTTTATTGGCTTTACAACTGGATATCAAAAGGAGAAGTTTGTGAAGATCTGTGTGTGTTTTGGTTCATAGGGCACTTGTATGAGGCCATACAGATTTGGACTTCATGAAATTGGGGTACTAAGACTAATTGCCTATTCATGCCAAACAAATATCTGGTGAAACACATTTTTAGTCCACCTTGCATAAAACATCCTCACGACTTTCATATATGAAAAGGACTGAATTTCTCATTAGACTTGTCCAAATTTAGTATCTCTCACTGCCGCCATACGTAGCTCAAGCTGAAGTTTGAAATAGGGTATTACACAAATGCCAAAGAAGAAACATCCCAGCTTCCTGTGGATTGGAGTAAAGGTTATATTCAGCTCACGTGACTTCCACTCATACAGAATTTATTTCATGTATAAAAGATTTATGTGGTCTGAAGCTTTTATGTCCATGGATCCGAAATATGGTCAGAGTGGAGCCAAGATACCTCATGATAGGTTGCTTTTATGCACTTTTTGCAGCACTAATAGTGCTACAGTGACCTCTGAAATTTATCATGAACACTTCCATGAGATGGTTACTACAATGTACACTTGGTTTTGCAATTTCTGATATAGCACACAATAAGAAAGTGCAATGTATGTTCATAAAAGGCTCACTGAGAATATTAAACTGCAGCCACAATGTCTATTATAGCAATGCAAATACTTGTACCACTCTATGTTGATACAACAAACAAAATTTGCGGTACTGACTCATACAGTGTAATACAGAGACTCCAACTCTCCCGTTTTCAACGGGAGATCTCCCGCCGAAAACCCATTTTTCAAAATCTCCCGTTCTCCCGTTTGAGATTTAATTTCTCCCGCCCTGGCTCTTTGTCTCCCGTTGGAAATGATTTCTTTTCTATTGTATGTTGAAAAAATAAGCCTTAGATAGCACCAGAGAGCATCTACTGTAGAACCCTGGGAAATTCGCGCTTCGCACACATCAACTTTGAGTCTCCCGTTTCCTAGGGGTTTCAGGCGGGAGAATCTCCAGATCAGAAGGTACTTTGGGTTGGAGTCTCTGTGTAATAACGGAGTATGGTTTTGAGTCGTAGAGTTATCCATTTGTCAAAAAAAGGCTGCAGGACCACTCATTTTTGTTGGAGTCCAGAGACAAAAAAAGTGGGACTCACTCTGATATGTGCAAGTCATGGTGATGTAAAAAGTCAATCAGAAGTACACAGATTGAGAAAGTCTAATATTATTCTTGAATTCTGTTACGAAAGTTTGAATTCAATACAGCTATACACGTAAACTGGCTACAGATATTGCTCTATGATACAATTTATTTCGCTATATAATGTATGGTGCAAATTTTATTTTCCAGAAGTGTGTTATGTATCACTCTGATGTATTTTTTATTATGCATTCGAAGAGAAATTTTGACATGTTCGCAACTAAAATAGAGGCCTTCTCAAAGAGATGTGGCTTTTCAAAAGTAAATGGAAACTTGGGTATTGTGAACTAACTGTGCTTGTTATCCGAAATTTCAAGACTGGCTACCCTCAGAAACCAGATCCGATCATCAAAGGAGATTTGGGATGGAGTAGGGGACTGGCTGACTAGGGAGATTAAAGGGATCTTAAGTTCTCCAGACAATACACTCAACCAGTTGCTTGAGAGACGTCGTCAATGCTCATAAAATCACTGTCTACTGTAATGTATTGAACAGCGCTGCTTCGTAAATGCAGTGGGTTATCACTAGAACTACATTGTATTCACATGAGAATACTGTGAAACATAATTCGCGGCATGAATTTTTTGTGAATTGGAGCTGATGGCCTTTTTTACAGCACTTTAAATTTTTGCGGGATGCCACTGGCATTCAATGCATATACCTTGTAGTGTAGACAAGAACTTTCGCATGCATTTTAATTTTGTGAATCTTGCTCTTGCGAAAATAAAATGCACGTGAACATTCCTCGTTTTACAGTACATTTTGTAGCTCGGTTCTGAATGGTATGCTGAACCCCATTGCACACAAACAACCCTACTGCACCCACATAAATCCAAATAACGCAGAATAATACAGCCGCTACATGCTGAAGGCATCCAAGAATGCACAACAGCGAAACTAAAGAGCCAGATCAAATGTGTAATTAAATTTTTTTCATCACTTCCGCTGATTGTTATAGAAGCAGGCAACTCGTTTCAGAGTTAATGGCATTTTTTACAAAAGGGGTAGAGCGTCAAATGTCCAGTATTTATCTCTCTTTGATGAAACTGACTTTTTTTTTCTCTTTCTCTCTTTTAAATTCTTCTGCTGGGATTTGGCGGAGTAATAATGAGGAAATGGAGGTGGTCATACAATTAAGAGTTGTGTTCACACTGAGCTGACTTGTGCTATCTTCAGATAATCATGGGTGTGAATAAAATGAGTGCCACAGTGTAAGTTGGAAACATTTTTTTGATTGCATGAACACAGCCAAACAAGACTCTGTCTTGTGCTGCTATAACCCAGATAAAAGCAGCTCACAAGAATGGTGCTGCCTTTCTTTTCAGGGCACAAGAGAGTGTGTTTCATGACTTGAGTGGACAGCAGAGACTCCAACCACAAACACCTTCTGATCTGGAGATTCTCCCGCCTGAAATCCCTAGCAAACAGGGGACTCCAACTTGATGTGCACGAAGCGCGTATCACGAGCGCAAAGTCCCTTGCGGTCTAGGGTTCTAGATGCTCTCTCGCGCTATTTAAGGCTTATTTTTCAACATACAATGAAATTAAGTAAGAAGTCATTTCAAGCGGGTGAAATTAAATCTCAAGCGGGAGAACGGGAAATTCTGCAAAAATGGGCTTTCGGCGGGAGATCTCCCGTCAAAAGCGGGAGAGTTGGGGTCTCTGGGACAGGTTCGATCAAAAGGTCCCTCGATATCCAACACACACACTGTGTACCATGTGTCTTCTCATGAATGGCAAGTACTGTGTGTATGGATGCATGACATCACTACAAATATTATAGCTGCTATGATGAAGGGTGCGAGCACTCAGCATCAATGGAAACCTAACACTATCGTAGAAGTAGTGTGGACCTCCCCAAGTTTAAACTGCATTCACAGTGCATTTCATAACAATAACAATGATTAATATTTTTAAAGCACATATTATCATTAATGTTTACAGACATAATTTACCATTTGCAGATGAAACAAAAACCCAGCAACAGTGCTTTAAAATAATTTTCAAATGTGAGTTAGGAATAGAAACAACAACTGCAAACATTTGAATTAGAATAATCGATGTTAAGTATTGTTAAATATTACAAAATGTGAACAATATCTAATACGATAATAATATATGTTTCCAGACTACAGATTGTAAACTGTCTACAGTTACAGTTTATTGAGAAAAATATTGATATTTCCTTTTATATTCTAGGCTTCGTTGCAAAAATTCTATATGGTAGGATGTTTTGTGATACAACAGACCTACACATGCATCAAATGTGATATCTTGAACATTTTAAGATAACAGCTCCTAAAGGTAAACAGGACCTTTTATATAACCTCTTTGCTGGTCATTATTATATTAAGTCTGCTAACTCTGGGAATGACACAAGATATGGGTAGAAAACAGTTCAAGAGGGATGCCAAGTTCAAAAAAATTTTATGAGTGAGATTTTCATGACTCGGCATCTCGGTGAGCGAATGTTCGCGCGAGCGAGGGTGTGGGAGGGGTTTTTCCCCCCTGTGGCCTCCCACGGTAGGGAGCTTTTTCAATTTTTAGCTCTTAATGGTGCGATCAGGTGCATCCTTAAGTGACTATTTTTCACTTATTTTGAAAGACAAAAGGAAAATATACCTTCAATTGCAACTATCACTTTAATCTTTTAAAGCTGTATGCTCCTTATTATAGGCCCAAGTTGAAGACTTCGCCCGATGAGTGAGAAAAATGGGTGCCATGTGTGAGATTGCCCCTAAATGCTCGAGTCTCACGCAGAATGCGTGAGACTTGGTAGCTCTGGTTCAATGATATGGTTCCCCCAATACAAGGAAGCCTCATCACATGATCAGATATTTACATATTATTTACATTTTAACTACTATATTTATCACATCACTGCCAGGTTCCCAGTTTCCCAGCTATACATTGTACATGTAGACAGAAAGGTACACAGTGTGCATAGTGAATATAAACTGTCTTGTTGCGAATGAATCCATTATTTACTTTCAAAGGGGGATGAAACCGAAACATGGCACAGTATGTGGACTGAGTGAATGCAGCTATAACAGTAAAAAAGATCGGTGAGTTTGAGGAAAACCACACAATCCATTCAAAATTTATGCATTGTTAAAGTTTGGTGCAGCCATCGCTAGATAAGAAGAGTACACATGAAACACTTCGTGACATCACACGTATGGAAAATCACTTTTTTTTTTTTAATTGAGAGGATTCTACACGTACATATTAATGAAAAATACTTGGAACTCATTCCCTTGAATTGTAACTTACATGTGTTTTAGGTAATATTATCAGTAACCCTGAAAAAGGTATAAAGTTAAAGGACAAGTTCACCTTAATAAACATAAGGTTTGAGAGAAAGTAGCAATATTAGTAGAACACATCATTGAAAGTTTGAGGAAAATCAGACAATCCGTTCAAAAGTTATGAATTTTTGAAGTTTTTGTGCAGTAACCGCTGGATGAGAAGACTACTGCAGTGTACGATGTCACATGCGTACAACAATATAAGGAAAATATAAAGAGAATTTCACAAAATTCCATCTTTTGAAAAAAGTACACATTCCCCTGACTGGTTACCGACAAATGTTATGGGTAATATTATTCCCCCTGCCTTTAGAAAGAGGCAAGTCAAGTGCTCTTTTATTATGCGAAAAAAGTGAAAATATGTTAAATTTTCTTATACATTTTCTTTATACTGTTGTACGCAAATGACTCACAAGCTGTAGTAGTCTCCTCATCCAGCGGTTCCAACACAAAAATTTTAAAAATTCATAACTTTTGCATCGATTGTCCAATTTTTCTCAAACTTTCACTGATGTGTTCTACTAATATTGTTGCATTCTCTCAATCCTTATGTTTATGAAGGTGAACTTGTCCTTTAAGTGCACTTTCATTCTAGAAAAGTGAAAACATGCTGAATTTTCTTTATATTCTCTTAACAGCATTTTCCACATGCGACATTAAAAGATGTTGTAGTCTTCTTATCCAGCAACGGCTGCAAAAAAACTTTAAAAATTTAGAACTTTTGAACAGATAGTCTAATTTCCCTCAAGCTCTGCTGATGTATTCCACTAAAATATGCTGCAACCCCTCAATTCACACACACACACACAAATACAATGTACAGTTATATGGGTTTAATTCTTGATTCATACGAGGTCAAAGCTTCATCCATTATAACACCCTGCATCCAGAAAAAGAGACAAACTGATGTAATAGGAAAGAGGAACAGACCACCTGAAAACATTTAAAGGACAAGTCCACCTTCATAGACATGTGGGTTGAGTGAATGCAGCAATTTTTTTGTAGAACACATCAATGAGAGTTTGAGCAAAATCGGACAATCCGCTCAAAAGTTATGAATTTTTGAAGTTTCTGCTCAGTCACGGCTGGATGAAAAGACTACTATAGTTTGTGATGTCACATGAGTACAACGATATAAAGAAAGAATAAAGAAAATTCAACATATTTCCATTTTTCTCGCATAACAAAAGAACACTCGACTTCTCTCTTTCAGAAGTCAGGGGGAATAATATTACCCTTAACATACGTCAGTAGCAAGTTGAAGAACTGTGCACTTTATTCAAAAATTAAAGTTTTGTGAAATTTTCTTTTTATTTCCCTTATAAGTTATAGTTGTATGCATGTGACATCATACACTGTAGTAGTCTTCTCTTCCAGCAGTGACTGCGCAGATACTTAAATATTCGTTACTTTTGAACGGATTGTCCAATTTTCCTCCAACTTTCACTGATGTGTTCTACTAATATTGCTGCATTCTCTCAATCCTTATGAAGGTGGACTTGTCCTTTAACCCCACTAACACGCCAGGGTAATGACTGAAAAATCGAAACAAAACAAAACAAAGGAACACAACTCTCGACTTGGATTTCCTACCTTCTCATAACAGTCATCATATTGATGATGAGTTGCATGCTGTATAGATAAATGATACGCTGTACACTGGGGTACCCTCGTGACCCAGGTTACCGCTTTGTGTAGCGCCATCTCATGTCCATTATCATACTTTGTACAATGTTGTCATGGCAACTATTTTCTCATCATCTGCACCGGCATAAATTGGCGTGGCGATAACGATCCCAATGCCGATTTTCCTTCTATGTCAACTTTTAAACAGCGAGGAGTACAACAGATCATGTACAAAACTTTGTAATTGAGAAAAAAAAAGTTATTATTTGCATGCATTAATTGTTGCATAATAACATGGCCTTTATAATTTGCAGCATGAAATTTTTGCGAGTTGCCTCTCATCAATGCATGGGTGTTCACAAGAACTTGAGCATGCATTTTGATTTCGTGAAACTTGGCTCACATTCCTCACTTCCTGGTTTTACAGCACTAGGGAAGAAGTTCACCTTCTCTACTTACTCTGAAATTGGAAACTGCAGAATCCAAAACGCCTTCCTCGGTCCAAAATTCTACCCCTAATTGTAATTCAGCAATTCAATAACGTCTAGACATCACAGTTTGGCAAAATAAAAAGCACAATATGAAACAACTTTACACCTGCATATGTATACTTTGACAAAAAATAAAACATAATAAAAGAAATAAACAAACCTGCAATGTCCCATAGTTGTAATCTGATTAGCGTGTCCGCATCCCAGTTGATAACTTTCAGTGCAAAATCTACTCCAATCTGGAATCAAAAAGTACAACGAGAAACAAGAAATTTCATTACAGTGTGTAATCTTGCTATAAACTTTGCGGGCAAGTTCAAAGCACATTCAAGGGATGGTATAGTTTGGGTTGAAATGGGGATTTACTAGATTTTGATTATTTGCAAATAATTAGAATCCATTTATGAATATGAAATGTTAAAGAGCATACGATTCTATGACAAATGAAAAGCTTTTTTGATGAAAATTATTTTTGAAATGGCTGAGATATGCAAAACCAAAGAGGTCCTAATTTAAAAGGTGGGACCCACCTTTTATTAGGACCACTTTGTTTAACAGTACTTTGTTTTTTGATATCTCAGGGATATCATAACCAATTTTCATCACATAAGCTTTCAACTCCAGTTAGAATCTCATGTTCTTGAATGTTTCATACAAGAGGTTTCTAATCATCTCGCAAAAGTTAAAGCCTGAATCTCCAACTCAACAAAAACTACACCATCCCTTTAACGGAAACATACAGGGAAGCATTAAGTTTTCAACAAGTACCACTGTAGGTACAAATTGTATGCTGCAGCAGTTGCAGTGTGCTACACAATTTGTAGGTGGTGACACTGGAAAGGACTACCACCACCACCACCACCAAAAAAGAAAAGAAAGAAAAAAAAGATAATAATAATAACAATGATAATAACAAATACAAATGTATTCAAACGAATATTCAATAATAATTCAAGTTGAAATACAGCGTAATTATTCACTTTCAAAGTAGTCATCGTACGCATTATCGTAACTTGTTGAAACCACACTATGATGATGACTTCTGTTACGAGATTACAGAATATTTAAAACACCTCACCAGTGTGAATGTACCATACATTAAAAAGTTTTACATTACAAGTAGGGCCTTTCTCAAAACCACTTCAAATCTTCTTATATTTATCATTCTACTCGTACATTTACATTCTATATAGTGTGCACATTGTAGTATGTGCGTGTACCAACAAACACTGTACATGTACAGCTTGCATACTGTCCCCTGTGCAAGTCACTATTCTTCACAATGTACCAATTTTTTGGTACTTTTAATTCTATTAAAGGACAAGTTCACCTTCATAAACATAAGGATTGAGAGAATGTAGCAATATTAGTAGAACACATCAGTGAAAGTTTGAGGAAAATCAGACAATCCGTTCAAAAGTTATGAATTTTTGAAGTTTTTGTGCAGTAACCGCTGGATGAGAAGACTACTGCAGTGTATGTATAACTTAGATGTCACATGCGTACAACAATATAAGGAAAATATAAAGAGAATTTCACAAAATTCCATCTTTTGAAAAAAGTACACATTCCCCTGACTCGTTACCGACAAATGTTATGGGTAATATTATTCCCCCCGCCTTTAGAAAGAGGCAAGTCAAGTGCTCTTTTATTATGCGAAAAAAGTGAAAATATGTTGAATTTTCTTTTACATTTTCTTTATACTGTTGTACGCATATGACTCACAAGCTGTAGTAGTCTCCTCATCCAGCAGTTCCAACACAAAAATTTTAAAAATTCATAACTTTTGCATCGATTGTCCAATTTTCCTCAAACTTTCACTGATATGTTCTACTATTATTGTTGCATTCTCTCAATCCTTATGTTTATGAAGGTGAACTTGTCCTTTAATAGAATACACACACATGTAGGATCTACTACACTGTACCGTAAGCATTTGATACAGGTGTACCTTGATCACATGGCATTGCTTCCTATGACTCGTGATATGACAGGGTCTGCAGGTATGCATGTGATGTGATAGGACCAATGCCAACTGCTACCTGTATACATTGTATTTTGATTGCATTATTGTTTGTTCTGAAATCGCAACTCCTCAGCTCTTCACAAAACATTCAACATCATTCAAGACTTGTGCAAACATGCGGTAAAAAACTTTGACCTAATTTGAAAAGTCTAGTGTACTTCGAAAGCCAAAAACATTTACATATGTGCTGTACAGTGTACGTGCTGCTTTACATTTCATTGTATTCTGGGCTGCCCAGAATGAAAGAAACAAAATGGAACCCTTGAATCAGAACAAATTACTGAAAACAAAAACAAAAGCACATTCTGGTGAGTTTGCACGAGTGCACTACATGTACAACAATATCATCATTTAGAAGTTAATCTATCAGATCATTCAAATTGTATTGACATAGTATGTTCTAGGAAGCTGCATTTTTATTATCATGCTAAACACGAAACTCAATCAGCCTTTTTAAAGGTACTGTTTACCATTGGGAGCGTTGATCTAAAAAATGCTATAGAGATACAATGTACAGATGTATATCACATTTGATGTGTGTACACTTGTAGGTCAGTTGTATCACAAAATACCCTACCATTAAACATTTTGTCATAAAGTCTGAAATAATAGATATAATCACTATTTTCCCCACTAAATCATAACTGCAGATGGTTTTAATAGTCTAGAAACATTTTTATCGTAACTATTGTTCACATTTTGTATTATTGAACAATACTTAAGATTGATTACACTGATTTAATTTTTTTTACATCACGGGGGTTGGTTGTTTCTATTTCTAACTCACATTTTAGAACTACAAATAGTACTTGTATATTGTACATGGGTATAATTTGAAGTGCCAAAGCTGGGGTTTTGTTTTATCAGCAAATGGTAAATTGTGCCTTTTAAACAGCTCATCTTCTACATGCTGGCACAATTACCGCTTTATCACTGGTCCACGTGTACTATAAACTTGGTGAGAGATGAAGTTACTATTAAATGACTGGCACTTCAGACAATGACCATTTGAACTGATTTGCACTTTCTATCCACTTTTACATGATCGAACGGCATGTACACCTACAATGTATAGTACATAGTACTGTAAAAGTGGTTTCTTTCGCGTACAGAAACTTTCGCGGTTTCCATCGATGCCGACTTTTTCGTGTGTGTTTAAATTCGCGGTCGGTAATGATAGCGTTGTAACAAGCCACGAGTTCAAAACATTTTCGCGTGATGTTAAATTCGCGGTTCAACCTCAAAGCGCGAAAAGCGCGAAAATAAAACCACCGCGAAAGAAACCACTTATACAGTACCGGTACATGAAATACAAAATGGTGAAAGGAAACTGACTTCATCGAGAAGGCATAATTGTACTGTGATAGTCTTTGGAATTCACACATTCTAGAAATAAAGATGCACATCACATCAACAAAGCTTTGATATCATCAAAGGTCATCCAAACCCTCATACTGTCGAAGTGGAAATTTTCGTAGTGTTGAAATTTTTGCATATTTTGTGCATTTCATGCAACCAGAAACTAGCGTAAAAATAAAAGCATGCAAATATTTTTGCTTGCCATACAATGTCTGTATGTTCCAATAGCTGACGTCTTGATCCTGCGTAATTAAAAACAGGCTGTACGGTACTCGTCTTATATGCAGCCGAGCACAAAAAATTACTCGCGCAAAAATATCCCCTTTTGCAGTATATCGCAATTTTCGGTCAAATTTTGATTTTGCGATTTCCAGTCATTTCGAGAGTGGACATTCCATTATTACACATATTGTAAAAGTTTCTAATTTTTACAGTTCTTGTCGAGGTGAGGATTTAGCTTTTAACGTTTTTCGAGATATTCAGAAACCACTCTATGAGATGTCAAAGAGCATGCGATTCTAAGGGGTATCAAAAGTTTATTTGATGAAAATCCGTTTTGAAATGGCTGAGATATCCAAAAACAAGGTGAAACAAAGAAATCCTAATAAAGTGGTGGCATGTCGCCTTTTATCATTATCACTTTTTGGGATATCTCAGCCATTTGAAAACCAATTTTCATCAAATAAACGTTGAATCCTTCTTAAAATTACATGTTCTTTCATACATTTCATAAAGGTTTCTCATTATCTCACTTAAGAATGTTCAAAACATGACTCCCCATCTCAACCAGTACTGCACAGTCCCTTTAAGATGTATTTTTGTGTAATTATGACATAAATAGAGCCTTGTCATTTCATTTTGTTCATTTCCCCATACATGTACTGTAGGCAGGTGTGTTAAAAAGCAGCGATATGCCATCCTCTCCTATTCAGATGACCAAAAACACAGTGCACGTGGTCAACCAAACTGTCATATTGTACGCAGAATGTTTCCTGAGGTTTTTATTTTTTGCGAATATTGTGAGTCAGGTGCTGTTTGCAAATTTAAAGATGCATGGAAATATTGACTATGATCCCGATACAAATGTGCAGGAATGCCCAGTTCAAAAAATTTGTATGAGTGAGATTTTCATGACTCGGCATCTCGGCGAGCGAATGTGCGCGCGAGCGAGGGTGTGGGAGGGGTTTTTCCATCTGTGGCCTCCCACAGTAGGGAGCTTTTTCAATTTTTAGCTCTTAATGGTGCGATCAGGTGCATACTTAAGTGGCTATTTTTTACTTATTTTGAAAGACAAAAGGAAAATATACCTTCAATTGAAACTATTACTTTAATCTTTTGAGCTATGCTCCTTATTATAGGCCCAAGTTGCAGACTTTGCCCGATGCGTGAGAAAAATGGGTGCCATGCGTGAGATCGTGAGACACACCCTAAATGCTTGAGTCTCACTCAGAATGCGTGAGACTTGGTAGTACAATGTATATGGCTGAATGTGACATGCACATATCTACATGTACATCATACTCTGTTCAGTACTGGACTCTATGATCACGAATTTAACCACTCGCAGAATCATTGGGGAAGTCCACATTCGCAAAAACTTAGACTCATTATTAATCATTATATGGTGTATACAGTATCCTTGAACTGGCCACAAACTGTAATTACAAGAAGGTTGTTCCTATCTCATATTGTTAAGTTCTATTATGATTTTGTAGTTTCGTGAATCGGTTAACTAAACCTTTCTCAAATGGGGGATACGCAATAAAATATGTGTTTAATCTAAGTGTAATGAGGACAGCATGGCAAGTTTTGACTGCAAATACCCCCAGAATGTGACGGATTAAACTCTGTAAAGTTCAACCTGGTTGTTCACTTGCCTTTGAATGTTGTTGTACAGTATTCTTCCACACAGGGTCTCAGGTTACTGTGCATTCTTACACCATTGAGGACTACAACTTTGGCACTGGGCCTGAAACTCCAGGCCTTCAAATACTATTGATACTTGGACTATGATTTTGCCCCAGGAAATCCAGGTGAACTTGAACCCATCAATAAACGGAAGGCCTATTGAGCATATTTGGTACTTTGATCCCTTGCTGCAGAGGATTATTAAACAAATACAAACTCCAGGTTGAGCAAACTTAAAAGCCATGTGGAATTGAAGTGCTATTGTACAGTGTAGCTGTACATAGGGAATCGATAATTGCTGCAAGGAACGTGTGTGTGTGTTTTGATGCAGATCTAGCATCCAAACATTCAAAGATTTCTTGACTTTACTGAGGACCCTGAACCTACTAAGACCAATAAGTGTTTATCCAGGGGTCATCATTAATATCTGATAAATGGAATCCTTACAACAGCAGCTTCCACTGCATATATTTATATGATCTATAGAGTACCATTTAACTTTTGGGAACAGTTCACCAGTTGTTGTGTAAATGGTTTCTAGTTCATGCTTTGTTTTTTTCTCTGTGTCTCCCTCCTGTTAAAAGTTGAATTGTTTATTTTGTCGTCAAGTTTGATACATCTGTACAACAAATACGGTTTAATAGTCTTTGGACATTTATTTGGTGTTATAATTAAACCAAAATTGAATTGAATCGAATTGAATTGACACATTTTATATATATTTTTCTTTTCATAAATCAGTACAGTTGAGTCCCACGGTAAGGCAGAAAATCTCAATTTCTACTATGGGAAGATGTACACGTGTATATCATAACCGTAATACAGAGTTGTGTACATTGTACACAAGTACCGTAATACTTGAGGGATTAACAAAAAGCAATACAGTACATACATTGAATGCTAAAAACAGCAAAGACAAGTTAATGCTCCAAAATGAGCTTGATGTTAAAAAACACACACACACACACACACACACACTTCACGCCTTGATGTCATTTAAAGTTACACAATGATGTACCTGTAAAAGAGTTGAGTAGAATTTTCCTTTTTTCAATACAAAACTTTAATAGTCTAAATTGAATTAATATTCCTGTTGTTCTGAAATTTGCTGGTACACTTGTACATGTACAATTGTATGTGTACGTGCAGGAGTAGAGCAGGAAAAACAAAGCTTTGAGGGAAAAAATAGTGAAAGAGGGGAAATTTGCATTCAGGATCGCATTGTGCATTGTGAAGGATATAGTTGTTAAACCATCTGTGGTTTTGGGTTTTGTTTTTTTTTGGAAAAAAAACCCAGAAATTCAGTGAATGTGCAAAGCAGAAATCATTATTAAACTACATGTGTACCGGTACATCGTAGTAGCATAGTCTACTGAGTGTGATGAATGCAAAACAAGCATGATGAGCAGAGGGGTGAGCGACTATTAAAGCATGTCGGTAATAAACACAGTGTTGTAGACTGTGAAGCAAATGCTATTACAATGTACAGAGTGTTACTATCCAAAGCATGCATGTATTTTGATGAGTGTAGAGTACTGAGTGGGATGAATGCTGTACAATCTTGAATGAATTCACAGAAAGGAATGAATGTAAAAGAACAAAATAGATGGCATGCATGAAGTGAGGCATGCAAAAACATCACGATGAGTATAATGTGCAAAGAGGGATGAATGTTTTGCGATCATGATGGCGTTACTGTACTTTAAAGGTCCTGTTTACCTTTGGGAGCAGTGTTTTAAAAAATGTTCAAGATATCTGATGCATACACTGTATACAGTGTGTAGGTTTGTTGTATTCACAAAACATTCTACCATAACATTTTTGCAATAAAGCCTAACGAAGATTTAAGGAGATATCAGTATTTTCTCATTAAACCGTAACTGTAGACCGTAGTATGGAAACATTTTTATTATAACTATTGTTCAGATTTTGTGTATTTAACAATTACTTATTAAACATCGATTGTAAAACGGATTCAAACTTTTACAGTGGTTGTTTCTATCCCTAACACTCACATTTTAGAACTATTTTAAAGCACTAATGCTGGGTTTTTGTTTCTTCTGCAATGATGGTAAAGTGTATTGTATAATGCCTTTAAGCACAGAGCAGGATGAATACAATCTTGACAATTAAACTGATGTCAAAAGTATTTAAGTGGATACTACAAGTTGTAGCAATCCTGATGAGTTTAAAGTGTACTGAGTGGGAAAATAATAGTTTTTATGGTCGTCTCTCTTCAAAGTAGCCTTTTCAGTATCACCAAGTATGCTGCACTATTTAAAGAGGACACTGCCATTATTATACCAGCTAGAGTTGTCAGATATCCATTTTACTGGGTGGAGAGGGACATTTTGAGGAAAAACATCTTGTCCATGGACGTAGGCATTTCATGAGATTTAAATTCGAGACCTCCGATTGACAGTCAAGACTACAATAGTATCCACTTTGCCACAGTGCTTCCACAACTGGATGGATGTTAATAATCAGCAAATCATGATGAATTCACAAAGTGGACTGAATGCTACAAGAACATTTTGTACAATGTAGATACAGTGGTACTGGTTGAATGAATGTTTAATCATGAATCTGGTGTACCGAATGGAATGAATGTTGCCCGAATTGAAGATAACATACATGTACGGAGTGGACTGAATGCTACCAAGACATTTTAATTCTTCTTAAAAAGTCAAGCACGTTTAACCCTGTGTCTGCCAGCCATGGGTTACCGGTGCCTTCAAAGTGTACAATACACGGCAGGATAAATACTTCAAGATATGTGATATTACTGGTAAGTGTCGAGTGAATGCCAGGTTTAATACGATCGCTGTTTTGCATGCACACTGGAGCGCTTTCTTTGGCAATTTACAATGTACTCTGTACAGTGATGTCTGGAAAACTACTGTGTATTTTGCCAAAAAATAGAGATTACTCTAATACTCGTCCAAATCCCTATTGTGTCACCATTGCCTCTCTGATCACTGAGGCACAGTGCTACACATACGTCACTCAAGGGAACTTCCTACATTGTAGCTTTAAATACAGAGCACTGCATTGGACATCAAGTTTGGACGGATTTAATTGAAAGCTGATCTGAAAAAGCTTGACTACTTGAGAACAAGCTACATATTATTAAAGTGCTGTGGGCATTTAATACGAAAGAGTTCAAGACAAGATACAGCATGTATATTTTGATCTTAATTCAATATTTGCAAGTACTCGGTACCAATGGTAATAGTATTTGGGAAAGAGTTCATAATGTTCTGAAAAAGCTTGATTACTATTCAAACAAGAGACCCGGGGGTCACGCGCTCACCTGAGTATCGCAAGTTCACCTGCCATACATTCTTGCAGACTCTTACCTGAGAACATTGGAAACTTGTGGTGGGGGTACATGTAGCTTTGAGAATGGGGGCATGGTGTCCATTTACATATTCCATCACACTGGTAAAAATACCTGCCAAGTACACTGTACTTTATAGAACGTTGGATTATGTAGCTTGCGAAAAAAGACTTAAAGCCCTATCACTTTTGATTAGAACTAGAGAAAAATATTATTTAATATTCATTAATTTAAGAGGTTTGGACCCCCCTGGGGCCCCTAAGGAAGCATGGTGCCTATTCAAACACTTTGAGATTTTATCCCTATGGGAATGCTACTTGACAAGTTTGGTGAAAATCCATTATGTTGTTTTCAGCAAGAAGATGAAAATTTGGGCACGCATTTGGACCCCCCCCCCCCCCATCCCATCCCGCTTCCTTGGGTCCCAATGGGGTGGGGGGAGGGCACCCCTGATTCTCCCATAAACAAACTTGAAACAACAGTCAGCAATATACTGACTCATTGTATTAACTTAGCTCAATCACTTCCAGTTCTAGAGAAAATCTGTAAAGATTCCTTACAGGAGGGGGGACCCCTGGGGCCCCCCAGGTGGGGCATGGTGCCCATTTGATGGAATTGAGATTCTATCCCTCTAGGGATGCTACCTGCCAAGTTTGGTGAAAATTAGTGGAAGGGTTTTCAAGAAAAAGATGAACATTTACCATTTCGGTCCAAATTTAGGCCCCCTGGGGCCCCCCAGGTGGGGCATGGTGCCCATTTGATGGGAATGAGATTCTTTCCCCCTAGGGATGCTACCTGCCAACTTTGGTGAAAATTCATTATGGCATTTGGTGATAAGCACAATCAGGGTATGCAATCATGACTTTCTCACTTTAAAAAATTGTAACTTCTAAAAGAATGCACCAACTGACTTAAAAATTCACATGCAGTACTCATACTAAGACATCAGTAATCACATGTGGTAAGACAATAGCTAATTTCTTCTCATTTACTGTTAATTTTTAAATATCAATTACCAAAAAGTCCCCAAAAACCCACGTAATGCGTCAAAAAAAGCGTTTTATAACTTACGTAAAATCAAGATTTGATGTCCATATTTTAAGTCTACCCCTATGTGTTTAGTATCAAATTATGGATTTTTTCCTGGCATTGCTTGCATGCAATAAAAAACAGTGGTTCTTTCAGTTGGAGAAAGTTATGAGGTCTGAAGTCCCGTCCTGGTAGGAGTGTAATGCTGGCTTATTTTGTGACATTGTGACCTTTTAACCCATGCTGTACAGCTATACATGGAGAAACAGCTTATTGTTCTGCTTTCCCTGAAAGTACTGAAGACACACTATAATATGGTGTGCTGTTTGCCAATAAATGTTCAGCCAGTTTTGAGTTTTGGGTCATTTTCAAATGCTGAGGAAAATATAAGTGCAGCCATTTTTCAGTATTTTCAGTGAGGTATATTGACTACTTAAAAGAATCTTTTCCCCTTATTGAATATCCTTGTTTTTTTAACCATGAATTGTACATATACCACGTAGAAATCTATTGTGTGAAAATTTTAGCAAATTTGAGCAATAGGAACTTATTTTTGTATATTTTTACAAATTGCTGAGTATAAAAAAGACCGATCCACCCCCATGTTATACTGCATAAAGGTCATATGATAAGTGTTCAGTGTTCATATTTCAATGCTTGTTCAATTTTTAAAGATATCTAAGCAAAAACATAGTATTTTGGCTTAATATGTCATTGTTTGAGTGTCACAGCTTGGATATCAACTCAAGTCATCATAAATCTCACATTCATTCTTCTATCTGTGTTTACAAATATGAGAATTGATCCAAACACTGTGCGCACATTGAAGGTCAAACTGCACAGATAATTTTTTGATGAAAAATATCATATCTTCCAAAGTACCAGCCCTAATTTCATAAAAAATTTGTAATAATGGCCACTATATGTCTGTTACCTATTCCTGAAAGTTTCGCCTCTTCACTCTTTGGCAAAAGTGAAATATGATAAAATATGTAAAAGTGGTTTTATTTGAATTCAAAATAATGCCTACAAAATTGATCATCCATTTCGAGAAGTGAAAATATGAAATTTATTCATATTTTGTGATATGTCATGGCTATGTGCTGGTGGTGAATGAAACCTTGGGACATTTATCAGGAATAGATCTAACAGCAATATCAGATGAAAAAAACATTCTCCTTTTTTTTAATGAATTTTTCCAATATATTAGTCATTTCAATGTAATTCGACACCCCTAATTAAAATGCTAATTTATGTGCAGTTTAATGCAAAATTTTGACTCTTTCTTTACATGAAATGAAAATTTGAACACTCAGCTACAACAAACAGCAAAAAAAGCATTTTCACCAAGTTTTTTCATTTTTCCCCTGTTACACAATTGCATACCCTGATTGTGCTATTGACCATTTTCAAGAAAAAGATGAAAATGTACAATTTGGGCCCCATTAGGACCCCTCCGCACCCCCCTCCCCTGGGCCCTCGACATTTCGCACGATTACTCTGCAACACGCAATGCTCTCGCCGCGATGCTCCATGACTTTTTTCTTTTGAGTTTCCCACACATTTTGACACCAAATTTGTGACGCCTGGGGGTACGGTTCTGAAGTTACATGACTTTTTGTACATGCACGTGAGGCCAAAAATGGCTAAAAAATGTGATTTTGTGTACAAAGTCAATGCAAATTGAGTTTTTTCACATGGTTCATATAAATATGCTTATTTTTACTCTCAATGGCTAAAATTAGTTTGTTTTAGGAGTATTATGCTTCAAAAAGTGTCTGTGACAAATTTTGTTACAAAAAACAACAGAAACAAAAGGTCGAAAAAACAAAGAAATACATAAGAAATTCATGAAACAATAAAATAAATAAGAAATTAATTTTGATACCGAATTTTTTTTCAAGTACATTTGCTAAGAATGCCACAAAGAATAATTATACCAAAAATGAGCACTTTTAGAGCTTTACTTACTGATTTAGATGAAAGATTCTGATTTCTCGCATAAATTATCATAATTAATCAAAATAAAATAAAAGAAGACTATTTTCTAAAATTTAAAAACACGATCTTGTAGATTACATCGCACACTACCATTGTGCAAAGTTCCGCGACGATCGCGCGATCCACGGCCGAGATCTTAGGGGGGCCCTTGAGGCCCCCCCCCCCCCAGTCTTTCGAGCTACCAAAATAGCCCAGTCTTTTTTATAGGGTTAATGTATTTCTTAGTATGACACACGAAAGTGTGGGGGCACGAGCCCCCACAGCCCCCACGGTTCCGTCGGCCATGGTTAAGTACAGGCCAAATAAGAAGCAGTGATTGGGAGTTACAGGCCAACGCCTTCTTCCTGTATACCAGTACATGATGATGATGATGATGATCATTGGTATTACAGTTGTATGTACACACTGTCTGTTTTCAACTTTGGATGTACAGCAAATATGGTTTAGTCTTCAGATTTTTATTGGGTATTTTTTTTCCCCATACAACAGAAATTTAGTGCAATTCAATTCAGAGTAGAATGAACACTGGGATATCACACACGGCGAGTTCAAATTGGAATGCATAGAAATCAAGATGAATGCAGTGCACTGAACAACAGAGCTGTAAATTCTATGCTAAAATAATTCATTCTGAGATATGCGGCATATCTTGTCCACACGTGCATATGTTTGTAGATGATACCAGGTGAATATAAAGGTAGCGATGGTTGGCTTTTATCATTTAACACATTAAAATGTTATCATATTTTATCATTTGATATAAAATCTGTATATCAATTTAATATTTTGTCATTTGATATTACAAATCTGTATAATTTTATATTTTATCATTTGATAAATCTGTATATAAAATGTTACATTTTATCATTTAATATAACTCTGTTCATATTGTAAAAATATTATATTTTATCACTTAACATTAAGAAGCATGACTCACCGTTGCTCTGTAGTGCTGTGAGAAAAATTGATGGACGTATCTCTTGATGACGCTCGTTTTGCCGACCCCAAGATCCCCAATGACCAGCACCTTGTAGAGATGCTCTCTCTTCTCGCCCGCTGCAGTCTAGAGGTAGAGTGAGAGAGAGGCCATTACAAAGCTCATTAAAAATAATAGAGTTCTTAAAGGGAAACATTACCCTTGACATACTGTAAAAGTGGAAATTTTGGTGGTGTATCTATTTCGCTCATTTCGCATGACCAGAAACCAGCGTAAAAATAAACACAAGCGAATATTTTTGCTTGTCATACAAAATGTATGTTCCACTATAAAAAAAAAACAATATGTCTCGATTTCGCGGGATTAATCAGCACATCTGCACCTCAAGTAGCACACCTGGGCCAAGTACACACACAAAAAGAATGCCCTAAAAAAGTTTGCTTGTTTGTTTGTTTAGGTTTTTTTTTTAACTTGGGGCATCTAAGAAGGACCATATGGACAGACAAATGGCGAATGTCCAGTGGTGCACACAATGTACATCATGAATACAAACTTGTAGCCTGTACACACAGACAGACAGACAGACAGACCTTGCGTTCACATTGTCCCCCGCGCCGCGGGGAAAGTCCCGAGCTGTGAGACTTTCTCCTCCAAAACCATAATGTGAACGCTCGCTGGGACTTGTCCCCTCGTACCCGCGAATCAATTCGGGTCCGGGGACAGACTGACAGTAGTCCACAAACATACTGTACACTAATGCCCCGAGTGCCCTTTGGGTTGGAGGCATCAAACCTTGAACAAAGAGACCTCCTGTACCAAACACATTGTATCCATAATTCAACAGCACTCAGTGATTACATTCCATACTGTGTGATGCACATTGCACAGCTTTTCTCCACACCACAGAACATCTGGTGCCTGTCATAACCGCAAGATGCCTGTCTATATACAAACATACTGTACACGTGTAGTTTTGTTTTGATTAATTGTTTGTTTCATGGTAATGAAACACATACTTTTTTAGTGTGCACTAAATACTAGTATCGTATGATACAAGTTTCCTTTCGATTTCACAACTCATCTTTATTAAGGTTGAACATGGATTAGATCATACTGAAGACACTTAGATTGGTTAGAATGCTTTTCTCTACCGGTATTTCTTTTCTTCTTCTTTTTTTAATTGCCTGTTTAATATCTAGCTGCCTTCACTTGAAGCTCAAACCCAAACTTATCACAAACATAAAAATGTACTTGTATTCTGCAAGTTGTCATGACAATGTAGCCACAAGGATGTAAATATGCCACAATGAACTAACATTAGAACTCGTAACATTTTGCTCTATATTTGATATTACTACTTCTCCATCTATCAGTAAAATTGCATAACATGTCTATCAATCCATGTATTGTATAAGTACTTTGCTAATAAGATTATTTGGCTCAACAAAGTGAGATATTTAAAAACAACAATACCAATAGCATGATACATCAAGATGTCTGTGTTATGTTTTAAATAGCTCTATTTAATAGGTGACTGTGCCAACCTGTGAACATTTTCTTTCCCCGTATGGTGCAAGTACATTGTACCAGCGAGGTATTATAATCAATTACAATTACATGAATTACCTTGTGTGGAGTCAGACACAGCAATCTGCAACATATGGCCAAGAACATAGACTTGTTTGAATCACCACACGTACGATGAATATAACCACATTCTATTCCACATTAACCCGTTCCTTACTGGAATCTGGTATACCAGGTTCCTGTGGCGTCAACTGATGAACCTGGTATACAAGGTTCCCAAAATGTAGACAGGAGTGGCTGCATTTGTGGCCTAAATTCATGTTAATTTGTGTTATGCTGCCCAGAGAAATGGCTTTAAAGGGGACCTCCGGATGATTTTCAGACTTTTACATTTGAACAACTATAAATTAGTCAAACTGAGTACAGAGTTTCCGAATTTATAGTGATTGGGATAAGGAATGAGAATGTTTTCAAAATTTATAACAAATTGCAATGAACAAGGATGATGACATGACAGCCTCACCATAAGAATGCATGAGTTGGGGCTCAAGGGAGCAGAACAAAAGAAGAAGGCATGCATAGATTTTTCACAGGTGAACTTGTTGAGCAAGCGGTATTGTAATGGAATTACACTGCTACATTTCTGAAATATATGAGGCTCTAATGTCATCAACACTGTTCAGTGTAATTTGTTTAAGATTTTCAATTTATTGGTTTCTCTGCTCAAGGACCACAAGAAATTCCACGAATCTATACATAGAGCTGTTGATTTACGTTGTATGTACTACATGATGTGAAATTATGAAAATCGTCCGGAATGCCCCTTTAATAGAAAGATTGGAGTTTCTCCTACACGTGTATTAATATCTGTTTTATTTCTACAGGGAAGAAAACTGCGTATATCGCAGTACTATTTGTCTTTTCTCCAATGTAGTGTGTGCTTGTTTTGATGTAAAACTTGTATTAGATGTACATTGTACACAGCGATAAAGGTCGAGCTCAGTAGATTTTGTTTTTTTATTTCACTGACCAAATTCAGGTGCTTCTTTTGTGTCACATAAAACAAAAGAGTTCATGAACCCATCAGCACATACTCTATTCATAACTTGTGCCCGACTGATATTTTGCACTTTTCAATGGCACATGTGTAGATGTAATGTGGAAATGGTGGAAATGTACTGCAGCTTGACTGCTTTCACACAGGTGGATTACCTACCTGTCCATTCTAACTAAGTCAACCTGTAAAAAGAATCTCAATTGGGGGCACTGAAGGCTCGTGGAGAATTGTGGGGAAAATTGGTTTTAATAAATAATAGAAGAACCATAAAACACAACTTCATTTTCTTAGGCAACAAACAGTGAATGTTCACAGATGGGTCATGATGAAGCATTTTGAACAGAATTTGAGTCAGAAGGAAAGCAGCAAGGCATTGCATCATAGAGAATAGGTGAATGATGATCACATTACCAATTTAGTTTCACAAGTCGGATGGGTATGACATCAACTTTGCTCAACAACCATGCTATCATGCACGGCAGGTCTACACTTTCAAAACAAACAGTGACTAGAAAGAACATCCTCAACTTGTAATGTTGTACACTTGAGATGTACTTAACCAACTTGTCCCATTTGACTCTGAGACATGCATCATCAATGTGTAATACTTTGTTTGATTGTATCAAATTATAATGCATGTATTGTTTACAATGTAGTTCTTGTTTGTATACATGTAATGTTTTTTCTTCAATAAAAACATTTTTTAAAAATCTACCATCATCAAGAACAATATGCAGTACACACACAATGATACAGTACCTCTTTATACCACAATCCAGGACTCAGCAACACCAAAACATTTTCTTCTCTAGAACTGGATGAGGGCAAATACTGATACGGTATATATTTCGTGAGTCTAAATTTTTGCGAATCGGGACTTCCCGACAATTTTGCGAGTGGTTAAATTTACGATCATGGAGTCCAGTACTGAACAGAGAAATGTGTAAGCGTATCATACAAGTACATCACATTCATATTGGCATCAGAGTCAATGTTTTTGCATTTAATAATTTTGCAAATAGCAGCTGACTCGCGAATTCACAAAAATAAAAACCTCGCGAAATATTCGGCATATACAGTAAGAACCACAAACACAACTTCACTCTATTATAGGCAACAACTAGTGAATGTTCAAAGATGGGTCATGATGAAGCATTTTGAACAGAATTTGAGTCAGAAGGAAAGTAGCAAGGCATTGCATCATAGAGAATAGGTGAATGATGATCACATTACCAATTTAGTTCCACAAGTCGGATAAGTATGACATCAACTTTGCTCAACAACTGTGCTATCATGCACAGCAGGTCTACACTTTCAAAACCAACGTTCCGTGACTAGAAAGAGCATCCTCAACTTGTAAATTTGTTGTACACCTGAGATGCACTCAACCAACTTGTCCCATTTGACTGCATGAGACATTTATCAATGTGTAATACTTTGTTTGATTGTATCAAATTACATTGTATAATGCATATTTGTTTAGTTCTTGTTTGTATGTTATGTTTTTTCTTCAATAAAAACATTATAAAAAAATCTACCATCATCAAGAGCAGTACAGTAATGCAGTACACACACAATGAGAACCCTTTATACCACAATCCAGGACTCAGCAACACCATAACTTTTTCTTCCCTAGAACTGAATGAGGGCATGAAATACCAGTACTTCCCAGCTATAAGGCTAAGTAAAAAAAGAATGTAGTTTCTCATCCTTGTGCTGGAGATGTGATTTTTGCGCCTCATCCTTTTTTAAAAAACTGCATATTTGTAAATTATTTTTCAAAATGGCGATGAAAATATCAAAATCTCTAATCCTCATCTTTGTCTGGATCTTTTTTAATGATAATGACAATGACAGAGACTAGAACCCAAAGCACCTTCTGATCTGGAGATTCTCCCGCCTGAAACCCCTAGCAAACGGGAGACTCCAAGTTGATGTGTGCGAAGCGCGAAGTTCCTAGGGTTCTACAATGTTCTCTGGTGCTATCTAAGGCTTCTTTTTTCAACATACGATAGCAATAAGTAAGAAATCCTTTCCACTGGGAGACACAGAGGCAGGGCGGGAGAAATCAAATCTCAAACGGGAGAACGGGAGATTTTGCAAAAATGGGCTTTCGGCGGGAGATCTCCCGTCGAAAACGGGAGAGCTGGAGTCTCTGTAATGGATACACAAGCGCTTAATACTGATGTTTCTAAGTGCATGGAAGTGTTACACAGCGTTGCCACATCATAGCAGATACAATGTAGCATTGCACATAGAGTTACCACATCAACTTTAGGCCCCATTGCAGGGCATGTGCATAAGGAGGGTTGGGTTTAGACCTCTATTAATTTACATTGTAGGTTTGGTTAGGGTTATTATGTAGTTAAATTAGTTGAGGGACAGTAGAAAGCTTTTCAGAGAATAAAAGGATGAAGAAAGAAATCAAAGCTAAAAGGAAAGAAAAGGGCATTATCCTGAACTGAAATCGGTCACCACTCCATTCACCGCCATTCATTTTGTCATACAGTTGTCACAAATGTACACACTAGTAGTTATGTACATGTATGATGTACTGTATGCATGGTTGTTTTAATGTGTATGTACACAGGTTGACCAGATAAATGGAGAACATTCTATGTGGTATAGATATAGTACATACAGGCTGACCAGATAAGTGGAGAATTTTCTAGGTGGTATACAATGTAGCTATACAGTACATGCCTGTAGCAGGAAATACATTATAGCTCACTCAATCTAGAATGATTTCACCCATTCCAGAAAGTTCTGGGAAGTGCTTACATGTTTGGCTGAGTGAGGCACTGTCCCTGTAGCCCAATGTGATTGGTAGTTATTCTTGGTAATGATGTTTTGTACATAGTTAGGCAGTGAGTCATCCAGGTTTCCTGGAACTTGGACTGGCTAGTAGGTTGGAGAGAGTTATAGAATGTGCTAGAAGGAGTGAATAGATAGTATATAAGCTAGAGAAATTCTGCAGTAGGCAGAGTACCCAACACCTCTGCTCTGAGAGTTACGTCACCTCTGGCTCTGAAGCGACTTGTTATAGTCAGTCCTGTGTTACCTGCTGACCTGTTATGTTTGTGGAGATACTTGGCCTGGGAGACATTTTGCCTGCAGAGAATTAAGGTGCCTTCATTGGACTCCATGTTTTTATGTCAATGGACATTGCTACGACAAAGCTGTGACGGGCTGGATTCCTAGCTGGACAATATAAAGTGAATCATCATTCAACGCATCGACTGGACGTGGTCGTTGAATTCTGCACATTTCGCTGGGAACATTATACTGTGGATCTACTGTGGACATCTATGTACCCTGGAATTATAACGCGGACTATTGTAACCTGTGCCTCTGGATTTACGTCGCAGGAATCATTCATCGGTGCATCGCGGATCATTCATTTGTGCATCGAACATCGTATTTGGACACTTTCAAAGGATTATTTAATGCATGTAAGTGATTCCATTACCGATTTGTAATTGTTTCTATTGATCATTGTTGTACTGATATGACGCCGATTACCAGTCTGTACCCTCAATATCACTGTTAATAAACCGCCTGAACATCAGTTGATTGTTTCTTTTGTGCGATCATTCTCAGAGTGATTTTGGTCGTAACAAAATTGGGGGCTTGTGTCCGAGAAGTGAATTTAAAGCCAAAACTTAGAATTTGGAACGTTCCGGAATCCAGAATATTGGTACAGACAAAATACCAGTTGAGTTGATTGTTCAATTGTATACATGTATTGTGTGTAATACATTGTGACAATGTCAATCAGTACAATGGATGTTCAGGCATTTGTTCAGAGGACAGATTTGTCCCTCAAAGATTTGCAAAGGTTACGCAAATGTGATTTGACCGCTGTTGCACAGCATTTAAATGTTGATGTTCCACAAGGTGCTAGAAAGGCAGAGATTCTTGACTTAGTAGCTGGTCACATGGAGCTCAAAGAAGAAATTGACACTTCCGATCAAGCTCACATTTCAGATCAAACACGGCTTGAGCTAGCTAGATTGGAAATAGAGAAAGAGAAGATGAGATCGGAAAGAGAGCAAAAAGCTAGGGAAATGGAAATGCTGGAAAGGGAAAAACAAAGAGAAATGGAAATGAAGAAATTCGAAATGGAGCAGCAAATGAAATTGCGTGAGATGGAATTGACTCATGCACACGCTGTTGGAAATCGTGAAAGGGCTCCTTCTGATTTTGATTTGGCAAAGAACATTCGATTGGTGCCCAAGTTTGAAGAAAACAGAGTTGATGCATATTTTGTGTCATTTGAGAAGGTGGCTAACAGTTTGAACTGGCCACAGGAATTTTGGCCCTTGCTCCTTCAAAGTGTGTTTGTCGGCAAAGCAGCCGATGTGTACTCATCTCTCTCTGAAGAGCAATCACGTGACTATGCTACAGTCAAGAAAGCAGTGTTGAATGCTTATGAGTTGGTGCCAGAGGCGTACAGACACAAGTTCAGAAATTCGTACCGCAAACCAGGCCAGACACATGTTGAGTTTGCTCGTGAAAAAGAAATGATGTTTGATAGGTGGTACAGATCCCTGAAAGTGGATCAGGACTTTGATAACCTACGTGAGGTTGTTCTCTTGGAAGAATTCAAAAAGAGTGTTGCTTTCAGTGTGAGGTCGCATTTGGATGATCACAAAGTGACAAGTTTGCATAAAGCAGCCTTGATGGCTGATGAGTATGAGCTGACCCACAGGAATGACAACAGACCACCTTTCAGGAATTTCTCTGGAAATAAGAGAGACAAAAATCAGTCGAGCAGTCCAAAGAATGCTGGTTCTGAAAAAGGCACGAGTTCTGAAACTTCATCGACACCAAAGCCTCAATCTGACAAAGGGTCCGGTACAAGTGCAAATGTCATTAAATGTTTTCACTGTAACAAGACAGGGCATGTAAAGTCACAGTGTTGGAAGTTGCAAAACAAAACAAAGAAGGACTTGGGATTTGTCATGTCAAAAAGTGTCCTACCCGAAAACAGTGTCCCGTTCAGTGAAACACAGGCCATTGAAAGTCAATCTCCCAAATTCAAATATAGGCTGAAGCAGGTGGATGAGAGCTATCGTAGCTTTTTGTTTGATGGTGAGGTGACCCCATGTACTTCTGGTGAGGCAGGTAAGCCAGTAGTCATCCTGCGGGATACGGGGGCCTCTCAGTCGTTGATGGTGGATGGTGGTATGACTTTTCCACCAGATAGTGCAGTGAATGCAAAAGTCTTGATTCAGATTGTTGATGGCAGTTATATGTCAGTGCCACTGTATAGAGTGGATTTGAAGTGTGACCTAGTTTCTGGTCCTGTCACTGTTGGAGTTGTTCCTGAGTTGCCCATGGCAGGCATTGACTTCTTGTTGGGGAATGACTTGGCTGGGGACAAGGTGGTTGCGTCTCCAGTTGTTTCGGAGAAACCAGTGGTGGTTGCTGAAACTGAGCAGTTGCAGGAGGAATTTCCTGGGATTTTCCCAGATTGTGTTGTGACTAGGTCTCAGGCTCGTAGAGCTGTTCAAGATGATGCGGATTCTGTTGATGTGGAGGAGAATTCCGGTGTTTGGTTGGCAGAAACCTTTTTCAAGGATTTGAATGATGGGGTTGCTGTATTAGGCTCCAAGGCTAACAGTGATGGGCTGTTTAGCAAGTCTTCCTTGGTTGAAGCACAGCAGGCAGACTCTGAGTTGAAAGGCTTGTCTCAGACGGCGTGTTCTGAGGCTGAGGCTGAAAAGGTCCCTGAGTGCTATTATGTCAAAGATGGCATTTTGATGAGGAAGTGGAGACCTCCCCATAGGCCAGCTGATGAGGATTGGACGGTGGTCCGTCAAGTTGTTGTCCCTCCCTGTTACCGCGGTGAGATCTTGAGGATTGCTCACGAGTTACCTCTTGGCGGCCATTTAGGCGTCAGAAAGACAAAGGATCGGATCATGAGGCATTTCTATTGGCCAGGGTTGAATGTGGATGTGGCTGAGTTTTGCAAGACTTGTCACACATGTCAGGTGGCTGGTAAACCACAGCATTCAGTGAAGCCGGCGCCATTGATTCCGATACCTGCGTTTGAAGAACCGTTCAGTCGGGTTTTAGTCGACTGTGTTGGACCTTTGCCTAGGACTAGGTCGGGTCACACGTACCTCTTGACAATCATGGATATGTCTACACGGTTTCCAGAGGCTATCCCATTGCGAAATATCACTGCTAAGACTGTGGTAGATGCTCTAGTGCAGTTTTTCACTAGGTATGGGTTGCCCAAGGAAGTGCAGTCTGACCAAGGGTCAAATTTCATGTCAGGCATATTTCAAGAGGTGATATATTGTTTGGGTGTGAAGCAGCTGAAGTCGTCAGCTTATCATCCCCAATCCCAAGGTGCGTTGGAGCGCTACCACCAGACCCTAAAGATAATGATTAGGGCATTTTGTGAGGAGTATCCCGAGGATTGGGATAAGGGCATCCCTTTCCTGCTGTTTGCAACGAGGGACTCCCCAAATGAGTCGACGGGTTTCAGCCCATTTGAGTTGGTGTACGGTCATGAAGTTAGGGGCCCACTGAAGCTCATCAAAGAGAAATTCATGACGGAGGATGATGAGGTCCACCTACTTGACTACGTGTCAAAGTTTCGTGAAAGGCTTTCAAAGGCTTGTGAGGTAGCTAGGGAACACTTGAAAGTGTCACAAGACTCTATGAAGAGAAAGGCAGACAAAAATGCCAAAGCCCGAACTTTCAACCCAGGTGACAAAGTTCTTGTACTGCTGCCCATACAAGGTGAACCACTGAAAGCCAAGTTCAGTGGCCCATATTGTGTCAAAAAGAAATTCAATGATGTGAACTATGTGATCAGTACGCCAGACAGACGAAAAGATCAGAGGGTGTGTCACATAAACATGCTGAAAGAGTACTATGAGAGAAAGGCTAGTCAGCCGGTAGGCGTAGCTCAGGTGGTAGTAGAAGAAGTAGATGAAGAGGGAGAAGCTCAAGATGAGAATGGAAGTGAGCCCTCTAGTGCCAGGTTGTCTAACTCAGAGATGTTAGGGAAAGTAGATGAGGCACTGAACTACCTACCTGAAAATCAGAGGAAAGATGTGACTAGTCTGTTACATGAGTACAAAGAACTGTGTAAAGACAAACCAGGCTGCACCCCTCTGGCTGTACATGATGTCGATGTAGGAGATGCTGACCCTATCAAGCAAAACCCTTACAGGTTAAACCCGAGCAAACTGCAAAAAGTAAGGGAAGAGGTTCAATACATGCTAGATAATGACATAATAGAACCTAGTAAAAGCAGTTGGAGCTCCCCAATCGTCATGGTGCCCAAACCGGATGGGTCTCAAAGATTCTGTATAGATTACAGAAAGGTGAATGCCGTGACGAAAACAGATTTTTTCCCCATTCCCAGACTTGAAGACTGCATTGACAGGGTCGGCAATTCTGCATATGTCAGTAAAATAGACCTTCTAAAGGGATATTGGCAAGTGCCCTTGACCGACAAAGCCAGAGAGATTTCTGCCTTTGCTACACCAGATGGCTTGTTCCAATGCAAAGTAATGCCATTCGGCATGAAAAATGCTCCGGCCACCTTCCAACGGCTGACAAACCAAATCATTGCCGGACTTGACAACTGTGTAGTATACATTGATGACATCCTAGTGTATAGTGACACGTGGGAGGAGCACATTACACACTTGCGGCAACTTTTTGATCGACTCAAGGAGGCTGGATTGGTGATTAATCTGGCAAAGAGTGAATTTGCAAAGGCCAAAGTGGTGTATCTCGGGCATGTAGTCGGTCAGGGACAAGTATTGCCAAGAGAAGCCAAGGTAGAGGCTATACTAGGCTTTCCCATCCCCCAATCCAAGAAGGAGTTGCTCAGATTTCTGGGCATGGCTGGTTTCTACAGGAAATTTGTACCGAATTTCAGCACTGTAGTCACCCCCCTAACAAACCTGCTGAAGGGCAAGGCAAAGTACACTTGGACTGATGAGTGTCAAAGAGCCTTCGAGAAACTAAAGGCAGTCCTTGCTAATGAGCCTGTTTTGGCAGCTCCTGACTTCGCAAAGCCATTCAAGGTGGCAATAGATGCTAGCGATGTGGGAGTGGGAGCGGTTTTGCTCCAAGAAGATGAAGAAGGCACTGAACGACCAGTTAGCTACTTCTCCAAAAAATTGAACACATACCAGAAGAAGTACTCCACAATTGAGAAGGAGGCTCTCAGTCTCATCCTTGCCCTCCAGCAATACGAAGTGTACTTGATAAATAGCAAAGGGGAGATTATAGTCTATATTGACCACAACCCCTTGGTCTTTTTAGACCGGTTCAAAATGAAGAACAACAGGTTGTTCAGATGGAGCATGATGACGCAGCCATATGCACTCAAAATCAAACATGTGGCAGGCAAAAACAATGTAATTGCCGACGCTCTGTCAAGAGTGTAACATGAAGAGAGTATCAAAGGTGAAAAGTTTTCACCGTATATCATTTCCAGTGTATGTGTTTAGCATATTCATTAATGTGTGCAAAACAGTTTGATATGATTGTATAAGCTCTGAGAATCCAAGCAATATTATTGTAAATGGTATCCATGAAAAGATAACATGGAATTAATACAGCTATCCAAAAGGCATGTGATAGTATGTGATTATTGTAGCTTGACTTGGATTTTACCTCACATTCATTGTAAATAATAATGAGAAATTGTGAAGGTAAAAGAAACCCTTTCTACGGCAAGGCTTTCTTTTTCCCATGGGGGATGGTGTCACAAATGTACACACTAGTAGTTATGTACATGTATGATGTACTGTATGCATGGTTGTTTTAATGTGTATGTACACAGGTTGACCAGATAAATGGAGAACATTCTATGTGGTATAGATATAGTACATACAGGCTGACCAGATAAGTGGAGAATTTTCTAGGTGGTATACAATGTAGCTATACAGTACATGCCTGTAGCAGGAAATACATTATAGCTCACTCAATCTAGAATGATTTCACCCATTCCAGAAAGTTCTGGGAAGTGCTTACATGTTTGGCTGAGTGAGGCACTGTCCCTGTAGCCCAATGTGATTGGTAGTTATTCTTGGTAATGATGTTTTGTACATAGTTAGGCAGTGAGTCATCCAGGTTTCCTGGAACTTGGACTGGCTAGTAGGTTGGAGAGAGTTATAGAATGTGCTAGAAGGAGTGAATAGATAGTATATAAGCTAGAGAAATTCTGCAGTAGGCAGAGTACCCAACACCTCTGCTCTGAGAGTTACGTCACCTCTGGCTCTGAAGCGACTTGTTATAGTCAGTCCTGTGTTACCTGCTGACCTGTTATGTTTGTGGAGATACTTGGCCTGGGAGACATTTTGCCTGCAGAGAATTAAGGTGCCTTCATTGGACTCCATGTTTTTATGTCAATGGACATTGCTACGACAAAGCTGTGACGGGCTGGATTCCTAGCTGGACAATATAAAGTGAATCATCATTCAACGCATCGACTGGACGTGGTCGTTGAATTCTGCACATTTCGCTGGGAACATTATACTGTGGATCTACTGTGGACATCTATGTACCCTGGAATTATAACGCGGACTATTGTAACCTGTGCCTCTGGATTTACGTCGCAGGAATCATTCATCGGTGCATCGCGGATCATTCATTTGTGCATCGAACATCGTATTTGGACACTTTCAAAGGATTATTTAATGCATGTAAGTGATTCCATTACCGATTTGTAATTGTTTCTATTGATCATTGTTGTACTGATATGACGCCGATTACCAGTCTGTACCCTCAATATCACTGTTAATAAACCGCCTGAACATCAGTTGATTGTTTCTTTTGTGCGATCATTCTCAGAGTGATTTTGGTCGTAACACAGTGTAGCCGGGGAGTGCTATCCCCCTCCATAGACTTTGCGCATACAATGTTGATCTAGTGAAGACGTAAAACAAGAGGGGACCGACCGATATCACGATTTAGCCAAGAAAAGAAAAAGAATCAAGAAGAAAGAATTTACTTACAAATACAATGTACTTCTAGTCATACAGACAAAAAAACAAACAAACAACAGTATTACCTGAACCTAACCCAGGCGCATGGATGCACATGTCCAGCGGTGGGGCCTAAATGTATTTTGGGATTTTGCCATTTAGATTTAGGAATTAGAGCTACAAATTGTAACTAGAGGATGTCTATTAAGTAGTCTAGTAGGAAAGAGTTCCTTTTGGGACAGCCACTACAATTACACTACGACGGAGTAAAAAGTGGGTCAGTGCAGATCTATACAACTCTACCCAGCCTAACCTTGCTAGCGATAAGCACGGATGCACGTTGACCGAAAGATCGGTCTGTATCTGTCCGTCGGGGAATGTTCCGCGGAGACTGCGTCTGGCTTCACGTGCCCTCTGTATACTACGGGGAGGACAGCGCTAATGGCAAAATAGATGCCTATAAAAGAGTCCTCCGGACAGACGGATCTTTCTGTCTAGGATGCACGCACTCACTTTAGAGTGGTTGTCCCAAAAGGAACTCTTGCCGTCTAGAATCTAGGTCTAGTGTATCAGGGTGGGGGTGGGCGTGGGGTGGGGATGAAGTGCCGCACTGCAGGTGCAGGTGGTGGTGGTGGTGGTACACCCACCTGAGTGTGCTGCTGTGCTGTCCATGCTGTTGTGAGAGCTGAGCCTGCTACCCATTTTCATAGTCTAAATTTACTATTAGATTTTACTAGAAACTCTAGAACTAGAATTCTACTAGCTGCTAAGTGCTAACTGCTGCAGCCTGCCGCTGCAAAGTCACTGCAAATTGCGAACAGCATCCCACACCACGGACACTACATACGATATTTTCGGACCACATTGAAGTAGCATGCAAAAGGTAACTTGAGACCGGGCGTGGAGCGTCATGGCCATGGGTAGGCCTATGATGGGTGCAACACGGGTGGCAGAGGGACGGACGTACAGCGGAGCGGACCTCAATGTTTGTACAGCAGCCCTTTGGCCAGTCAATGTACGACCCGAAAAACAACTCAGACCAACTTACCATGTTATAGTCGACGTAACCACTTCTCTATAAGAGATACAGCATCGATAGACTCATAGATCAGAACTGCTTCAATATAACTGTGTAGAACCGTCGCAGAAAATTGTTTTCTTGTTCCTCGACCCGGTTTATAGATGAGAGTTTACCTCATTACGATTATTACTGCACACTTCACACAGTAGATCTTAAGTTATAGAGTCAGCTGACTTTCTGCTGCAAGGATGTTAATATTGCGCGAGTAATCAACAGGGCGCCATCTCATGCTCGACAGTAAACAGGGTACATTACTATTTTTGGATCTGAGACTGAGAGAGAGAGAAAAAAATAGACCTAAAACTACTTAGTAATGTCATAATTATGAGGATAATGATGACGGAGCTGGAAATTCAGAGGATTAACAAGATTTGTAATTACTTGCCCAAGGATTTGTGTCTCTTCTATCATTTCTTCGAATAGAACAGGCATGAATTCAGAAAGCAAGAGATATAAAGGGGAAAATCCATTCCAAAAACAAGTTAGTCTAATAAAAAAAAAGAGTAAAATCTTACGAGTTCAATGGTAAAAATTTGACTGAAATCGGATGAAAAAAATAAGGAAGTTATGACAATTTGAAGTTTTGTTGATTTCTGAGAAACAGTTCTCGTGCATTGGATATGAATATGCAAATGAGTGAGCTAACCATGTCATACTCTCCCAATTAATTTTTCCATTGATCGCCTACAAAAATAATAATAATAATAAGATAAAGAAAATTCAATGTTTCTGTCATTGGAGTCTGAAACATGATGCTATTCTTAATTGAAAAACTTCAGAATAGTGATCGGTTAGATGTTACAGAATTTGAGCCCCGGGCATAAATTGCGTTTGAATGAAAAACTTAAAACTTTTATGTACAAACTATATGGCAAGTTGTGAGGGGATGACAGGCTCACTTTACCATTTGCATCTTCATATTATTTACCGTTCAAGAACTGTTTCCTGAAAAATAAGCGAAACTTCAAAATGTCATTAACTTAATTACTTATTTTTCACCCGATTTCACTCAAAATTTTACCGTTAAAATGAGTTGATTCAGTCGGTAGCGCGTCTGCCTCACGATCACGTGGCCCGGGTTCGAACCCGAGTCTGGACTGAGCAATGTTGTGTGTAAGCGTACCGTCCCCTCTAGCAAGCTGAGGCAAACACTCTGTCCCTCGGATAGGACATAAAATGGAGGTCCCGTGTATGAGAGAGTCACAGCTCATGCACGTAAAAGATCCCGCTTCATTCATTCATCGCAAAGTGCAGGACGGTGTTTTACCCCGTGAAGTGGCCCCACCTCACATCCAACTGGACCCCATGGAAGACCAGCTTAACCTAGCTGAATAATATGGGCTATCCAGCCATCTTCTCAGATGGAAATGAACAAACAAACAAACAAAACTCGTAATATTTTTCTCTTTCTTATCAGCCTGCATACTAAGCAGTTCCAGATAAATCATTATACATCCAAGCCACACCAACAGTCGTTCTTCCCAGAAGTAATCTCCGCCTGGAACAGGCTACCCCAGACTGCCGTTGATTCCACATCAAACCAGAACTTCAAAAATCACATTAAAATCGCGGACTGTTTTAACTCAATAAATAGATCAAACTAATAACCACCGTCGAACTCTCGTCAACCTCCAGTTATATTCCCTAATCCCTAGACGAAGTGTTCCGGAGATCTATTTCTACAAGGTACAATTAAGGGACAAGTTCACCTTCGGCATCAGTGAGAGTGTGAGCAAAATCAGACAATCCGTTAAAAAGTTATGAATTTTTGAAGTTTCTGCTCAGTCACGGCTGGATGAAAAGACTACTATAGCTTGTGATGTCACATGAGTACAACGATATAAAGAAAGAATAAAGAAAATTCAACATATTTCCATTTTTCTCGCATAACAAAAGAACACTCGACTTCTCTCTTTCAGAAGGCAGGGGGAATAATACCCTTAACATACGTCAGTAGCAAGTCGAAGAAATGTGCACTTTATTCAAAAAGTAAAGTTTTGTGAAATTCTCTTTTTATTTTCCTTATAGTTGTTCGCATGTGACATCGTACACTTTAGTAGTCTTCTCTTCCAGCAGTGACTGCGCAGATACTTAAAATATTTCGTAACTTTTGAACGGATTGTCCAATTTTCCTCAAACTTTCACTGATGTGTTTTGCTAATATTGCTGCATTCTCTCGATCCTTATGTGAAAAGGCCTAATTTCTTGGACTGGATTTCCCCTTTAAGCAGAGGGGTGAAGGTTGAGGTGTGGGTTTTCTTCAATTTGTTATTATGTCTCCCTCTCGGTGCAGCTGGTTCCTGTTTTCCGACATGTATGTTGTTGATCTCTTACAAATTTCAATTGCAGAGGGAGACAAATTGAAGAAAACTCACACCTCAAAATTATAGGCATATTACTAATTATTTGGAACTTTTTGATGTTGCTCTTCCTCAATTCTCAATCCCAAGGACACCACTATAATAGGCCTATTAGTAATTATGAGAACAATCACAAGATCATAATGATATTGCAAGAGAGCCCAAGATTATGAACGAAACAGTCAAAAAGGGGAGGAAAAATACAATATAGTGTAGAGTGCCCTCATGCGGGGCATGAAACGAAATCACGGAAGGACGTTATAAGAAGGGCGCTGACACTGATAACCGGGGGTCCAAAAGCTAAAAACAGAGGTCGAGTTGCACTCTCTCTACAAACTAAGTAGACCATGCTTATTTTCAAGTTTTTATTGTAACAAACAACATTCCACTGGTCTACCTCAAAAATTTGTTGCGAAAGCCTCCAAATCCAAGATGGCGTCCAAGATGGCCGCCATATTTACTGAATTTGTTATTTGAAAGATAGAATTTGATTGAAAGATCAGATTTCAACAAATGTGATGTCATATGAAAGAGAATAAAATTTTCTACAAGTTGATACCATTTTTGTGGGTTATTGTGATAAGTGGATTGAGATTTTAAGGAAAAAACACTCATTTTTTTATATTTTTCTGAAAAAAGGAAAATCATGAAAATGCTTGATTCAGCATAAATCAGAGAAAGACTGAAGGATTATCTTGAAACGTTTCAAGAATTTTGTTTGACATATAACTAATATCTGGAGAAAATTAGGGGTCAGTACCGTTTTTGGTTCAGGAGTTATACTGTCTCAAACTTGAAAACTCACTATGTAAAAATGGCCACTTTAGTTGTGACAATACCTTGTTGGTCGTAAAAAGAGCCTGCGAGCGCCAAGACTACTACACGCACCACTGACACTGGCGCTTGTAGCAGTGCCAGTGGTGCGTGTAGTAGTCTTGGCAAACGCAGACATTTTCTTTGACAAACAAGGGTTTGTGCCTGCAAACTAACTTATCATACCAAGTGGTAGCTCAGGTGACGCTGATTGCTATTATTTCAAAGTAGATTGTTCTGAAGCAGATGAGATGAAGCAAAAATATCTTTCAAATAGAGGTAGAAGCTTGAAACAACCTTGCTATAGAAAGTTTAAAACAAAATCTGGATCAATCACTCAAAAAATTCAAGATTGCAGGCCATCAAAGCTGACATAGTGTATAAAATTGCGCCAAAGTAAATGTATTATTTCGTTTTTAATACAATTTTGTCTGTTGTGTTATCTTAAACCGTCTTAGGTTTTTATGGACACATTTTTAGAACCAGTGATATTCTACTCTCCGAAAAAGAAAAAAAAACCCAAATCGAGTGGAAGTTTTTGCTTTTGATATGAGGAGTGAATAACAAGAAAACGGTGAATTTAGAGTGAAATTGGAGTGACTTTTGAGTGAAAATGTTCGTTTTCACTCATTTTAGAGTGACCTTAATAGGCAGGGCTCCACACTAACTTTTATTTTTGGTGGCCCAAAAGCAAATATCCGATCTTTTTTGGTGGCCCGATCAGGCCACCTATGTTCTTCATTTCTGACATTTTGGTGGCCCGACGTGCGTTTTTGGTGGCAGCGGGCCACCGGACCACCGTTAGTGTCGAGCCCTGCCTTAGGGATCACTTGTCACTCTTCGAGTGATCCCCGAGGTCACTCTAAAATGAATGAAAATGAACATTTTCACTCTCGAGTGATCTTGATATCTAATATGGGAAAGCATCTATATACCAATGGCATAAGCTCAGATCAATTGTGACACTATAACCCACTTGAAATCAGCCCAAAAACAATGTAAGAAAAATCTGGTAACAGAAAATACAGTTTCAGCATGCTTATTTGTAAATGTGAATATACAGCACGAATAATCAATTTGGACAATTATATTCGAACAATATACTGTAAAGTAATTTCGCACAACACATTTCGCACAACAAAGTTGAGAAATTGCCGCCATGTCGGATTTTTTTTTTTTTTTGGGGGGGGGGGGGTTCGGATCAGAAGGGCTTTCAAGGACATCTACGGATCAGACATTATTACACATATACCATCATCATTCAGCCGTTTCTACAACAGCAGAGTAACATACAAGTAAAAAAGCATATCTTTGATACAGAAGCATTTCTTTTTTATCAAAGAGTGGGCCTTGCCCTAACACTGGAATGAGCTCCACCCCCCCCCCCCAAAAAAAAAAGACCCTCAATATGGTTTACACTAGCACAATATCGTTCGGATGTATATGAACATGTTATAGACAGCAATATAAGAAGATTAAAAAAATATATCAAATTATAAGTTATAAGTTCGGATTTAACTTTGACGCAACACACTAAAGGTATTCTATACCATTGGGAGAGATATCACATTCGATTTATATGTGCAGGTTAGTTGTATTACAAAACATTCTACCATGTAAAAACATTATAATAAAGCCTAAAACATACGAAGATATCACCATTGCTTTTCAAGAAACCATAGCCATAACTGTTGACAATTTAGTATATAAAAAAAAAACATTCTTATCAGATCTATTTAGTATATCTAACAATATTTAGCATTAATTATACTGATTTCAGTTTGTACATTAGTTGTTCTATCCCTAACTCACAGTTTAGAACTAGTTTGAGGAATTAACTAAAGCTGGGTTTTTGTTTTACGTGCACTAATGGTAAATAATGCCTTGAACGACAACCTCGATTAATTACCGCCATCTTGAATATTGTGTGGATACTATTTTTATCGCTAAATATTACACATTGGCAAAATTTGTGCCAAATTCCAAGCTCCTATCTCTTTTTGGAAAATACTTTCTGTTCAATTTTATCTGCCTCAGAACAATCTACTATGATGAAATGCTACAGTAATAGCGATCAGCGTCACCTACCACTTGGCATGAAAAGTTAGTTTGCAGGTACTTGCAAGTCACTAGACCGTTATAGTATTAGATGGTATTGTGACCATGTAAACACATTGTATGCAAAATTTATAATGCATAAATATAATTTTTTCAAGTTCTAGACGTTAACTTGTCAATAGTGTATGATATTGCCTGTAATTCCAGAAATATGAATTATGTCTCAATCTCAGTAAATCTCAATCTCAATCGCAGGTTTCAAAATAATTCTTCAGTTCTTCTTTGATAAATACTAAATCATGCATTTTCACATTTCTTCCTTTTTTCAAAGCAATATAAAAATATGGATTTCCCCCCCCCCCAAAAAAAAATTTATCACAATACACAGCTAAAGTGGTATCAACTTTTAGGAAGTTTTACTCTCCTTCATATGACATCAATCCAATGTCTCCATCAAATTTTATGTTTGAAATGTTAACTTCAATAAAAATGGCGGCCCTATTGGACCGCATCTGTACTTTGGAGGTTTTTGCAAGAAATCTATTGAGGTGTACTTACGGAACATTGCTTAGTATGCTTAATATTATGTATGGTCTTGTTTATAGAGAGAGTGGAACTCGGAAAGTAAGCACGATCTTGGATTTGACCCTCTGTGACGTCTTTGGGAACAGATACGTGTAAATGCATATTATGTAAAATGGGATTTCAAGTTTGAGACATTATAACTCCTGAACCAAATACAATACTGACCTCTAATTTTCTCCAAATATTGATTATATGGGAAAGATGTTAATTTCTGCATGGTTTTCATAAACATTTTTAATTTAATTTTTTTTTTTTACTTTTTAGAGAAATATTCATGGTGCATTCTGAAAAAAATGCCTCCGTAAAAACCTAAGATGGTTTGAAATAGCATTAAAATGTTCAGAATATATAAAAACCATATAAATAGGCAGCAAAACAGACAAAATTGCATCAAAATCGAAATGATACATTTACTTTGGCGCAATACACTATGTCAGCTTTGATGGCCTGCAATCTTGAATTTTTTGAGTGATTGATCCAGATTTTGTTTTAAACTTTCTATAGCAAGGTTGTTTCAAGCTTCTACCTCTATTTGAAAGATATTTTTGCTTCATCTCATCTGCTTCAGAACAATCTACTTTGAAATAATAGCAATCAGCGTCACCTGAGCTACCACTTGGTATGAAAAGTTAGTTTGCAGGCACAAACCCTTGTTTGTCAAAGAAAATGTCTGCGTTTGCCAAGACTACTACACGCACCACTGGCACTGCTACAAGCGCCAGTGTCAGTGGTGCGTGTAGTAGTCTTGGCGCTCGCAGGCTCTTTTTACGACCAACAAGGTATTGTCACAACTAAAGTGGCCATTTTTACATAGTGAGTTTTCAAGTTTGAGACAGTATAACTCCTGAACCAAAAACGGTACTGACCCCTAATTTTCTCCAAATATTAGTTATATGTCAAACAAAATTCTTGAAACGTTTCAAGATAATCCTTCAGTCTTTCTCTGATTTATGCTGAATCAAGCATTTTCATGATTTTCCTTTTTTCAGAAAAATATCAAAAAATGAGTGTTTTTTCCTTAAAATCTCAATCCACTTATCACAATAACCCACAAAAATGGTATCAACTTGTAGAAAATTTTATTTTCTTTCATATGACATCACATTTGTTGAAATCTGATCTTTCAATCAAATTCTATCTTTCAAATAACAAATTCAGTAAATATGGCGGCCATCTTGGACGCCATCTTGGATTTGGAGGCTTTCGCAACAAATTTTTTGAGGTATAGACCAGTGGAATGTTGTTTGTTACAATAAAAACTTGAAAATAAGCATGGTCTACTTAGTTTGTATAAGAGAGAGTGCAACTCACTCGTTAAGTAAGCGACTTTTTGGGGTTTGGCCCTCCGGTTATAAACACACACACCGGGTCAACTAATGTTAGAGAATTCAAGTCAATATATAGGCCTATTATATTTTTCTTTCTCCAAAGAACATAACATATAATTATACAATAATCAATGATAAGCCATGATATGTACATAAAGATTTGACTGTCTGATGAAAATTACACATTATATAGGTCCCATCAATTTTGTAATATGTTACATTATTCTTGCTCCGAGGAGAAAAATGAAGAGTTTGTTCGCAAAAACCGATAAGTCCATTTTTGAAGATTTTGAAGTACGGTCTCTGTCATAAAGTACAATACTTGTTAAATGATATATTGGTCACTACATAAAAGGTACATTTTTGAAGTTATAGTCAAAAGAAGCACATTTTTTTTTATTATTCTCTTTATTTTTCTTGACCTTTAATCGCAAATATCTCCATTTGGCAAATATTGGTTTTGTGAACAAACTCTTCAAATATAATATTGAGAAGTCTACTAAAAAGCAAAGCTTGTATAACTGTGAAGAACTCATATTTATAATTGACTCTTGAACTTACAAAAGAAAAACACTATATACTGAACAATGATGACAGACCTATGGCCTACAGGACAGACAGGATAGATAGAAACAAACATAAAAACAAAACGCAAATACAAATAGAAAATCAATCATAGCAACATACTGCCGTACTTTGGCAAAAGGAAGCAAGTGACATCGAGTAGGAACATAATGCTACAAATGAATGTTTTTTGGGTAGGCCCTTCGACAAGGAAATTTGTGATGAGAAGTAAATGAAATGTCGGTATTCGTGCAAGTCATATGGTGGTGCATTTATGACAATTCGAAGAATTTTGATATTCCCATGGAAACTCATTATTATGTAACTTGCTTCCTTTTGCCAAAGTATTATAGATTTGTAGCAAACATAAAAAATTGGCAAAAGGAAGCAAGTGACAATCATATCATAAAGATGCCACTTGCTTCCTTTTGCCGAAGTATTTCAGATTTTTAGCAAACATGGTAGATGAGAAATCTGACAAAAGGAAGCAAGTGACAATCATATCATGAGAATGTTATTTGCTTCCTTTTGCCAAAGTAGATTTGTAGCAAGCATAAAAAAAAATTGGCAAAAGGAAGCAAGTGACAATCATATCATAAGGATGTTACTTGCTCCCTTTTGCCAAAGTTATACTGTATTTTAAATTGTGTGTAAATATAAATGATTTGGTAAAGGGAAGCAAGTGACAATCATATCACGAGGTTGTAACTTGCTTCCTTTTACCATTTTTTTCATGCAATTTTGTGCACTTACAGTGCTTCCTTTTGCCACCCGAATATCTCAGAAAATTTATCTAATGGGTAAAAATTGTAGCTTTTGGAGTTTTCAGTTAAATAGAACACGCCTCAAATATGCCAAATCAATAAAAAAGTCAATATCCATAAAAATGTCACTTGCTTCCTTTTGCAAAAGTAGGGCAGCATAGCTTGACTATACAATGATACTTAAAGGCTACAAACGGCTATATGAGGAATCGGAACAGGGGTCGGTGATCAAATCGCATTGTACACTGCTTTCAGCTAGCATCAGATGCAAGGATTTCAGTAGTAATTATTTTTGTGACAGTTTATCAGAAAAGAAAATCTGACAAACTGTTTCATGATTATGCTCCCCTGCTGGTGCCAGAGAACGAAAGAAAAACAGGGAGACGGAGAGAGGGGGTGGACAGGGAGATGGTGGGTGGAAGGGAGAAAGGAATGAATTATGGGCGTCTCTCATTTTTTTTTCAAATAATGCAAACACCAAAAAGATTTTACAGTTTTCTGTAAAAGCTCGTTGATAAACGCCATTTATACGTAGGTCTATACAAATGTATACATTACATGGAATAAAATACATGTGCGTAAGGAATGAAGGAATGACACACTAATATAATACAGATTTATAAATTTGATAGGTAAACCAAAATTAATAGATTATAAACATCTCAAACTGTAATATTTAGCCAGAACCCACGTTTGATGTAGCTGCTTTAGTAAGGACGATGGAGAGTAGGATATACAATAAAAGATTGTAACTACTATAGGAATAATAATTCCCTATACACACAAGATTTAATAACTTTCATCATTGTATCAACGCATTTGAAAACTTTTTACCCCAATCCTGAGATTTTATTCAACGCCCATCATCTTTTTCTGTTTATACTTTCTTTCTCTTCAGTAATTCTAAAAAAAAATCCCAATTTTAGCATAATTATTGTGATAGTCCTTAAATAATTTCACATTGCAGGTTTGGGGCCGAATGATTATCCAAAATATTATGTAAATACAGTGAATGACGAAATGATATGAGTTGAACACATTTGGACCCTGTTGGATGAAAGTAGAAACAGAAAAAAAAAACCCAGATGTTAGAATATCAAACATAGGCCTAAGTCTCTAGACCTCTGCAATAATGATGTTTGAGGAACTACAGCTGTTGCACGGTTAATCTCAAGTTTTGGTTAAGTCCTTGTGCCGGAGCTGCTGAATATTAAGTTCAATTAAAATAATTCAAGTCATTTAGTTTACATGCCAAAAAGAATACAAAAGTTCATCTACATAATTTGCACATCACTGACATTTCAAGGGACAGGGCCACAATCGGGTGGGGGGGGGGGGGGGGGGGGCGACAGTCCCAACTTTTTTTTTTTTGCACAATACATTGGAATATAGGGTGTATCTATTTGCTCCCCCCCCCACGCACACACACTTTTAAAACCCGAAAGTGGCATGGTACCAGGTTTTTTTTATTTTATCTATTTTTTTTTTTTTTTTTTTTTTGCTTGCTTGCTTGTCAGGTGAAAAACCTGAAAGTGGAATCAGAAAACTGCCCCACTCTTTTAAAACCGTGCCGCCGGCCGTGAGGGAAAACAAAAGAAAGTTTAAAAATATAGGCCTATCATAATATCAAATATGATATACATGTACATATTATACAATACCACATGAGGGAATCTGAAAAGGTCATCAATGCGACCTATCGAGGCCGATTCCCTTCCAATGAACAGGTTCCAATTTGCAGTTATGTTTACTGAGTATTATTATACAGGTTAAGAAAATACACTTCATACAGAGCAAAAATAAAATAAAATAAGAAAGGACACCGAAAGAAAAACAAAAAGGGTAAATCACATTTGGGTTTGGATTAAAAACATGTTACATTTGCGCTTAAAAGATGACAATGTCGGACACCCTTTAATAAGAACTGGTAATTAATTCCAGTATTTTGATCTAACTTATGATGGAAAACTTATATTTCTAAAACAATCGATGTAAACATTTTATACTATTCATAGCACATCATCTAGTTTTGCAAGACGTCTAGTGTCGGCTGCACTAAACGAAATTTTGGATGGAACGTGACAGGTAAGAGGTAAGAGAACATAATAGCCACTTGTAATATGATTGAACTACAAACAGTTACTACAAAATAATGTTGTATCGTCACAACCCATCAGGTCGAAAAACCAGTAGAAACCAGTAAAAGTAATTGAACTAGTATGACAGTTACTACAAAATAATGTTGTATCGTTACAATTAATAATTACATGATATGAAGATGATATAAGAAATAATTTCTTATTTCTTAATAGCACTTATTATTATCTCGGTATAGAGCGTAAAGGCCAAGGAAATGTCACACTAATGCCGCTTAGTAAGATAATGAGATCGAGGGAAGAAAAAGAGACACACGGCTGAGACTATTGAAAATCGAGTAGGACCTAGCTATCTGTGATAATTATCTGGCTCCATTTTAGTTGTTTTCTATCTTTCCTTTGTATACGTCAGGGTGAATATTCTGCACGTGAAATAAAGGATAGAAAATGGGGGGGGGGGGAAATGAAACCAGAGAGACTACGCCGGTACATATAGTTTCTTATACAGTTCATTGGCACAATATTTTCCACAGAGCGAAGCTGTTTAGCAGAGCAAAGAGAGATGAAAATACTCTACACTCCGTTATGATTGAATCACGTTTGTTTTATGGTTCTTCCTATGAATCTATTTTAGTCATGTGCAAAGAATAAGGAAGGAAAAAATAAAAGGAATGGCACTTCCTTGGGACTGGAACCAAGATTATATAGATGTGCGCATTCTCAAACCAATGTACTGGTACATCTTCCGCAGCTTAGGCACCCTGTATAGGCTGCTGGTATAGGACTCACTGTATTGTGACCGTGAGAATTATTTCGGGGACCCGTTTCTTAAAACTTGTTATAAGTGACAAATTGTGATAGTTGTTATAAGGTACTGGAATTCTTGCACACTTGTATCTGATTGGGTGAGAGCAAATAATTTGTCATAGAAATGTGGCAGACGCTCTGAGTTGTCACCACTGACCTTCACAGAATAATGTTAGTACAAGTTTTATGAAACGGGACCGACGACCAGGGTGGCATCTAACAACAGATGGCGCACTCCAATTTTCCAGAATTCCAGGCGCAGGCATGTCTGCCGAAAACTCCCACAAACCGGCCGGAAAAAGCAAGGTTTCTGGCCTTGCTACGGCATATCTAGTTCTCTACAATGTAGTTTTGTGTGCAGGGTAATGTATGACACCTATTTGTTTCATATTTTTTTAATCCATAATGCTTTCTTTGAGGTCTTGAATGAAAGATTTTGTTCTCAATCCGATAATCCTTATCGTGTACGGTGTAGACAGTAGTGCAGCTATTCGCACGTCCATGGTCCGATGCGTACTACGGGTGCGTGGCCGTGGCGAGCTGTCTGCTGTGTTGAATGAATGGGTATTCTTGCAGCTGCAGAGCACTGGATATCCATCCAGGCATCTGCTTGCTTCTGTACAGCTACAGACAGTAGCTGGGCCTGGGCCTGGGCCTTGTCCATCCGGGCATGGGGTTGGGGTGTAGGGGTCACTGTTTGCTTAACAAGTTTTTCAGTGTGCCCTTGGAATTTGGTTAGTGATTGATAAGTGTCTTTTGCTGGTTGTGGTTGATTCTAGTAAAATACAACAATTTACAATACCAGGATTACCATGTACAAGTCAAATGTGTATTCAAGATTCAAGGTGTGTGTATAGATGTAGAATCTAATCAGGGAGGTGAGCACCTCCCTGGACCCTGGTGTAATTCAATTAAGATTGAGCATTGTGAGGCCATGAGGTGAATCCAGTGCAAATGGTCGAACACATATTGACTATCTAGCAGCAGGGCTTCCCAGGAGATGCAGCTGGAGCTCACCATCCGGCCATGAGCTAGTCTAATCTAGGCTAGGGGAGTAGGGGTCATCACTGGTCATTCGATCATGCACACTTAAAATTGATTGTACACAGCCTCGGCTCAGTTTGACACTTGCCGGTTCTCTAATTTAATCTGATTCATGTTTCATGTTCTTCACAATTGTCATGCTTATTTACACTGTAAGTCCTATTCCTGCTTTCAAAAGCGAGAGATAATGAAATGGTTTTCAAAAAGACTCTAGACGTATATATCATTGGCTTGAGAGATAGAGACTAGATGGCGACTCGAGAGTCTCAGTGTCCAGTGATCATGGAGTGGTCTTGGAGACGTCTCTGTGATGTCTCTTTGAGACAAGCCTGGTCTCCGAGGAGTCGCAAGAAACTATTGAATATGTTAACATTTTTGCAGAGACTCTCTCCAGTGTTTTCAGCTGGTCTTGCAATTGCAGATGTCTCTGCGACTGCTCCGCGATTATAGGACCTCCAAGTTTGCAAAATTTACCTTCAAAGGGCAAGTTTAGTGGATGGTGTAGCCCTACGTCCAGTACATTTTTATACTAATATGCACAGGTTTGTGTGCAAGCCTGTGCTGTTGTTGGCAGTTAGTTTTACAGTAGATCAGAGATACTGAGGATAAAGAATTAGTACCCTGATATACTTTAGGCGTGTACAATCTCTACAATTAATTGGATCCCCCCACTGAGTAGTATTCTATAGAACAAGCGTGCCCAGTGCAGCTAAAAGGAAGAATTTATGTACCGGTACCCTATACTGAAATTGAAGGATACAAATTCTATTCCAACATTCTAACAGAGGAGGACACCTTTGAGTAAAAATTAAGCTTCATTTTTAAAAAAATAAGCATTTAAAAGAACTTGAAGTTTATATATGTGTACATTAATCTTAAAAAAGGCATTATTTACCTTTTGCAGAGGAAACAAAAACCCAGCTTTAGTGCTTCAAAATAGTTCTAAATGTGAGTGAGGGATGGAAACAACAAATGTAAAAATGTTAATCAGTATAATCAATGTGAAGTAAAGATACAAAATACGAACAACAGTTATAATAAAATTGTAGAATAAACTGTAAAGTTATGGTTTATTTAGAAAAATAGTGATATCTCCTCATATTTTAGGCTATATTGCAAAACTTTTACATGGTAGGATGTTTTGTGATACAACTGACCTACACAAACATTTAATATGCATAAAATGTGATATCTTGAACATTTTTTAAATCGCTGTTCCCAAAGGTAAACAAGACCTGTTACAGGTAGATATGAGGGCCCTGGTGTGTACTTTTGCCCCAACACATATTGATAGGAAAGAAGGGAGAAAACATCTTTTGCGATGGCCTGTTGGAGTACATTGTAAATTACAACTGCAGTTATGTACAATGTAGGTCTCTCACAGTCTTGCTATATATGTCATTGTACATTGCAATTTGATTGAATATCTTAGAGTTCAGTTGTTCAGTTGCATAGTGATTGTGGCCAGGTCACAAAAGTTTCAAATCTTCAACCACTTTACATGCAATGTCCACTGTAATGATCCTTTTGGCCTTTTTTCTGTTTTTTCCTCTTTTTTTTTTTACTTGATAGATAGCTCCATCTCTGATTGAAGATGTGCAAAAAGTTGCCTGCATTTGAATCCTTGCCTGCAAAGCCATGGGTGTACCAAAATGTACTGAAATGTAATGTAGTAAGGTACAGACTGTAGCTACACTGTAGTTCCATCTTTCTAGAGTAAATACTGCGAGGTGAATTTATGCAGCGAATAAATACTGAAACTTGTAGGGAACTTCATGAAAAATTGTTGTTATTCATGGCAAAATAATTGGTAGCTGCACTTTGTCTTAAAACTGTAGGAGTTACAGTATTCATTGCATAATAGGGCATCTGATAATCGGGATCCTCGCTTAAATGATATACGCTTCCCAGAAACATTTCCAACGCACGTTATTTTCACTGGATAATCGGGCGGGGACCTCTGATAAACGGGACAATTTTTCTTCAAGCGATCTTTGATTTTGTTAATATTTTACACAAAAAATCTACCAAAATACCACAACAATATTTCAAAGATTCCGTATCAGTTGTCGTTTACAACAAACTTACAAGCAAGCTTCGGATTGGTGTGTTTTGACCTCCGTCCATCCAGTACATGTACATGCATAGCCACGAAAGCGCCGTGTATACATTTGTAAGTATCCATGCCATTGCAAAGCACATGCCTTCGCGAACATTCTTCTCCCCTACATAAGCAAAGCCATGTGCTCGCTTGCAATTCCTACTCGACTCACATCCAATAAAAAACATGCCTCGCTCATACAGCCCAGGCTGTGTGCGTTGTTTAATCTCAGTCATACACTCTGAAGGCAAAGTCCATTGTTATCGCGCGCCTTCGTATCTTGTTATCTACTCTCTTCGGTTTCAACTTTCAATACAGCTGTACACTGTGATCTGTGTGTACGTCACAATCTTCCTCAGTTGTGACTGGGCAAAAGTTACGTGATTGAAATGAGGGCTATGAACAGTTACGTATTCAGTGAAATGGGGGAGAGAGTGGGAGGGAGAGCGTGAAAGATGAGAAGGGTTCAATGTATGTGCGAATACGTAACGTTTTATGAATCTAGACTATGAGCTGACATTGATTACGTGTACACGCGTGTTTGACAGAAGAATCGAACCCGGTTGCGATTACTCTACATCATTGCGAGAATGCAGGGAGAGCTGGAGGGTCGCGCCGAGGGGTAGCGTGTTGTGTATTCATGTACATGTACAGTACGTCAGTATGCATGTGTGTGTGTGTGCGTGTGTGTGTGTGTGTGTGTGCACTACATGTACATGTCGTATGCCGTTAGTGTATGGTGAGTACTCATCGCGAAATCGGGCACCTCACTTAAAGGGGCCGTGTTTGCTACTCCCAACCTGTCCCGATTATGCGATGAATACTGTATTATGAAGAAGGAAGGAAAAAAAGCAATGTTTAGCCAGGGCCTATGTGGAATTTGCGTAATTTTGTTATAATGACAAAGACTACCTAATGATATTATTGCAATCTGTTGATACAGGTGGTTATCTGTTGGTGCAATGGGGGTCCGTCATTACCTACAGGAGAAAACCAATGTGGGTCTCTACGACGCCATCGAGCTGCCTCTAAAGGCTTTCCAGACTGCGGCCATTCTTGAGGTCAGTCAATGGTCGATGAATCACAGTTTAAATATCCAATGGTTTTATTGATCGCAGATAAGATTATCGTGCAGTGTTACGGAGGACGAATTGTATAGGGAAGATTTTGTTTCTAATCAAATCAGAAGTGATATGAGGTGAAGATCAACAAGGGAAGATTTGATGGTGAAAGAAAGCTGAAATTATGCTATGAAGAAAGAATCTATAGGGCAAATTTCTAAAGTGTTTTTGTTGATTTGTTCAATTATTTTTGTTTTCACTTGTTTAAATTTTAAAACTAAACCATATTTGTGTGGATATTAGCACATTTGCAAATTGATACCTTCTCATTTCTTTGTCAGAAAGAGAATTCAATTGACCCCTGTTATATCAACTAACTATCTAAACAGTTTTTCTCATCAGAAATGTTGTTTTTGTTTAACATTAGTGATTTTTTTTTCTAGTCCAATGAGAACAGCATTGAGAAAGGTGCAAGGTCATAACTGAAATAAGTTGATAATAGAACAGTTACTTTTTGTTATCACTTTCCATAGGTGGATATATAAGTGAAGGTAGTGTGATAAATGTATGAATTTGTGTGATAAATGTATTTTTAATGTTTTTATTGTTTTGTACTCTTCTTGGCATTGTTTCCAAACTTTGTTCAGTTTCAATCTGAACCAAAAAGAGGAATAAGCCAGCGCAACATCAATTTCTGTGCAAGACTCAGAGAGACATGCAAGCCGCTGTGGATCGACAGTTTGTATCAAACTGTACACAAATGTATTACACAGTATGTGTAATGAGCAATTTTAATGACATGCACATATTAATTTGCATATGACACCCCCACAGGTATCCAATATGGACAAATATGGTATCAAAATGAGTGCAAGACTTCAGTGGAAAAAAAAAAGTCATAAACAACACTGCACACTGGCACTGGTCTGATAATCCAGGACCAGTAAAAATCACTGTCGGACCAGTAACTTTTTCAGGAATGAACCAGTAAAAAAAATGGGAAAACGGTTTGTACTGGTCCGACAGACAGGTCGGACGAGTAGAAAGAATGAGTTAGTGTGGAGCCCTGTCATAAAGCAAGGATCTAAAATTCTCAGCAGTTGGAGGGGGGGGGGGGGTGGGGGCTCCCATATTTTTGAGCATTTATGACAAGACTACATTTGTTTGGGCTGCTATGCTATTACCTCATCTGTTGATCTCTTTGTCCTTGCCGATTGCTCCATGTGACCACAGGTGGTGCACTGCCTGATAGGAATCGTTCCATCATCGGCAGTCCTGACGGCGTTCCAGGTGACGTCCCGTTTGGTTCTCCTGTGGCCGGTCACACACAGTGTGATCCAGGTAGGCTTGACTGCTTGAGTGACCTTATTTGCATTTCTGCACGAGAGTATCCCTGGCTCTTTGGCAGGGTGCTCCCTGAAATATGAACTTTCACATAACGCCCTCCAAGAAAAGTATGACAGCTTCCCAAAGTTTGGGAATAATCATTGCCTTTTGAAATGCATCCTTCCTAGGATCGTCATCAGCTGCCTACCAAAGGTTACAAGCCTTGTCTGCTTGTGTGTGGAGCTTAAGACTCAGAATTCCTCAATTTTCCCTCAGTAGACATATGTCTGTATTCCTTTATGTATCTAAAACATCTCCCAAGTTTGAAGTTTAGGCCAGCTAGACCAGGGATGGTGATTTGTGTGTCTAATGCAAACAAATGAAATTGTTATGATCTATGACGCATCACAGTGGCAAAGTAAAATGGCTGCATAGGGACAATTTGTACACGTAAACACCGCTTACCTGAGTAAATTTCTCTTGCAATACAGACTTTCTGATACTTTGATATCTGATTATGCGGTCATTGTTGATTATTATATTACTTTTTGGCATGATATGAAGTATAGAATGATGATGATTGTTCTAGATTTATGTGTGACTGACTGTAATTGCCGTCTTCGTCTTTCTTGTCCCACACCTCAGGTGCAGAATGAGAAGAGTATTATACTGTACGTGATGGCATGGACAATCACAGAAGTTATTCGTTATGCTTTCTACGTATTTGCTCTTCTTAACCGACTCCCATATGTGCTGATGTGGCTTCGATACACCCTCTTCATTGTACTGTACCCCATTGGTGTCACCGTAAGTGTTTTTGTTTAAGTTGTTTTCTTTTTTCTTCTATTCTTCATTTCCTTTTAAAGGTGCATAGTCCCGGTAGTGTAGAGGGCGCTGTTGATGATACTGCCGATCACTGTTAGCATTGATACGAAGATTACCGAAGTTGAGCTGTCATCAAGAGTAAAGTGCGTAGGTGTTGCGAAGTAACGTTGCCTTCGTTGTCTTCTCTGCGCATCGCGCAGTCTGTAGTAATGCCAGGGTGCGTGCATATGTGCTTCTTTTTATGACATCACAAAAGAAGTTTGCTGAAGCTGTCATCCCCCTCAGCTGAATCATGAGCCGAACTGTGATCCGACCACTGACTACAGTGAATCGGACTTCTTCGGACTCGGGGAAGTGGGCCATTGCGTAAGCGCTAAAGAGGAGTCGATAGCGTAGGTCTCTATAGAAAACTTTTTTTTTAGAATTCATGTTCCATATTCCACATTTCATACATTGGCTTTCAAAGCCAGTCGGCACCAAGAGCACACAAAAGGTTAAATGCCCCTTGAATCTGGCGTGGACTCGCATTTTCAAGCAAGTCAGAGCTCATTCTGATGCACCGGGAAATTGCAACCATACTGGAAATTATGGAAGATCATTTATACTTTCACAGATGTCAAAATAGGCATACAATATCCCAAATACAGTGTATGCACATATCCACGTCAACAGCTGTCATAAAATGGGTTTTAGAACCTCTTAATCTAATTTTTTTTTTCATTTTTTATTAATTTCCATCCTTTCACAAAAACAATAATAATCATTGTACATGATTATACATAACAAACACCAAAAACAGACAAAAAAGAGGGAAAAAATAGCAGGTGCACACAAGTTTGTGCTTTTTTAAATTTCACATATAACATATTGAATTATGCCATCCATATCACATACCAAAGTAACAGCCAGAATGTTATGTCAAGGAGAGGCATGCAGATTTATCCACTTCCTTTCAAATTTACTTAGTTGTCTATTTTGAAAACCAATTTGCTTCTCAGTCACATATGTGACCGTGCACCTCAAAACGAACATAAAAGTCGCACACACTGATTTTGCGTGAGGACTGAAATTAAGTGAAATGGGTCAACCTAGCCGAACTTGACTTTTTCATATTTTCTGAAAGAGCGGGTCTTCTTTTACATTATACTACAATTTGGTATCATAAAACGGGCAGGAAAGTGTGTTTTTTAAGCAGTTTATCTGGAACATTTTTGGTAGAATAGTGTGATTAGATGTGTCTTTAGAATCCCTTTTTCATTTCTGAAAAAAACCTTGTACACACTCTTCACTTTCAACTCTAATAACTTTTGAAAGGATAGTGCTACTACTTTGAAGGTTGGCATTAATTATGGACAGAACATGTTAATGAGGCATGCTTAATTTCAGTTTAATCTAATAATCCCTTCATTGTTGTTACTCTGGTGGTTTACTTCCTGTTTTTTGTCCCATTCATCGCACAGCCAGCACGGTTTGGTAAAGATTAAGCGCTTGAATAGACACTGTACTTCAGAGCCTCTTTTCTCAGTTCACACTTTCCCTGAGTTTGTGTTTTCTTTCCAATATTAAGATAGGTTAGAAGAGTCCATTTGATTTGAGTTATACATCATTTTAAAGCTTAAAGTCTGCTCTTTCAGAATATGGTCTTAACTAAAAATTCATATCTGGCGACTTTTTGTTTGTTTTGAGGTGCAGGGTCACATATATAATTTTTAGCTTTGACCAGAACAGTTCAAATGTTGGCAGAATACCCAAATGTCTACATGCATACATCATCTGTTTGGCTATAACTATACAGTGATTCAAAAGAGGCCTATAGGGAACTTGCGCCGTGCGCCCGCGTACGCATTTGACTAAAACACCGGGACCATGCACCTTTAATTCTTTATGTACCAAGCACTTTACATTTACTTGCCAAGCGTTTTCATCAGCATTCAGAGTTTCATCCAAACTCAAGCTAGTTGTACTCTATTTGTGACCCTGCACCACAAAACAAACAAAAAGTTGCCAGACATGACTTTTTAGTTAAGACCATATTCTGAAAGAGCAGACTTTAAGCTTTAAAATGATGTATAACTCAAATCAAATGGACTCTCCTATAAACCTATCTAAATATTGGAAAGAAAGCGCACACTCTAGAAAAGTTTGAACTGAGAAAAGAGGCTCTGAAGTACAGTGTCTATTCAAGCACTTAAAGGACAAGTTCACCTTCATATACATGTGGATTGAGTGAAGGCAACAATATTAGTAGAACACATCAGTGAAAGTTTTGGGAAAATCTGACAATCCGTTCAAAAGTTATGAATTTTTAAAATATCTGTGCAATCACTGCTGGAGGAGAAGACTACTACAGTGTATGATGTCACATGCGTACAACGATATAAACAAAATAAAAAGAGAATTTCACAAAACTTGACTTTTTGAATAAAGTGCAAATTTCTTCGACTTGTTACTGACTTATGTTGCTGGGTAATATTATTCCCCCTGCCTTCTGAAAGAGAGAAGTCGAGTGTTCTTTTATCATGTGAGAAAAGTGAGAATATCTTGAATTTTCTTTATACTTTCTTTATATAGTTGTACTCATATGACATCACAAGCTATAGTAGTCTTCTCATCCAGCCGTGACTGAGCAGAAACTTCACAAATCCATAACTTTTGAACGGATTGTCCGATTTTCCTCAAACTCTCATTGATGTGTTCTACTAATATTGCTGTATTCACTCAACCCACATGTCTATGAAGGTGAACTTGTCCTTTAATCTTTACCAAACCGTGCTGGCTGTGGGATGAATGGGACAAAGAACAGGAAGTAAACCATGAAGGGATTATCAGATTAAACTGAAATTAAGCATGCCTCATTAACACATTCTGTCCGTAATTAATGCCAACTTTCAAAGCAGTAGCACTATCCTTTCAAAAGTTATTAGAGTTGAAAGTGAACAGTGTGTACAAGGTTTTTCAGAAATGAAAGAGGGACTCTAAAGACACACCTAATCACACTATTCTACCAAAAATGTTCGAGATAAACTGCTAAAAAACACACTTTGAAGTTTCCCGCCCATTTTATTACCCCAAATTTTAACATAATGTAAAAGGACACTTGCTCTTTCAGAAAATATGAAAAAGTCAAGATTGGCTAGGTTGACCCATTTCACTTATTTTCAGTCCTCACGCAAAATCAGTGTGTGCAACTTTTTGTTTGTTTTGTGATGCACGGTCACATTTTAAGCCCACTCAGGTGTAGCAACATGCATCAGATCAACAGGAAGATCATTGTGACACAATAGGGATTAGGAGGATTAGATGATCTCAATTCTTTGACAGTTAATTTCCAGACATCCGTGCCAATTGGCAAAGAAAGCACGGCCGTGTGCACACCAGTCAGCAAACAAAGCATAGGAATGGTTACATTGATGCTTTCCTAACCCTTTATGTCTTCGAAGAAATTTTGATTAATTGCTTGTATAAACCAAGCTTCACAAATGCTTGCACTTTGTACAGTATAAAAATTATAAGAGCTGATGGTGTATGTGGCTTCCTATATCTATTCAAAAGAAAGCATGTTTACTTTCAATACCATTATAAACTTTACTGAGGTTTTAAAAGAAATAATTTTTACTTAATCATGTACAAAACGTACTGTAAAAGTGATATGGTGATATATTTCGCCCAATGTGAAATTAGCGCAAAAATAAAACACAATTTTTTGCATATTGTACATTTTCACTATGCAGAATTAAAAATGTATTAAATTTATCTTTAATACCCGAGTGCGAAATATTCCACTTTTACAGTTTTCCATATGTTAAATGATGATATAAAGACTGGCATGTGTTGTAAAAGGTTCTTGATTGCCTGCCATTATACATTCTGTAAAGACTGGTGCACTTTCTTGCATTGTATCTCTTGCACAGGGTGAACTCTGGACCATATACTTGGCATTACCATACGTGAAGAGTACCGGTCTGTATTCCTTGGAGCTGCCAAATGACTACAACATTTCCTTTGATTACTACAGCGTGCTAATCTTCCTTATGATTCTTTATATTCCAAGTAAGTCAAAGAAATGGTTGGCTTAGTTTTGATGGAGCTCTGCCTAGTGGGCAATTTGCTCCAGAAAAAAAAAAAAAAATGGTTCTTTAATTGTTTGGAGTAACCGTACTTATAAAAATATTTCATTTATTATCTCACTATCATCCATATCAAAATTTATTGTTTAAAAACTGCTTGGGTTCAGAAAACAAAGTGGATAGGTTTAAGGAAAACAGATGTCACCTGCCTACTCCTGTACCAGAATAAAGGATTGCATGTTTCCCGTCAGCTGGAGGATTGAAGACCCTCCCGCTGATGCCATTGATGTTTTGGTCCTTCCGGGGTTGGGGGTCTGTAAGGTCTTATCAGCCTAATGTTATTTAATATTAGTCTAGTAGGCATGGACGTCATCAGTGGAAGAATAGCAGAAAGGTTGAAGACAGTAAAGGAAGACAGACTGCTAGGGAGGTGAAGGGCGTGAACTCAAAGAAACGGATGCACCATCCTCTGTTTTTACTCCTGCATTGTGCCAGGTTTTCTGCCATTGTAAGCAAGAGAAGAAATTGTAAGTGGCAACACGTTACAACAGATAGCAGTGGATCATTGTTCAATTCTGTTATTCGTTATTATCACAGCAAATGGAATGAAGATACTTGTGAACTGTTCAGCACAATCATATGATTCAAATTTGTTTCAAATGCAGGAGAGAACCTTACAAAAAATCTAGATGGAAAGACGTGAATTCAGTGTAGGAGTGAATAACTTGGCAAGATAGTATGCAGTTTACCTTGAAATCATGATTGAAGAGGCCACTTGCCTTGGTCACCAGATAATCAAAGTTTTTTTGAAATCAATTTTGGAGTTTAGATGCTGTCATGCTTCATGGGAATCACATTGAAACGCTAGTGCTAATTCAACCGTCATGCTTCATAAGATCTGAAAAGTCTCCTATTTTAAAAAATTCCCGAGCTGTGAAATTTGGATATGATGTTGTAGGCCTAATTATGTTTCACTTTTTGAATTTGGACGAAATTTAATATTTCATGTTAGCCAAATTATTTGCAGTGTGCAGTTTTTCAAAGTCTGTGACTTTTTGAGGTTACATAATAATAGTATCACAAATGTAATCTTCTTAATGGCCATGCAAGCTTGCTGTTTCTATGGTTAATGTGGATGATATGCAATGAAGGGAGATTGTGTCATGTTTGCCAAAGACTGCTGCTAGCATGAAAAATACGTGCCATCTTAAATTCAGCCCCATTATGATGTCATTCTTTTCTCTGTTCTCCTCCTGCAGTATTCCCGCGCCTGTATTCACATATGCTGAGGCAGCGGAAGAAGATGTTGACGGGCAAGCCGGGAGCCAAGAGAGACTAACACTGCCCCCAATTATCTCCTTCTTTTCTAGTTTGTTTGTACTTATGAAATCAAAAGATGTCCATCTATAGTGTTCACTCGTCCGCAGACCAGGGTGGCATTCTCCAGTTTGTGCTGTACTGTTCTGTAGTGTCTATGAGAGATTCAGTGCTCCTCAGTGAGCTTTTTATTCCTCAAATCTTGTCCCAAGTTCTTTCCTATTAATCCATTGAAGACTAGACCAGAGTATTTTCAGGCTGGGGTAAATGGGAAATGCGTGTTACAGGAACATCAGTACGTCTTCAACGGGTTATTGAAGACTTTGGTTTGGTTTGTGGTCAAAGCCACACATCAACACTGAAAAATATGGAAATGGTATCTCATATTTCAGGCTTTCAAAAAGATGGCCACCATAATATTGTCATATTCTGTGCATTCTTTGGTAATCAGTCTACTGAGCTATCCCCCCCCCCCCCCGAAGTCGTCTTTGTCTTCTAGAAGAGATATTACTGTATGTCAGTTCCTGTAGCACTCACCAGATTAAAGGGGATGGCTAGTAACTGATCAGTGGGAATCAGTGGGAATGCTGGAGGATGATTGTTCCAATCCTTGTGGGATTCATTTAAGAGTACATTATATAGCCATTGTTGTGTGAAAATTATTTGCTTCAGAATGGTCTCATATTCAAGTACTGTGCAGTTTAATGTTTCCAGGTTAGCGTGCCTGGTCAATGACGGGGCATTAATCTGCACATTACTCGAATATAAGACCATTCTGAAGCAAATAATTTTCACACAACAGTAGATATATAATGTACTCTTAAATGAATCCCACAAGGATTGGAACGATCATCCCTCAGCATTCCTACTGATTCCCACTGATTGATTACTAGCCATCCCCTTTAACAGAAAGAAAGAAAGAAAACCAAATCGCGCACCCTCTTGTGGTCAAACCTGTATGTGCATTGTTGGGATTCCCCTGTTGAAACGATTTAAGCATACTCTACTATGTGTGCTCACTTTGGGGCTTGAATTCAGGAAGGGCTCTGGGCAGGATTTGTTGATCAGATCGGGAACTTGCACAGTGACTTTGACAGCTAGACAAAACTTGAGAATGCCACCCTGGGATCTGCCCTGGAATCTGTATGAGATGCAAGTCACTTTCGGGGATTTACTGCTTCAGAGACCGATATCACAATACTGTAAAAATGGCAATTTTGATGCGAGTAATTTTTCACAATCAACTTGGTAAGACAAATTTCCCATATTTTTGATTTTATGCATGGTAATGACAATTGAGTGAGCAGTTCCTTCTAACGTCTCACCGCTGCAGTGGTGGTTAAGGGCTTTGACTGCAAATACTGCAGTAAAAGTTAACTGGTCAACATCACGACAGCAATTTAACTCATTCTACGGGACTAGCAAATGTAAACAGAAAAACTACCTTCATAGCAACATCCAAAACAGTAAGCACAAAATTTGTGCACTTCAAAATACAAGTTTGCTGCATGTATTACGAAATGAGCAAAAAATTATGCTTTTACAGTGTTTATCTCCTTTCGATGCTGACGGGTTACAGCAAACACCTGTGTCTGTGGTGGATGTGGTCTGGTATCCGCAGTAGAACTTGTATCTTTTGGGGTTTGGCCATGGATTGTGTTCTGGTAATAAACAATCTCCTGTCTGATGTAGTGAGTAGCCTGCTTAGCATTAAGCTGTGGGATGAAGCTTCTAAACTGGTTGCATCCAGCAAACCGAAAGGTCACAGTGTTTGGGATCATGATAAAATTCAACCTGAAAGTCTTGCCAATGTCAGATCATGAACTCATCAAGTGAGCTAATTTAGAGAGCATATTTTGCAATTATATGGCTTCTTTTTGTGTTTTGGTCTCAAACACTGGAGCTGCACTGGCTCCCTATCTGTGCAGGGACTTTAAACAGTGTGCAGAATGCCTAGGGGTTTTCTGTGCCAATCAGGACTCAAAGCACATAAAGTGTTAAAGAGAAATATTCAACTGAACCATTTTACCCTTCTTGTGGAAGAAGGAGTTTGTCACAGCTACGGAGTGGAGAAAAGAAGCAAGCTGAAATATCTTTCGCATTTGTTTAATCAAACCTTCAAACACTCAACACTACAGATGGACTAATGTGAAATTATTCAAATATTGCTGAAAATTTTGTAGAAATGATGTGGTTTGGTACCAAGTAAATCAGAGGATATTGTAAAAGGTTTGTTGTGACGGTAGCAACAGTATTACAGTGTGTTGATTGGACAGGACAGTTTTTCTGGATGGATTTTTTTTTTTTTTTTCAATTTTTGATGGAGAAATGGTAGATTATTTTTTATTGTGAATTTTTATCCCCCCAAAAAGTATATTAACCCTATCTGTGCAGGGACTTTGGACAGTGTGCTGAATGCCATGGGGTTTTCTGTGACAATCAGCACCCAAAGCACAAAAGTTTAAAGAGAGATATGCGACTGAATCCATTAGAGGTAGACAGGCTTTTTTGGGGGTGGGGGTGGGGTTCAACCCGTTATTATTATTTCTTTTATTTCTATTGTTGTACCTGAATCTTAAAAAAGTATAACATTTTATGAAGATTAGTTTTTTGTTTCTCAAACCGGCATATTTTGTCTGATTTTTTGTTTTGTTTCGTTTGTTTCTCCTTTGATTATTGTAACCAGTTTCATCTATTTAATCTTTGATATAAGGTATGCACTGAAGTTCAGTGCCAAATTTAATGATGAGAAGAAAATTGCTGCTGCAGATGTCCTCTAGAATCTAATGGGTTAATCATCGTCACTGGAATCTGTGGTCTGCCAGTTACAAAATTAGTCGTGGTGCTTGTGATATTAGAGGTTACTCTGAAGTGATCGAAGTGTGGAATGCCTGCTGTGAGTCACAAAAAAGAAGAAGATACATTTGAGGGATTTTTTTCATGTGCTAAAATCATGGTTAAACTCTGTAGAATTTGGCTACATAAACTGGTTTGAGCAACACCATTCTCACTCCCAGAAATGCAAATTAAGGGTATCATTGAACTGTCACTGCATTCCATACATTTATCCCGATGTTACACAGCAATATTGTCCAAACTTTACTGCTTAATTTTTTGAACATTCAGTATATAGAGTAGACCTTTATTCATAATTATTAATGCATTTTAGTATTACATCAAATGTCAGACCAGTCATCTTTGATTTGTGAAATTGATAGAGAATATTTCATCGTGTGATTGTATTCTTTATTTCTATATTTTGCTGCCATCGAATATTATGATTCAAAACACTGAAATGTATGACTAGTGGTTGGTGTGAGAACTGAGTAGTTATACATTATCAAGTAAGCAACGAAGTTGATGTGTGCTACCGGGATGAAATACTTTCAAATTACCTGAGGTCAAAGTGAATATACTTTCCTTTCGGATTTTAACTAGATGTATGATTAGAAGTAATCTTCTAATTTTATGAAATTTGTACAGGTGTGTTATATTTTTTATAGCACCTGACTGCTGTGAAAAGTGCACATAGATTACTCATTACTTCATAGTTGTGATAAAGACCTGTGACTAATGTAACTTTCCTTCAAGGCAATGCCAGAATATGAGCATTTTGGGCTTACAATGTCACGCTCCAGTAGAGTGGCGGCCGTTGTAAGAAGAAATTTCAGTTTTTCAGATTTACATGTAGGTTCTACGCGTATGCAGCAAAGACATCTGCAATATTAGGGGATTTATTGTTGGCATAGACTTCATTCTAGAGAGTTTAAATTTCTATCAGCGATTTTTGAATACTCTGGAGCTAGTCATTAAAGATTGAAAGTATGAAGTGCAATGAATGTAAAGATGTGATCAAGGGTCATTTTCAATAGTGATTTTTCCCTCTTTTTTCTGATTTGGCATCTTTTTTTTTAATAATTTAAACCATTGTGCAGTTCTTTATCCTAATCTTGGTGCAACTGATTGCCTTTAATGAGATATTCCACAACTCAAATCCTATCTCCTTGTAATAACTTGAAAAGTAAAGAAGGAAACTTGTTTTATGTGAGTTTTGTGTGTGTGTACTAATGACATTGCATCACTATTCAACATAGTCTTGTTTAATTCTGTTTGTTGTGGTGTAAGGTTGAATATGGCATTGTACTCATTTCGTACAAACTATCCCTGTAGTAGTGCTGGTGCATTACTATTTTGTTTTGTGTCGTATTTCGTGTTCAAAAGGTGTCTCAGGATGCATAAAAGTTGTACATGCTGTATATTTTTGCAGTGGTTTATGATTCTTCAGTAGACTTTTTTTTTGACCAGAAATTACAGTATAACAGGTGTATTACAGTGTACCAGAAAGAAAACAATTTGAAAGGGTGTTGAAATAGCCCCAAGTGCTTGACTCTCTTCAAAATACACAAAAATTGATCTAGCGTGTTCATGCACTGTACATGTATAATGTATTACAGGTTTTGGTTCAATACTGTTCCTGTCTCTGAAACCCATTGTGCTTATTGTAGTCGGTGACAGAATGATTTTTTAGAGCAAGAAAGGTGTGAGTATTGTTATCAGAAATGTATGTGTGGCAAAGAAAATTTGGTGAAAGTCTGAGCATTATCAAAAGAGTATTGAGTCGTGAAATGCACATCAATTTTATGTCAAAATATTAATGTAAGCTGTGCACTACATGAGAAAGTGCAAACACTAAATTTGCAGACATATATGTGGATGTGGAAATATTCTTTGACAGTATATCAAAATTTCAGTCAGAGAATATCAGTGTGGAATAGAATTAATTACAAAGGGAAGGTTTGTAGTAATGAGGTGAATATTCTTCACCGACAGTGAGCACACGTATTCAAGTGAAGTGTGCGAACGGCAATTACGGTAGATGGATTGAAGAGGAATATACCATAGAAAATGACATACAAGTACAGTGTATTTGAAAACTTAACTCATTTGGTAATGCAGTGATTGAATATCATCTATGCAAATTTACCATTGTTATTTTTCATCGTCGGTGGAGATGCTGGGAGAAAAAAATGACGAGAGTGACCGCTAACTGATTGGTTTACAGCATTTTAAGTATAGAGTTCAACGTTACCATAAATTATTTGATTGGCTGGGCTGTTTCATTCCTACAAAATTGTAATCTCTCCCACTCTTTCTCTTTTTATACATTTTAACTCTTGGAAATGAGTGTGTCATGCATTTATCAGCCTCATAACTTCATGTAGATCAATGCAGTACTTTTTAATACAACAATTAGAGAATTTTTGTGAGGAAAATCCAGTACAGTACTCTTAATTTTTCCTACCTGATGTGGCACCATGAAAAAGCACAAAGTGCTGTCGTGACGTGGTTGAGGCACAACGGAATGAATGAAGAGTAGTTGTGGCTCATTGGATGGACTGTGTCTCACAAAGTCCCTGGTTCGAGTCCCCTGGCTGCAGCGATTGCGCCCCCAGGAAAGACACTTTATCCACATAGCCTATAAGGTCATTAGGAGGTGACTTTATACAGTCTTTATTTCCATGGTTGCTTGCTAGCAAGCAGTCATAACTTCCTCAGTGACCACGTAAACTAAATCAGTTCATTTCAGTCAGTTCACTTCAGTGACTACAATGTAATTGAAGGGGTCGGTGCAATATAGTGCTAACCCACACAATAGTCATTTTGAGATAATCGCTGTTGAATGTTTGGAAAGTCCATACATTGTACATTAATAAAACATGAATGCATGCATTTTTACCGTCTTATTGGTTGAATTCAAATATGATATTTTCACAGAGTTTAGAGTAAAGGATAAGGATTATGAAAATGCATCTAACTCAATTTTGACAATAGTGTGGGTTAGCACTATATTGCACCGACCCCTTCAATTACAACAAGGAGAAAGAGCTAATGTCCTCTGCACTTTGAATACTTTTTAAGCTGATAGGCATCAGTTTTCTCAACCATTTATTCATTTATATATTTCGTTTATTTATTTTATTTATTTATTTATTTATTCATTAATTCATTTATTCATTTATTTATTTATATATTTATTTATTTTCAGTAACAACCGATGTAGGCTTATTAAAGTTTTGAAGTATTGAACCAACTTGTACCTAATGATTATTCGGATTTGTTTCAGGGTGAAATGTTGTGGCCTGCCACTGTAAAACCCAGAATGGGAAAGGGTCTCTCCGGAAGGGGGAACAAAAAAAGAAGAAAAAAATGATTAACGCTTGTTAATAAAACCAATCTAGTTACATGTATCATGGTTTATAGATCGTGATGTGCTTTGTGAACAGTCTCTTGAGGTTCGTTTATTTGTATCATTTTTCCCATCAGAGAAGATAGCTTGACAGCCCATATTCAGCTGCACTAGCTGGTCTTCCATGGGGTCCAGTTTGATGTGAGGTGGGACCACTTCACCGGGTTAAAACACCCTGCTCTTTGCGATGAATGAATGAATGAAGCGGGATCTTTAACGTCCGTGAGTTATGACTATCTCACACACTGGACCACCAATTTTATGTCTCATCCGAGGGACAGACTGTTTTGCCTGTAACTAGAGGGGGCGGTATGATTACACGGAACATTGCTCAGATAGACTTGGGGATCGAATCCGCGTCCTTTGGATCTGGAGGCAGACGCGCTACCGACTGAGCCAAATCACCGCCCTTTGTAGATAGATGCGAAGGTGGTTGTAGAGAATGGTAGCTGCGGAGAGAAACTAAAGCAGGGAAGAGGTGATTTTCGTTTTTTCAGCTCTTCTCCCGATACATTGTTCACTCTCTCAGTTGTCACACATCCAGTCGTATTTCAGAAAATGAAAATGTCGCTACCTTTGATTTGAAGTTGTTTGTGTCCTGAAGATTGTCGTGCAAGGAACCATCTTTTTTTTTTTCTTTCTTTTTTAGGGTAAGGGGCGGTTTTTGAGTGATGGCTGACGAAATACAAATTTGAAGAGAAAGAGAGAGGGGGAGTGATAATATTAGAAATTGAGTGATATGCTGGAATATTGCACTATTCTATGATATGCCATTAAATTTATTCAGTACTTTTACAAATTAATTGCGATATCTCCACTTTTGACACCGCATGTCAAATGGTTCATACATTGTATTAGTGATACGTTACATGTAACGAGAAAAGAGAAACTGAAGTTAGGTGCCACATATTTTTTGAATTTAGACTTCAAGTTTTCATAGTCACTTTCTGATAGCTAATTGTCCTCGGAAACTTGTATTTTATTTTTCAGTCTAGTGCTTAAAATTTCATAATTATGACAAACTAAATAGTTGCAAAGATAAGTAGTAATATTAACGTTTCATTAATTTTTGTACATATGGCCGTCAAAACTTTAAAACCTTGTCTTTGAAAAAAAAACAAGTGGCCTTTTGCTGCTCTTCTAACTGTAGATAGTCTCACCTACTTTTGCTAGCAGTGGAACAGCCCTCATCACAGTTAAGAGTGGCCAGACTGTCGTAAATGTCACTCATCGAATAGATATTAATAAAAAATTCATATTATTTTGTCCCACTCTTTCCACATTTACAGGAAATCGTGTCTTGAACGTTGACTTGAGATTAATTATGGTCATATTCCTTCGCCTTCATAAGAGTCGTCTGTCTTCTATGGCGGGCGGTTGATGCCATTGCATGTATACAACCGTGTAAGTAGTATACATCCATCCTGGGACAGCCATGGAGGAAGGTTTTAACCAATAAGAACGCCGTGGCTGTATAGTTGCATGGTAGTAGGCTGACGGTTTCAACCGTCCGCCATTGTCTTCTTACATCTATCACAGGCAAATTCAGCCATAACGAAATACTTCGAACCGAACTTGAATACCCCACACGTCATGCTGTTGACTTGTCGTCTAGCATAGCTTTGTCCCAATTACAGAATGCAATGCAAGACCCGCGGAACGCTGTTGAGAGTGTGTATGCGTATAACAATGTGTGCGTGAAATACTATCATATTCCTTTATATTATACACTTACAATGTATTAAATGTCTAGAATCTCCTACCTTTGGCTGTAGTTACGTTTATCAATTTGAGCCCTTAAATTACGTAAGACAAGAAAATAATCCAGGCGACAGAAATTATCTCATGAACTCCAAGGAAACTTGCGGAATTGAGGGCTTGACTCACATACACCGAAATCTATCTTAAAGATAATAAAAAGTCTTGGTACCTCAAAAGTTTCCTTGAATTTCCTTGTCTTAGTTTGTGTTTCAGGTTAAAGTACCTTTCATATAACTAACACTGTGAGACTTACTAGCCCCAAAGTGCTCTCATGTCTTAGTAATCATGCAATTAACTGCGACCAGCAGCCCCATACGCATAGCGACCAGCAACGTCCCATACGCATAGCGTAATCGGGCTTCGCATTGTAGCATGCAGGATCATGACAGATTTAGTAGGCCTATCGCAGGATAAATGTCAACTTCAAATCCCAAAAATTCTTCAATTTGAAGACTTACCAATTAAAGGAGAAGTCCGGACGATTTTGAAAAAAATTAACCAAAATCTACATAAATAAAGGACCATAATGACTAAGTTTCATTGAAAAAGACCCTCCCAACTCGCCACAATCGATTTTTTAGCATCACTAATTTTGAATCGTAACCGTTCGATTTCTGTACGCCGGCGAGAAAGATCACGTGACAGCGTGACGTTTCCTCCTCACATTGCTTTTTGCTTGGAGCGTAGTCAGCTGGCTCGGGGGAGCCCTGCTTGAGCAACGGTGATACGGGCCAAGCAAGCGGTAGTAGCGTACCGCTCAACAGTCTCTGACCACACAGCGGATGCACGCGGCATGATCTATTGCTTCATTAAAAAAATGCCGATGTGTCAAGTGTTAGGGTGTTGTCAATACTTCAACTTTACTAGTAAGTCTTCAAATTGAAGAAATATTTCGATTTTAAATTGATATCTATCCACGATACTACCTTTACATGATCCTGAATGCTACAACACGCAGCCCGATTACGTTGTGTGTATTGGGCTGCTGGTCGTAGTTACCGGCGCGGCGCGGCGGCGGTACCAAGCTGGCGCTGGCGTTTCTTCCTCGGTTCAAGTTACATGTATACTGTCGTATTTTATCACCGTCAGACACACTTTTCAACAGTCTCGGACAACAAAAGAGGCAATAATTCTGACATTGACAGACTGATTTCAGATTGTTCACACTCAGAAGTCGAAAAAACGATCGCGGATTGTGATAGCACTTGGCAGCAGCAGACGTAAATGTATGCCTGCACAGCCCGACAACAGCTAATGCATTGTAAGTGATGGGGCGGACACTAATAAGTACGGCAGTATTATAATACATACATATTTCAATTTAAATGAAAATGTTATAGCATTGCAACTATTTTACATTAATCTTTGAAGATTTTATATAGATATATAACGAAGATTATTTGAATAAAGGAATACAGCGTTTGGCAACAGCACTCCTAAATCGGTGTACGGTCTCCTGCAGTAGCGCCGACAAGGCACACATATTAATACCGCCCGCAGTCAGCAGTGCAATGGGAGATCGATGCGTAGCTGGGCTTCGCTCGCGGTGCTCTCAGCTGAGGAAACTGCGCCCGATACGTCACGCGCAATGCATCCTGGGACAGATAGTACGAAGGGCAGCTCGCGACGGATTCGAACATGAAGAATTACCTTATTTAAAAAAAAAAATCATAGTAAATGTATCTGATGGTCTTTTCTCGTCGGGAAAAGGGTAATAGGTTCATGAAATATTGTTCTTTACACACGAAACGGCTGATAATCGTCCGGACTTCCCCTTTAAGGTGAAGTATTGAAAACAGGCTTTGGGCAACGTTTGGTTCTGCCTATAGTCCCTTTCTGTTCGAATTGATGACTGAATGTGACTCGGCCGAGAGGACCTTGGGAGAGCTACATACACTGAATACTACAGCCAGTGCATGCGAACACATCACATGCGCACAAATTTCAAATCCATCAACGGATAAGATGTTTGTGTGCGCATGCGCTGGCCGTAGTAGTCAGTGTACAGCTCTCCCAAGGTCCTCTCGACGGAGTCACATTCAGTCATCAATTCGAAAAGAAAGGGACTATTTGCAGAACCAAACGTTGTTCGAAGCCTGTTTTCAATACTTCAACTTAATTGGTATGTCTTCAAATCGAAGAAATTTTTGGATTTTAAGTTGACATTTACCCGCGATACTAATTCTGTCATGATCCTGAATGCTACAATGCGAAGCCCCATTACGCTATGCGTATGGGGCTGCTGGTCGCAGTTAGCTATGCGTACAATGGGCTGCACGCTGCTGGTCGCAGTCAGTGGTTTCGTACAATACAGTGCACTCCCGTTATAACGAAATGCTCGGGACCGGCAGTTTTCTTTCGTTTTAAACGAAATTTCGTTATAACCGAACAAATACAATATATAACGAAAACAAGGAACCACGTATATTACGTTTGCTGAATACACTGCAAAGCTATGTGAAATGTGATGGGATAACTGTATTACAATAATAAACGCAAATTCCTCTCAGAAACTGTGTGTGACACAAGGAGCGAACACACAGTGGTGTGAAGCGTTCACCCATGCAGAGACGCTATAAATGCTTGTTCCCCTACGTATTATCGAAAGCAATTCGCATTTCGTTATAACGGAGCACAATTCTTTTGTTTTTCTTTGTCTGTGGCGCTCGGAAAAGACTTCGTTATAACGAAATTTCGTTATAACCGTGTTCGTTGTAACGGGAGTGCACTGTATTTATCGACGCTGTACGGCGACGGCTCTGGTACGAAACCATTATTACATGATTACTAAGACATGAGAGCACTTTGGGGCGAGTAATTTTCACAGACAACGTAGCCTACTTTAACGTGAAACACAAACCAAGACAAGGAAATTCAGGGAAACTTTTGAGGTACCAAAACTTTTTATTATCTTTAATTCTTGCTTTTCATCAATCATTTCTACGGAATTAAATGAGTAATCAGATGTCCCTCTTTCCTTTTTTTTTTTTAAAGTGTATACATACCTATAGACAAAATCTCCGCCCAAAATGATTGTATCGCAATCAAAATAATGTAGCAAGTTGATATTGGATATAAAAACAACACATAAGTCTCCATTTGGGCCACGAGTCTTAAATTATGAATTGAAATTGAACTTCCATTTCATGAAATCAGAATGAACTATTTTAACTTTAACACCGAACAGGCCTCTACACAATAAACATATACCTCTTGTGTTTGAGGTGAAAAGTTACTATTATGGTAACTTTGCCATCCAATGGTAACTTCCATGGAATTCTGGATTTGATTGGCTGTTGAGTATAATTGCCATGGTAGTTACCATTGGATGGCAAAGTTACCATAATAGTAACTTTTATGCAACGGGGCCCCTGGTCTTTTCGACCTCGGGCAACTACTGACGAATTAAGTTTCATGCAGAAGAATACATTTGCTTTTCTAGCGATCGACCATAGAAACGCGGATAACCTCTATCCAGATCTCGAAGGCGTTAAACATTCGATGAAAACTTTTTTTTTTCATGATTATTACTTATCAGTACGTAAATCAATTACGGGCGCGTATAACATTGCCCTCATAAAGAATGGAGTATAACGTGACAGAATAACTGTGATAGACTGATTGGCAACGTCGATTTCATTACATGCGAAAGTACTTTTCATTTTAGCATTCTACATACCAGAACGTAATTTTACCAAAGTTTGACAAAATATATTTATATTCACTTTGAAAACACACCAAATCATATTTCGTTTGATTGCAAGAGAAAAAGTAAATGACCAGTAAAGAAATCAGTAAAACGTATACACGTGTAGTTACTTTTATCTGTCTATTGCTGCTTTAATTTCAGCTCTCGGAGAGTTGTAACGGGAACCGTGATAAATATTTCGGAAGTTGATGAAGATTATTGTTAGATTTCGCAATTTTAATCAATCGGTGTTTAATGAAATAAAGACTATCAACAAAACTTATTTCAGAGCCATTTTCAGATTTCCTGCTTTTTGAATCCTATAAGATAGATTTGTTCAAATCTACACAATGTTAATCCTTTCTTCTTGGGGCAATATAATTGTAAACAAATTACATCGGTTATTATATATATCTGTTCATTGCGTTTTTTTTTTTATTTTACACAAAGGAGCATAATGAACGTGCATCTTAAAAAAAGGAAAAACTCTGCGATTCCCAATGCTATCTAGCATTTTTCGCTTCTCATCTAGAAACTGTGAAAACGAATCGAAGCTTTTGTCAATAGTCTGTTTAATAAATGAAGCTATTTATTTCCACCACTTACTGAATTTAATAAAGATTTTACATGCGCTATTTTCAAACCTTAAACTACCAGTCTTACAAACTGAACACTGCTAGATCTTGTCAAACACAAGAAGCTTGAATGGAGTTGTTTTTCTTTTAAACATGCATCGTATCTTTCACGAAGATAAACAGCATCAGCAACAATAATGACAATATATAATTCTTACTGATAACAATCGTAGTTACGATAATAGTCGTCGGACAAATTGATTGTAGTAATAGTACTACAATGTAGTATTGAATAAAGAAATGATATCACCATGGAACAGCAATGCATATATATTATGTAATGTAATGAAAACAAACAAAGGAAAAACTGACCAGAAGCAAATGTAGAAAATAGTATCAGCAAGATGCATGCTTGAATCGAATATGACGAGCAAGACGTGCCAAGAATCCTATACATATTTTGCCTGGGTTTTGCGGTATTTTAGGCGATACGGGTTTTATGTAACAAATTTTTAGCACACATAGTAAAATTGTAAAGCTTTGTTTTGTCGTATTTTGTTTTACATGTGTCGATAACTGCTCAAACATAGACACCAAAGTGTGGACTCCAGCATTGCTTGAGATCGATGCGTCGGATTAGATTACTGATTGTCCTCTTAAGATGTTTGTCCGTCAGTATGAGGACGACAACATTCCACCACAAGCTGAAGAACGGTAAACTTTCCACCAAGGACGTCCACCACTTAGGAAGCGGAAGCCTGACCCGCAGAAACCATGTTATGTTCACAACCTGTGGGACCCAGTACAGGTAGAGCGAACCTGTGATGAGAGCCACCGTGATCGTTGCCTTCACCGACTTCGTCAATGTACGAGCTGGCCGCTGTTTGCCTTTTGTTGACTTCGAGCGCAGACGACCTAGCCTTTTGGAGATTTTCTTTACCATCTGGGTGTGTGGGTATTGATGGTCGATAATGTGGGTGTCTGTGACCCCTAACGGGTCCAGGACCGCCGGCGGCTGGTTGACCACCTGCCTATGGAGACGCCGTGCAATTAAGAAGATGTGCAAATTTGTGCCGGTTATGAATATAATTGTTGCTGCACATGCTACCAGTACGATCAAAAGAATAACCTCCAAGATTTCGAAAAAAATACCAAGAGTATTCAAATCGCACTCAATGAATGCGTAAATTGTTTTTTCGAAAGGTGAATTCGGAAAAGGAGCAAAGGAAAGAGACAACAGTGAGAACAAGAAAATTCCTACAATGGCAGTGTTGGCTCGGCAAGTGTTTATCAGAGTAGAGTATCGCAGAGGTCGAGTTATCATGATGTACCGATTTAGGTTAATTAGCAATGTTAGGCTTTGAGTTGATATTATGAACGAAATGTCCACGAAAATCATTTGGAACAGAATGAAGGGTTTGTGTAAAGTCATTGCCAAAATACGAACGATAAAACAATACGTACTGTACAGCCAATTTACTCCAGCAAGCACTCGAAAGAACCGATGAGATATCTCGTCAAAGTTAGCCAGAGGAGTCTGCAGAGCAATCAACAGAAACATGTTCAATACGTTCGAGACACCAAGTTGAATGTAATTAATGATAGAAAATGCATTGTCTGCACTAGATTGATAAAACGCAATGGTGTTATTAATCACCTCACAGAAATCTGCCGTCGTCATTTTGTGCACTGCTTATATAACGGGATCAACTTTTGGGGAAAGCAACCCGCTCGTGTAGTCTTGACTAGTAACCAATGACACAGTCTCTTATAATGGGATGTTTTAGTGATGTGCTCGGCGAAGATAGAATAAGTATGGGTCTATATTTGGATGCTTCGACGCGACGTTGGAAACCACGCTGTGTATCAAGTAAAACTCGTGCGAGGAACTGTCTTTATCTGATAGTGGATTTGCTATCCTGCCTTCATTGTAAGATTTTCCTGAAGGTACATGTTCTTGATGCAAAGACGATGCTAAGATGCGAAACTGACAAGACACCGTTGTCTGCTGTGAAATATCAATCAAGTAGGCAGTATGATGCCGCATGCTCCGGAAGTTCTCATCCGTTTTGCCACCTTGACGCGGTCGTTCTTCATTAATTGACGTTGCTCCAACACGACGATTTGATTGGATCGCGTTTGCTCTCCAATTCACCAGTTAGCAACCATCTTAGAAATGGTATGCAAGCCCGCTGCGTTGGTGGTACAAGACCGCGATTTGCATGTACTTATGAAGTATATATTATATTACAGAGCATTTTACACGAATAGACCAAATACACACGTATATAATACGTATGTCACAGTGGGGGGGGGGGGGGGGATGGGGTTGAGGCATGGTACTTCAGACGATTGCAAATATACTTCCATGATAATTTTACTAATACATTTGACAATAATTGACGACTTGAAAGACAAAACATGCAATTGAAAAATCGACCGAAAACGCGCACAAAAATATCGGCATGTATACAAATAGTGATATACATGTACTTGCATAAATGTAATGACGATCTACACAGGGCGTTCCTAAAATAATTTTAAAAAAAGTAACCAAAGTCGACAAGACAGGTGGACACGTCGAAGGTAGAAATTGGTGCATAAAAGGTAAGGGCTGAATGACTTGCTAACAAGAGACTGTAAATTACAGCCACTTAGAAAATGCTAACAGAGGGGATAGCATTTTATTAAAACGATGTGAAAAACAAACGATGAAGCCACAAACTTTCAGAAAAGTTGGTTTCGTACCTCACAAACCAAAAACTTGGCCGACCTTCGAACTTCGGTTACTTTTCTTTAGGAACACCCTGTATTATACTTGGACTCTATCTGAATCTCGATTCAAAGACTTTCTCAGCATCATTCCCTAAACTGAAAACATTATAAACCGAAAATAGTTTTATCAAGTCATTATTATTCTGAATAAAAGCCATCTGCATTTTGTTGCATAACATTTGAGTTACACCAAAAATCAAACTGTATATACCTCCACCTAGAAAAAAAAAATCTGCGGTCCTGGATGACTCTTCGCTTCTCATGTTATAGAAAACGAAAACGAAATGAAAACATTAGGCAATTGATTGCTGGATAAATAAAAAAATCATTTTCTCCATTAAGTGAATTTATTGAAACGTTACGTGTTCTATTTTCTGTTGTCACAAACGTACACACTAGTAGTTATGTACATATGTATGATGTACTGTATGCATGGTTGTTTTAATGTGTATGTACACAGGTTGACCAGATTAATGGAGAACATTCTATGTGGTATAGATATAGTACATACAGGCTGACCAGATCAGAGGAGAATTTTCTAGGTGGTATACAATGTAGCTATACAGTACATGCATGTAACAGGAAATACATTATAGCTCACTCAATCTAGAATGATTTCACCCATTCCAGAAAGTTCTGGGAAGTGCTTACATGTTTGGCTGAGTGAGGCACTGTCCCTGTAGCCCAATGTGATTGGTAGTTATTCTTGGTAATGATGTGTTGTACATAGTTAGGCAGTGAGTCATCCAGGTTTCCTGGAACTTGGACTGGCTAGTAGGTTGGAGAGAGTTATAGAATGTGCTAGAAGGGGTTGAATGGATAGTATATAAGCCAGAGAAATTCTGCAGTAGGCAGAGTACCCAACACCTCTGCTCTGAGAGTTACGTCACTTCTGGCTCTGAAGCGACTTGTTATAGTCAGTCCTGTGTTACCTGCTGACCTGTTATGTTTGTGGAGATACTTGGCCTGGGATACATTTTGCCTGCAGAGAATTAATGTGCCTTCATTGGACTCCATATTTTAATGTCAACGGACATTGCTACGGCAAAGCTGTGACGGGCTGGATTCCTAGCTGGACAATATAAAGTGAATCATCATTCAACGCATCGACTGGACGTGGTCGTTGGATTCTGCACATTTTGCTGGGAACATTATACTGTGGATCTATTGTGGACATATACCCTGGAATTATAACGCGGACTATTGTAACCTGTGCCTCTGGATTTACGTCACAGGAATCATTCATCGGTGCATCGCGGATCATTCATTTGTGCATCGAACATCGTATCTGGACACTATCAGGGAACTGTAGCGACTTTGTGATAGTTTGGACGCATGTAAGTGATTCCATTACCGATTTGTAATTGTTTCTATTGATCATTGTTGTACTGATATGACGCCGATTACCAGTCTGTACCCACAATATTACTGTTAATAAACCGCCTGAACATTAGTTGATTGTTTCTTTTGTGCGATCATTCTCAGTGTGATTTTGGTCGTAACAAAATCTTACAGATCGATTGGAAAGAAATGTATTTGATACGAATGTGTGTCAGTATATGGGTGAGAATTTTGAACGATGTACAATTGCCAATTTTCGCACCTTATGACATTCTTTCCCTTAGAACACGCCAGGATGATCTAAGAAACCAGATTTTTCATGTCATCTCAAAGATTGGTAAATTTCCTTTCAGGAAATATATGGTTTGGTTAACTTTTGCCTGATATTTTTCATTTGACAAGGACTTAAAGCGTAAAAATACGGTAAAAACGCTATTTTCACAATAATTTTTGTTTTTCAAACTAATGATGTGCATTTTTAATGGTACGTGGCATCTAATATCTGACCATGTTCTGGATCTGACACATCATGAGTATGAACCACAAAATTATAAGAACTTTATGAGCACGTATAAAATCACAGAGAACAATTGAAATATCAAAGTCCTAAACAGACGAACGTCCGTGGTGCTTTTATTTCTATCGCTGCTGCAAATTCTACTTTGTTGTCCCAACTGTAATGTATACGAAAATTTGGTGTTCCACCTAATGAACATATCCTGCAAAAAGTGTACGTCTGCTGGCTGTACATGGGACGTAATATTCTTTTATGCAAAATTATACTCAGTTTTCGTCACGGACGTGCTTCCGCTGTTTTCTAATATAGATCGTATCCCATTAAACGCTATTGGTGATATTGTTCTGAGTCGTAATCAACAAAGATCTAGCCACACGATAATATGTTTGTTTTGAGTTTCTGTCCATCCTTTGTCAAATAGGAACCGAAATTATATTTTTAGACGAACCTCCGAGAAAAAAAGAACGTCCGTGATGATTAAAACGTTTTCGAGTGGGACACCATCTTGCTTTGATGACGAAGGTGCATCTTACCTTTGGCTCTCTAGCCGAGGAGCTGTATGTTATTTTTGGAGCGGACTGAGGCTTGTCCGCAGTTTTTGGACCATGCAATTCACCGAAAACCAAACAAATAATTAATATTTTCTTTGAAAATTCACCTCCTGATCCCCCTCTGAGCAATACATATGTTGTAAGGATGTCAAATTTCTTATAATTTGCATTGACAATACCTTTTCAAATTTTTGAAAGAGTTAGGAAGGCTAGGTACTCTCTGCCGATTAGTTATCCGTCCGGGAACATGACCCTATCAGTAGAACGAACGTCCGTGACAATTCCAGCGAACGTCCGTGACGTATGCAATCCCTTCGATAGGGATAACTTGTCCCGAAAGTGTCCTGTATTCTTTAAAACTTTTAGCTCCAATAGCCACAAATAAAGTTTTACAAAGAAAACAATGAGTTTAGGGCAGTAGTTTCAGAATTTTTAAGGCGTTATGTGATCATGATGAAGAAACAGTTGAAAATTTACTCACAATTTTACGCTTGTTTTCCCTCTAATTATACAAAAAACAGCTAAACACTGAAAACAAAGTTATAGGTAAATGGAATTTTGCGTAATCTGTAATTTCTGTGCATTTAAATTTCTTTCTAATGAGGACCTGGAGACAATTTGTACTGTTACAGGTTCTGAAAGTTTCGCTCACGGACGTTCTGTCCGAGAAAGGAAATTGCTGATAATTACAAATATATCACTGCACATAAAGTTAATGTTAGTTGAAAATATTACCAAATCACCGAGCCGCTCATACCCAAAAGTGAATAATGTTCAGCACTCAATTTACTTGTAATAACAACAGGAAAACGTTTTAGTCACGGATGTTCGTTGGTAGAATAAGTCCATGGATTACATAGTAGGAGAAAGAGGACCAGTGCCACTTTTTAGTGACAGGTGCGCCAAGTGTTTATCTTTTGAGTATGGTAGCTGCCGTCTCAAACAGAACACATCCAGTTTTGGCCTCCATAACGGACGTTCGCTGTAATTGTCATGATATTAAATGCCTTAATTCATTCTTATTTTTCTCTTCATGACGATTTTTCTCTCATTCCCTCAATAGCCTGGACATGCTGCGACCAAACAGAAAACAGAAACAAAACAAAACAAACCAAAACAAATCCAAAAAGTGCTACGTGATCACATACAGGATAATGACGGAAGAAGTCTGTAATGGGCATGTGTTGAATAAAAAATGGAAAAGTTTCAAAAGGACGTGGAAGCAGTTGAATAAAAATGACTGAGAAACAGAGAAGGGATCGAGCTCCAACACACAGAGAAAAGAATTGCCAGTGCACTCCCGTTGTACCAAATTCCTCTGGAGAAGTTTTTGTTTGTTTGTTTATGTTTTTTTATTCATCGAAATACCGTCACAAGCGAACAAAAATAATGCAGTATACAATTATTGTCTGATGAAAACAAACAAATCCTCCGCTTATCATCACATGGTGTTGTTTTATACTCATCAATGAAAAGCAATGTTCATTTGTAATTCTTTCCAAGATTTTTTTTTTCATTTTACATTTAAGAGACAGAGAGATCGTCATTTTGTTTGTGCTTTTGTGCTTACTTTGAAAACACATGTTAAAAAAAGTAATGATTAAGAATAGGTTTAAGGTTGCACTTTGATACGTTCGCTCTTCCTAAGATTCGTTACTCCGATGTCCAAAGGTTTGTTATTCCGAAAATAAAAATAAAAAGTTTGTAGTTAATTAAGGAGGTTTGTTATTAAAGAATTTCTTATTCCGAAAGTTTGTTAGTCCGAAAAATAAATATTAAGGATCATTATTTTAGGTCCGTTCTTCTAAAAGTGGAAAGGGCCTGATATTCGTTTAGGTGAAAACGGTTATTATGAGGTTTTGAAATTTGGAGGATTTTAGTTGCTTGTTTCTCCACATTTGGATAAGCGAACATGATTTTTCATGTTCCCATTAATAAACCTTTCGATTAACCTTCGGAGATTCCTATCATTTACCGAATAAAAAAGCTTCATAATTATACGAACTCTATCAATTTTCGTATTGACAAACTGTATGAATAACGAGCCTCCGAAATGACGCGCTACAAAATGTTTGTTATAACAAACCATATTGTATAATATCGAAGTCACAAACATCCAAGTAATATGGACTTATTGTGTCTTGTTATGAAGAAACTTCGCAGTATCGAACCTATTATCATTTCTGACTAATATAATAATACAAACCCTCCTCGGTAACTGTGTGTAACACAAGGAGCAAACATAGAGGGATTTCTTCCCAACGTATTCGTTTGCCCTCCCCAGCTAAACTTCGTATTTCTATAACGCAGCACATTCCTGTTGTCTTTCTCTGTTAATTATTTGTCATAATTTTAGCTGTGACCATGTTCGTTATAAGCAAATTTTGCATTGTAGACTTTAGATAACAAATTTAGGACCTGAATCTTTACTTCATGATAACGAAATTTTGATATATATTCGTTCTCAAGGATGGACTACGTCACTGAGATTACACGTACGTTTGTACGTTCATTTACGAGAGATGGAAAAAATTGTTTCCTTTTATTCCTCAGTATGAGAAGATAAACAAGCTTATATAATAAAGAATTGGTAATATCTGTTCAGGATTTTGCAGAGGAGTTTGTTCTCGACATGAAATTGCTGTTTGTTGTGAGTAGAATGCGTTTCCAACTCAAGAGAGCTGCATCTTGTTTGTTCCGAACGTCCGTGAGCTACATGCGAACCTCCGTGATGAAAACTATGCTATGTTCGTTGGGTTATAGAGACTGCATAGATCAGATACATCTTAAAAGGGTATGTTATTATTTGGGAGTGGGGATTGAAGTATGGGATAGTGAAATAAGAGGTCAAAATATTGAGTTTCTGTAAAATGCGCGTAAAGTGGAGAAAGTGTTTAGCGGAAGAGCAATATTTCAACAGAAACGACGAATTTAGTTAAATCATCAGTTGTCTACCATTACGTACAGGTTAAGAGTACAAGCTTAATATTCTGCAAGCACGTACACATGTCCCTTAAGATATTTTGATAGGATTTTGAACTGAATCAGATCTTTGCAAACTATGTTAAATGGTATTCAAGTGTATGTGCTGTACTAGTCCTCACGGACGTTCGCTGCTCTGGACATGGTAAACTTCAGCGGTGAATAAAAACTTGTTCCTCTGGGAAAATCCTAGTATAATTGGGTTCACATTAAAGCTTGAGTTATACTCTTTCAGGTAAGATGAATAATTTGGAGAATTTCCTACTTTTTAAATTTTGCCTTGTTTTGGCTCAATTGTACATCGTTCAAAATTCTGACCCATATACATATATATCTTTTTATAATCAGGAGTTTTAACGACATGTGGACTGTCACTTATAAGTACATTCAGATCAGCATATAGACCGCAATAACGAAAAAACGTATTCTGTGTATGAGTATAAGATAGTATATACATAGATGTACCGCTATGTTCAAATTTGATGGATTATGAATATGATAGAAAAATAAACTGTACATAGGAGAATATACACAAACCAGAAGATTAACTGAACTACTGACAATTTTGATAATTGTTATATTATCAACATTGATAATAACAATCGTATTTATTACGGTTATAGAAGTGAAATCAGCAACGACTCTTCGTACTGCAAATGTAGTACATGCATAAAGAATTGTTATGATTACAACGGTATGTAGTAACGAAACGCATGTACATGAGTGAAAACCTGAAGTTTAACAAAAAAAGAAAAAGTTATGAGCGGAGAAAATACCAGTCGAATGCGGAACCAGAATATGACAAACAAGACGTAATAAGACTCATTTCAGTGTCAATGAGTCGAATGTTCACAAATTCTGTACACATGAAGAGTTTGTTTGCAAAAACCGATAAGTCCATATTTGCCAAATGGAGATATTTGCGATTAAAGGTCAAGAAAAATAAAGAGAATAATAAGAAAATTTTTGCTTCTTTTGACCATAACTTAAAAATATACCTTTTTATATAGTGACCAATATATCATTTAAAAGGTATTATTTTGTACTTTATGACAGATATCGTACTTCAAAATCTTCAAAAAAGGACTTATCGGTTTTTGCAAACAAACCCTTCACATATACACTTTGGACAGGAAATGAGTGTTTCACGCAGAGGGTTGATGATATTTTCAAGTTGCATACCATAATCATTTATGTTGACGTATGTGGCTTTACAGAATAAATCTCTTGCACTCAAAATATAGCTGTAAATTTCTGTTCTCTCTCTCTCTCTTAATCAATGAATGTTCAAACAGAGACACCAAAGAATGGATTCCAGCACTGTTTCAAATTGATGCGTCCAAGAAGATTCCCAACTGTTCTCTTAAGATGCTTATCCGTCAGTATGAGGATGACTACATTCCACCATAAGCTGCCATACATCAAACTTCCAACCAAGTACGTCCACCATGTTGGAGGCGGGAGCCTGACCCGCAGAAGCCATATTAGGTTCACGACCTGAGGAACCCAGTACAGGTAGAACGAACCTGTGATTAGAGCCACCGTGATCGTTGCCTTCACTGGCCTCGTCAATGTACGAGCTGGATGTTTGGGACCACTTGTTGGCTTCGAGCGAAAAAAACACAGCGTTTTGGAGACTTTCTTTACCACGTGATGTTTATGTTGTTTTCCAGGCAACGATTTGTGATCGTCCTGAATATGGTTGTCTGTAACCCTCAATGGGTCCAGGATTGCCGGTGGCTGGTTGATCATCTGCCTCTGGAGACGCCTTGCAATGAAGAAGATATGCACGTTTGTGGTGGTTATGAATATGATTGTAACAACACATATTACCAGTTCGATCGACAGAATGATCTCCAACGTTTCGAGAAAATGTCCAAGAAAATCAAAATCCCTCTCGATAAATGCGGAAAGGATTCTTTTGAAGGGTGAATGTGGGAAGGGAGCAAATGAAAGAAACAGCAATGAGAACAAGATCTCCCCAACAATGACAAAGTTCGCACGGCGAGTATTAACCAGAGCATTGTATCGCAGAGGTCGTGTTATCATGATGTACCTATTTAAATTGATTAGTAATGTCAGGCTTTGACTTGCCATTGCGAACGAAATGTCTATGAAAAGCGTCTGAATCAGAATATTCGGATTTTGTAAAGCCGTTGCACAGATACGGACGATAAAACAATACGTACTGTACAGCCAGTTCAAGACAGCAAGCACTCGAAAAAACCGATGGGATATTTCGTCAAAGTTAGCCAGAGGAGTCCGCAGAGCGATCAACAGAAACAGGTTCAGTATGTTCGATACCCCAAGTTGAATGTAATTAATGGTAGAAAATACTTTATTATCAAAGTATTGATCAAGTATGTTTGTGCCATTGAACATCTCAAAGAGATCTGAAGTCGACATTATGTACACCACCTTCCGAGGTTAACTTCAGGGAAAACAACAACAACAACAACGTCAACATTAATAAACAGTTTTCGCAGGGCGTTACTTTGAGTGATACTGATGATACACTATCGATCATTCGTCGAAGTTCAATGTGATCTCTGTAAGGCTAGAACGAATACACGTAAGAAGATGGGTAGCATGACAGCGGATACCGCGATGTGTAATGAAGAGCATGCAAGCAACTGAGAAATACTTCAATGTATTCTTCTGCAAGCGTTAGATCTCTACTGAACGACGCCTTTTGTTTTTAGTTTACAACAAGTTTCAAAGTTACAACGTCTGTGACGAATCTTTGTCAGCACGTATAAGGCTATACCCGATTCTCCAGATGCGCACGTATTATGTGTTTGGAGGCGTCAAATGGGTTCTGGGAAGCTGACAAGTCATGTCCGTTGTGAAATATCACTCAAATAGGATCATAAAAAAGAAAGCAGTATTATATGAAGCTGTAATTAGGCCTATGCACTCCGGAAGTTTTACATCCACTCTTCTCTGCTGACGCGGTGATGCTTAATTGACGATGCTCAAACACAACGTTTTGATTGTACGGCGTTTACTCTCCACTCCAATCAACCAAAAGCAAGCGACAATTTTGTGCATTGTTTACACGCTTGTAGGGGAAGATGAAGCATGTTGATAGGCCTATACAAGCGATTGTAAATCAAGTTACTTGATGAATTCTACGAATCCATTTGGCAGTGCATGTAATCAAAACTTGGAACAGAAAACATGAAATCGAACATTCGACTGAAAATGCGCAAAAAAAAAAATATATGTATGAACAAATAGTGGTATTTGCATTATCATCCTAATGTAATAACGAGCTATTGTACATGCACTGCGAACTTACATCAAAAGACTTTTACCGACATAATGCTCTTCTGAGCCGGTACTTAATGTAAACAGAAACAGTATTGAGTCATCATGAGAAGCACTAATTTGTACCAATAACGGACGCGTAGGACCTACTTGTTGATTTAATTGGAGGCGTATATGTGTTGATTATAACGTTGAATAACTTAAACGTACAATCAAGAACTTGTTTTATCAGCTATATAACCCCATGACACCCATATTGCTGCTATTGTGAAGTCACCACTCTGATTGCAAATCAATCAGAGCATCAAATAAAACAAAATTTGTGCTTTCTGTTTTCCATAGTGTACAAGATTCTTCCCCTTCATAAGTGTAATGCTTCGTTGATTTAGTCAATGTATACAACTCCGATTGATCATCTCGGTCAGTAGACTCTGGTTTATTTGTGGTCATTACATACGGTTTGTTTGTTTGTTTGATTTCCATCGGAGAAAATGGCTGGATAGCCCATGTTCAGTTGCGATAGCTGGTCTTCCATAGGGTCCAGTTGGATGTTCTAATAGGCAGGACCACTTCACCGGGTTAAATACCCTGCTCTTTGTGATGAATAAATTGAAGCGGTATCTTTAACATGCATGAGTCGTCATTCATTCATACACGGGACCTCTATTTTATGTCCTATCCGAGGGACAGAGTTTTTTTGCCTTTTTATCAATGGTATCTTTATTCAACAGATCATTGATTGCAGCCAGAGGCTGAATTACAAATGATTTTACAAAAGTGAAAAATATACATACAAAGTATTACATACAAATGTAAAATTACAAAATCAAAATAACACGCAGGCTCACATAAAACAAGAACAATTCGAACAAGAAAGAAACTCTCAGGCAGTGAATACACACACAAAAAAAATAATGAAAGTTTGAATTGACATGGATCGCTGACTCTAAAGTTTCCAAGACAATCACTGCGAATCAGTACATGAATATTCATTAAGTTACATGAATGTACATTGTACCTTAAACCATTTCCGGGTATGAGGAAGAAAAAAAAAGAAATTGAAATTAGAACATTTTCACTTTATGTATGACCTTTAACCGTAATATTTCCAAAACAATTTCTGCCTATCAATACATACATATTCACTTAGTTCCATGAAAATTCCTTGAACCGTTTCCCATATATATATATATATATATATATATATATATAGTATTATAAAAGAATCATTTTCACCTAACGTTTGACCTTTGACCTCATGCCCCCCCCCCCGGGAAAAAAAAACCATTAAGTAATACGAATACACACCAAGCTTCAAAATATACCCTCCAGCATTGCACAAGCATGGGAGAAACAAAGAAGGAAAAATGTACACTTAACCTTCACCTTTAACCCTAAAATTTCAAACAATCATTGCCAATCGGTACAGGTATGTTCACTGAGTTGCATGAATGTACCTTGAACCATTTCCGAAATATATATATATATATATATATATGTATATATATAAATACATTTTCACTTAACCTTTAACCTTCAACCTTTGACCTCATAGCCCAAAATATTCTCTTTGTAAGGTAATACAAATACACACCAAGCTTCTGAAAATACCGGTATTGCACAAACATAAAGAAAAAGATAAGGATAAGGAAAAAAAACAGTAAAATAATAAACATTTATCTTAAACCTTTGACCCTTAAATTCCAAGGCAATCATTGCTTATCAATACATACATATTTACTACGTTCCATGAATATACCTTGAACCATTTTCGAGCTAGAAAGAAAAAAAATAAAAATTTTCACTTGACGTTTAACCTTTGACCTTTGACTTCACGGCCCGAAATATTCTCTCAAATAACATAATTACACCTCAGGTCATTGATATACATAACAGATTTGAAATCAATTACCAAGAAAAAATTGTTTGCCATGACAACGCTTTTCGTGACGGACACAATAATCATACCTTTCACATTCATATTTCAATACCGCAATGTACACCAACTTTGATTTCAGTTACTTCACAATTGCCTAAAAAAAATTGTCTCATACAACTATACCTTTAAATCGTTAAACCTTTCCTAATTATTGTTTAGTATTCAATAACTCAATAAGATATGGAATTGGGCTTCTCTTGTACCTTTCTGTTCTACACCTCACAGTGGGATATTGTGTTGACCTTCTTAAAGATGAAGAGTACCTGGTCTGTCGAGGTGCTGGTAACCAGTGCCTGAATTGTTGTGACTTTGGCAGTGACTTCGCAAATTTGCAGCATACATCATGCCTGCGAGCCTAAAGAGACTTAAGTTGTGTTATTTCGAGAGCATTGAGAGAGGTGCCGTAGGATTCGCCTAAGATCATTCGTAGGGCTCGTTTTTGCACCCTTTCAATTTGGAGTGACAGCTGTTGTGTAAGACCCGGATGCCACACCGGGACGGCATATTCAACCAGGGGTCTGATGTAACCTGTGTACACTTTTAATAAATCTTTCATTGGAAGTTTAAAAGATTTCAATGATCTTAACATGAACAATCTCTTACTAACCTTTGACAGCATGGCACTCACGTAGCTGTCCCACTTGAGGTTAGACTGCACCAACACCTAGGATTTTTACCACATCCACTTCAGCCAAAGTCTGGCCATTTAGACTACATTGTGTAGAAGGCAACTGGGTTTTACCAAAATCAACCCTCATTACATGACATTTAGAAGCATTCAGTTGCATGTTATTTGTAGTGCACCATCTGTCTAATTTCTGAAGGGTACCTTGCATTTCACCGACCGATCCTAGTTGTGTTGCTTCCGCTATCGTCATGTCGTCTACATATTTCCAATGTTCAATACTGGATGGCATCAAGGCGCCGTTAATGAGAATCAGCAATAACACTGGGCCTAAACGTGTTCCTTGTGGTACTCCCGCATAGAGAGATCGACTTGAGGACAGACAACCACGGTAGCGAACACGCTGGGATCGGTCAGTGAGGAAGTTGGCAATCCAAGACATGAGAGAAGGATGGACTTGTAATTCAACCAACTTTGACATGATTATTGAGTGGTCTACTCTATCAAAATCTTTGGAGAAATCTGTTGTAACTACCACGGACGTAGTACCTAGCTTGTCGGCTTTTTTGGATAAAAAGTTGACAATATCCACTAAGCAGTGCGTACATGACATACCAGCTCTACTACCAAATTGTTTACTGTCAAGGGAGGGATCAATGGCAAACACCAACCACTTAGTGATAAACAACTCAGCAAGTTTTGCAAAATGATCTGTAAGTGCTATTGGTCTAAGCTTATCGATTTTGGCTGGTTTCTCTTTCGGGACAGGAACTACTATTGCTTGCTTCCACTGATGTGGCACAACACGTTCAGTATAGGAACTGTTCAGAATGTGACGTAACGGGGAGCTTAATTCAAGTGAAAACATCCTTATCACTCTCGCCGGTATTCCATCAGGTCCACAAGACTTCCCTGGACTCACTTTTTACAACTCTCGCATCACTTCCCATTGTTCAAGTCTTGGAAGAGGTGGGGTATCAGACGTCAACGGTGGGAGTTTGGACATTTCAAGGGGTGCGATACCACTTGAGATGCTTATGAAGTGCGAATTGATGGTTTCAGCGACAACGTCTGCTTTCGACTTATCAACATCCGGAACATGGATTATCTCGTTTAACTGGCTACGTGACGTCATGAGCTTAATGTTTTTGTACCATGACGCAGGATCATCATTCTTCAATTTGGCAACACGATCATGATAGAATTCTTTCTTCGCTCGGCGAATGCTCCTACAGATTTTATTGCGGCAGGCTTTCCAAGCATTTATGGGGCCGTTCACAAAAAGATGTTGTCGTTTACTTATCAGCGATTTCACTTCAGGGGTGATCCATGGTTTGTCTCTGTTGTGGACTCGTTATACCTCCTTCTGAGGGAAGAATGTGTTCAGTTCTTGGTGAAGGGTGGAGTAGAACTCATCACATTTAGTCTGGGTATCTGGGCATCATGAACACTAGACCAGGACTGATTTGAGATCCACCTACCAAAACATCTTGCGTCAGAGTCACGGATGGGTCTCAAGACACGCCTAGTCAAGACATTGGGCTCACGGGGAAATACTTCCTTGGGAAACCAGGTTACCACATTGTGGTCACTTTTTCCGAGGGGGGAAAGTATGGCAACTTGTTTGTAAAAGTCCCCGAGGTTTGTTAAGATCTTATCCAGGATTGAGCCATATCTTGTGGGTTTGTCCACTACCTGTCGAAGAGAGCAATTGGCACAAATGACATCTGTATCTAGCCGATTAAAGTCACCCAGCACAACCAGCCGGCCACTAGATGGCTGTCTCAATCGCAGGTCATCGATTGACTGAACGACATGATCGATCATCTGTTCTTCAGTACCACTATTTGGGGGTGAGTATAAAGCTGCGATGTATACGCTCGAGATTTTGCGAGGGAGGCGCCGGGGGCGAATATGCCCCCAGGCGATTTCAAGGTCGTTGGGCACAGCGATGTCCGTAACAGGAGAAGGATTAAGCTCGTGTCTTATGAACAAGGACACCCCTCCTCCTCTTCGACTAGTCCGACATTTTGAGAAATGCGAGTATCCATGGACTGAGAAGTAGTCAACAGTATCTAAGGTCAGCCAAGATTCAGTCACAGCGCACAAATCAATGTCTTTATCTCGGAGGAACAGCTCTAGTTCATCAAACTTGTTAACAAGGGATCTCATATTGCTCATAAAAAAGCGTGGGAAATTATAACTCACATGGAATGGCTTGACCTCTCTGATGATTTGAACGAGATTATGGTGGCTTACACTCCGTTGAACCGGTAGCATACTTGGTTCAGGGCGGTAGGAGACACGAGTGGCGATGTGGCAGGATTTGTGAACTTCTGCACGGCATCCCCCAGTTTTCGGTATACCGCTGATTCTCTCATCTGGTCTGTTCCTTCTTCTACCCTTTGGGTTTTCCGTCGGCGAGCAATGCCCAGTTGGTGGATTCGATTCCATACCTCACGGTCGAGCTTCTGAGTATGAAGACGAACTGCAGCTTGACCCGCGAGGGAGAGTCTGGGTCTATGATAACATACATTAGTTTTATCTTGCCACTGAGGCACAGCCTGCTGGTCATGCTGATGTATGTGAGATGCACGTGAAGGTCCCGGGTTGGGGCTTACGTCACCACAGGTCACAAGAGATGGGCGAAAATTCGCTGAAGAATTCGAATGATATGGTACTGGTGGTCCAGAGTACTTGGTAGTATATAAATACTCAGCTTGCCCAACATAGCCCTTGTAGGTGGTGTACAAGTTAGCTAACACAGGTACTGCCCAGGGATTTCCATTGCCTTCACAGGCCAGTGCACACAAAAGAAGGCAGAAGAGGATAATAGACTCAATCCTCTTAGAGGCCATTGTGATCCAAGTCCAAGAATCTGGGTTCTATGTAGCATGAATAGCAAGGCTTCTATTCATCCCTGGAAGGTCATCCAAGTGTGGCTGTGAAACAGGCTTGGATGTATCCGGGGGGTATGGTCAACATGGCAACTTAGACAGTCTCAGCTATTGCAAATCTCCAAAACTTGAAACTCAGAATTCTTGAGATTCATACAATCAAACTGGAAGAAACTTTCCTAGCAGTATCCTGAGACAAAGTTGCAACGTTACACATATTTTGATGACTCTTTGTAAATGCAAAATGGCAAAAAACAGAGTATCACTGGGAGCTACTTAGAGTGGCAACCTCCATAGGTGCACACACTCACTCCAAGGAGTGAGTGTGTGAGCCTCTTACTAGAGGGGACGGTATGATTACACAACATTGCTCAGCGGGACTCGGGAATCGAACCGGGGTCCTTTGGATCATGAGGCAGACGCGCTATCGACAGAGCTAACTCACCATCCTTAAAGTCTTGGAGGAGTGCACCTTTGCACATGCTTCTCTGTAGTACTTTACACTATCATCTCCGAGTGCACCTGGAGTTTCATTTAATGGAATTGGCGCAATACAAGTTGGAATCATTATAATTTCGTTTTTGATACGAGATAAAGGGCACCAAGCCATGGCGACGTGTAGCTATAATTGTTGACAAACCCCAACAAAAATTTGGAATATATACATATACATATATAATAATCTCTTTATCTTTCACCCTCTCATATTTCAGGTTTACTCTTCCTCGAATGTCGTAGCTCTTGGTTGTTGTGACTGTTATTTTCCTTGCAATCAATTGGTATTCCTGAAATAAAGTAATCGTTTGAAAGCTATTTTCAGACTTTTTCATACTTTCACAAGAAAAATCTTCAATTTTGCACAGTGCACGACTGGGTATATAGGGCACACCTTTTCTTTTTCCTCAAAACTGTATTTGAATAAAAAAAAGTCGGTTTCCTGTAGATAAGGAAACATTATATTTAAACCACATTTGCGTTGTATTACATAAAGGTGATAATTATTATAGGAGCCATAGCATGTTTATTAGGGCAACTCTACGAGTCGATGTACAGTGCTGGATTAATTATCATTAGTTTTCCGCCAGAAACTTTGAAAACGAATTGCAGCCTGTCAATTATTGCTTGATCCATCAATGTACATTCTAGTTTTTCCATCAGTACTTCATTCAGTGAAAATGTGTGTAATTTTATTGTTTCAGATTAGCGAATCTGATTAGAATGATTGATGTTATTATCTGCACACAGAACATTCAAATATTGTCCCGAGAGGGCAATGGGAAAGGAAAATTAAAATGACTCTACACATGATTATGAAATATTAACGACATCAACAATATAAAATATACAATAGTAATACCATTATTATCAATATTCTTTCTATCCTAATCATCAGAATAATTAAAAAATGACATATTAACCATGGTTAAGGTAGTACTTCAATAATGAAAACAATGGTAACATTAGTTACGAAAAAATAAGGAATAAGACGCTAAAATTGGGCCCAACATGCAAGGCAAAAATATCTGCAGAATGAACAACTTGACAAGCAAGATGAAAGGTCTATATAACTATCGACAGATATTTGAATGTAATGTTTTTAAGAAGTTTCTACTAAGTATAAAGCAGAGATATGTATAGGAAGGTGTTTTTTTTCTCTTCTTATCTAATGTTCACAAGACACTGAAGAATGGATTCAAGCACTTTTTAAAATCTACGCGTGCGAGTAGATTCTTCACTGTCCTCTGAAGATTGTTATCTGTCTTTATGAGGATGACAACGTTCAACCACAAGCTGCTGTAAACCAGACTGACCACCAAGTACATCCACCACATTGGAGGCGGAAGCCTGACCAACGGAACCCAAGTTATATGTACAATCTGAGGGATCCAGTATTACAGGTAGAAAGAACCTGTGATGAGAGCCACAGTGATCGTTGCCTTGATCGATTTCCTCAGCTCGCGAGCTGGTGGTTCCCTACCGTTGGCTGACTTCAAGCGCAGACGACGATTTCTGTTGAAGATTTTCTCTTCCGCATGAGTTTGTGGGTTTTCGCAAGGAGCTTCAGAAGTCCCTTGTTTTTCATGCGACAATTTCTGGTTTTTAAGATTATGATTTTCTTTAATACCCGATGGGTCCGGGACCGCTGGTGGCTGGGTGAACACTTGCCTATGAAGACGCATTGCAATGAGTAAGGTGTGCCCATTCATGCTGGTTATTGATACAATAATTCCTCCACATACTACTACTGCGATCCAAGCTATGACATGGAAAATTTCAAAAAGATGTTCAAGAGAATCATTGTCACAGTCAATGAATGCTGAAAGTATTTTTTCGAGAGGTGAACGCGGAAAGGGCGCATTGCAAAGAGATACTAGTGAGAACAAGAAAATCCCCACAAGTGCAATGTTGGCTCGGCGAGTGTTAACAACAGTACTGTATCGCAAAGGTCGGGTTATCATGATGTACCTGTTTAGGTTGATTAGCAGTGCCAAGAGTTGAGTTGCCATTATGAAGGAAACGTCTACGAAAACCATCTTAATCTGAATGAGCGGATTTTGTAAAATCGTTGCACAGATACGGACGATAAGACAATACGCACTGTACAGCCAATTTACTCCAGCAAGCACTCGAAAGAACCGATGAGATACCTCGTCAAAGTTAGCCAGAGGAGTCTGGAGAGCGATCAACAGAAACATGTTCAATACGTTCGCGACCCCGAGTTGAATGTAAGTGATAGCAGAAAATACATTTTCTCCGAGAGATTGATCGAGCACGCTTGTGAGATTGATCATCGCACAAAAATCTAAAGTCGACATTTTATGCTCCACCTTTCGATATCAATTACAGGGGAAAAACAGCCAGTTTGTCTCCTCGAATCGTGTCGAATAGCACTCTAATATGCACAGACACAAAGAATGATATTGAACGTATTAGTGTAAAATTGATTATTGGTTCCTTTCCGACTTGTGTCCGGCGAAGGCAGAATGGATACACGTACTTAGCCGGATAGATTTACTATGGAAACAGAAACGTGCATTGAAGCTCTTGTAAGTTATTCTCCTATTACTATTGAGATTGTCTGTCTTGCCCTCTCCAAGTATCAGATTTTTCTTGACAAACGTCTTTTCTTTTCTTTCTATCTTTTGTTTTTTTGCTGCTGTAAGACAGAAACAAAAACCGATGCTAAAACCAAGTTACTAATTAGGCTACTTTTCGATACGTGGGCAATTGTTCGAATTCGTATATCCGTTCCGTGGCATCAACGCCAAAAGTCGGGTGCTGGGAAACTGCGAAGACATCATCCGATGTACAGTGGAAGATCAATCAAGTAGGATCATTGAAAGAAAAGCAATATTTCGCCGCAATTACTCCGGAAGTTTATAATCCACTCTTCTACGGGGTAATGCTTTTTGATTAGATTGCATTCATACTCTAATTCACCGACAAGCGACCACTAAGCGTTGTTTACAAACTGGCAGGGATAGTTGTGTTTCATCTGCAGAGGCGTGCTCCTTAGACTTATAGATATATGCATTACATATGTTGTTTTTTTACTGGTAGGGGTGGGAGACATGTTGCCCTACATAATATGGCAAATTGAAATACTTAAAGATTTACGAATATTTTTTATAATAATCAAAACTTAAAACAAAACATGAATTCGAACATTAGACTGAAAACACGCACCCAAATATTTTTATTCATACATCTTTCATCAGTTCATAATGCCAATGTGAACAAAATTAAACTTGCATTCCGAACTTTGACATACTTGCTAAAAAGGTCAAACAACTTTCTAAGCATCGTATGCTCTGAGACGGAACATATTAGTATAAACAAAGGAAAACAGCAACGTCGAGCCATCATCTAAAGCACTATTTTTACCCATGATTATGACAACTAATGTATTCTTGCCGATTTAATAGGGGTCCTATAATACGTGTGATCACGATAACTTGTCAGTCAGCTTCTCACTTGAGGTAGAATTTTGCTGGTTTTCTTTCATAAATTCAGATATTAATTTTTGAGAACAAATTAAGTTTTGGACATCAATACGCGTGACTGACATGTGTGTGTTTTCCATGAAGGCCTGACATACCTTTTGTGCGAAATGATGATAACTAAATAAAAACCCTTATCGCTCTTATCTCAACTGATTGAGTTTAGTTGTGAGACTAATAACACAGAGAGAGAGAGAGAGAGAGAGAGAGGGGGGGGGGGGGGCGGCTGTGGTCAATTTACAATACGTCCTTGTAATTGCATTCTGTTTGGGATGTATACATTCAGCTATAATGATTAAGGGGAGATGATAAATAAGGTCGGAAAGGAAGAGGTATACAGAGAGGTATACTTTCATATACAAACATGCATTTCATTATATATTACACACAGAAGTATAAAGTAAAATGCAAATATAAGTACATAAACATGAATACTTACATAATGTGCATATATATAATATATATCACATAATGAAGAGTGACAGAGCAAGCGAGAGGGAAAGAGATGAAGAGGGAGAGAAGGAACGTTCAACAGCAACAAAAATTAATAACCCACCAAAAGTAGAAAGAGTCTGCATTACACCACAAGGGTTCTTATATTGCTATTCGAAAGACGATTTGCTCGTATGTAGATTATGTCATGCATGCATCGTAATCACTGTATGTGATCAATGAAACCATGCACACACTGACAGATTGACATTTGAAGACTAATCCTTGTTCTTAACACATCATGCAGATGCAGAAAGAAAAGTAAATCAAGAAAAAGGAAAATAAATGAAGAAAATTTCCCTAACGTTTTCAATTACTCGATCTAGCACAAGCTACAGTCTGAACTCAGTTAATAAAGTCGTTTTCAATAAACGTCGTAGGCTACTGTGTTTTGACGGAGTAAGAACCATTAATGTCAGTGATGTTTACAGCACGTGACAGTGTCGATGCAATGCTCAACAAAAAAAAGCAGACGCTGTATATTTGCGCCATGAATAAGCGTGGTAATGAGAAGTGTCATGTACACACAACGGAAAAAAAAGTATCGCAGATTAATATGGTATTGATAAAGACGTAATAGTAATGAGAAATTGCTTATCATATTCTTCATGCGTGACACATGATTACTTTTTTGTTGTTGTTGCAGGAGGTGCTATTCATTTGATTTCACTTTTCCAATTGATGTCTAAGGAGTTGGAAAGATAGAAATATATGGGGGAAAAACGAGCACCCGTACCCCTTCGATCCTAGTTCCGTCTCGAAGCTGCTTTGATAGGGACAGCTCTCTGAAGACTTATTGTTATATCACAATTACAGATGACAGGGCGTGACAGACGAAAAGGGTAATAGAAAAATATCATAAGGGAAGTCATTATCGATATCCAAGTAGATTTGTAATAACACAATAAAAACTTGTTTCACAAATGAACGTAACCCCATCGTATGACAGTTTGTGATAAATTGTTTCGAAAAAGAACAAGTTTGAAAAATAAACATTTTCCCGTTTTTTACCTCTCTCTCCCTCTGTGATTTCATGCATGTCTTTTTTCTCATTGTTGTCTTCTCATGAAATAGAAAAATGAACGATCTGCATTGAACAAAAAATAAATGACTTGTCAAGTCTTTGATTGGTTTGACCGTTATAGTAATCAATTTGAATTTCAAAAGTAAAGAGATTACTTAACAGCCATTTTCAGATTTATGCCTCTTTGAAGATATCCATCATTTTTTCACGATTTAAAAGGATCGTATGGTCTCGATTGAGATGGGGGCTCAGGTTTTCAGCGGTTTTTATGGTGATATTTCAAGATAATGAGGGACCTCATGAAATAAGAAAGAGCATATTATTCTAAAAGGAATGTAAAGTTTATTTGATGAAAATTGAATTTCACATGACTGATATATCCAAAGCAATACGATCTTAATAAAAAGTGGAACCATTTTTTATCAGGATCGCTTTGTTTTACTTTGTTTGTGGATATCTCAGCCATTTCAAAACCAATTTTCGTCAAATAAACTTTGAATTCCTCTAGACTAGTAGGCCTATGCTCTTTAACATTTCGTGTAAAAATGGTTTCTTAAGTAGCTAGAAAATGTTGAAGACCTGAATCTAAACAAATGCTGTACTATCCCTTTAACTCTTCAAAGTTTTATTTGATTTTCCTTTTAAAAAGACATTATCAAGGTTATATCTACTCTCTAAAAAAAATCGAGTGAAAATATTCACTCTTAAAGGAGTGAATACAAAAAAAGAGTGAATTTAGAGTGAATTTGGTGTGAATTTTGAGTAAAAATATTCATTTTCACTCGTTTTAGAGTGACCTCAGGGATCACTCCAAAATCTTCGAGTGATCCCTGACGTCACTCCAAAATGAGTGAAAATGAAAATTTTCATTCAAAGTTCACTCCAATTTCACTCTAAATTCACTCTCTTTTTTTTTTGTATTCACTCCTTTAAGAGTCAATATTTTCACTCGAGTTTTTTTTTTTTTTTTTTTTTTTTTTTTAAAGAGAGTAAGCAACATCTGTGTTTTGTTACATGATACATACATCTGATCATTGTATAAAGAGATATAATATGAAAATATATTAAGACAGCTTTTTACGCACCGTTGCACTGTGCTGGGCCCTAGTTTAATATTCACTTTCCATTCAAAAACTTTGAAAATGAATGCCATCATGACAATAATTGCTTGAACAATCAATATTACACATATAGTTGTATTTCAATTGTATATTCCCATTATTATTCAGTTTAGTGAAAACATCTGAATTTTGTTTTCAATTCAACGATACTTTTCTGAAGATTTTATGTAATAATTGGAACCTATTAACGTCAACGAGCTTGGATGGAATGATTTTTTTTCAGATATTTTCTGCCACACAGAACATACAAATAGTTTCCTGAGCAGACAAGGGAAAATGCAATGTAAAATCAGAGACACAGATGAAAATAAAATTAGAGAAAACCGAAGTGTACTGATAACATATGGATCAAAGCCAACAATGGAAATGATGCTGAGAATAAATATCTCGACATTCATTTATTTCTAGTTTTCAATATGATGACTAATCCACTTAAAAACCCAATGACTACAGTGTTTATACAAAGACACCGAAGAAGGGATTCCGGCATTGCTTCATATCTATGCGTCCGATGAGAATCCCGGTTCTCCTCTTGAGATGCTTATCGGTCACTATTAAGATGATCACATTCAACCACAAACTGCTGTAAATAAGACTCGCTGATATGTAAGTCCACCACAACGGAGGTGACAGCCCCATCAATGGAACCCACGATACACTCACAAGCTGCGGGATCCAATACAGGTAGAAAGAACCTGTTACGAGCGCCACTGTGATAGCTGCCTTGAACGACTTTTTCGGCTCGCGGGCAGGCCGGTCCAGATCGTTTGTTGACTTGTCATGGCGCGAATTCATGATTTTCTTTTCTACCGGGGTTTGCCGGTTTTCATGCGACAATTTCTTATCTTTCTGATTATGGTTCTTTGTGACTCCTAATGGGTCGGCAACTACTGGTGGCTGCATGAAAACCTGCCTATGAAGACGCCTTGCAATTATTAAGGTGTGCATGTTTATACCTGTTACGAATATAATCAATCCCACAGATGATATCACCGCTATCCAAACGATGACCTGCAACGTTTCAAAAAAATGTCCGAGAGAATCATTGTCACACTGAATGAATGCAGACAGTATTCTTTCGTAGGGCGAATCGGGGAAGGGAGCAGCGGCAAGAGACAGCATTGAGAACAGGATAATTCCCAAAATTGCAACGTTGGCTCGGCGAGCGTTAACCAGAGTACTGTATCGTAGAGGTCGCGTTATCATGATATATCTATTAAGATTGATCAGTAATGTAAGGCTTTGAGTTGACATCACGAACGAAATGTCTACGAAAAGCGCCTGAATCAGAATGAGCGATTGTTGTGAAATCGTTGCATAAGTACGAATGACGAGACTGTACGCACTGTACAGCCAATTCAAAACAGCAATCACTCGAAAGAACCGATGGGATATCTCGTCAAAGCTTTCCAGAGGAGTTCGCAGAGCAATCAACAAGAACAGGTTCAACAGGTTCGAGACCCCGAGTTGAATGTACGTAACGGCAGAAAATGCTATGTCTCCAAGAGCTTCATCAAGAACGCTTGTGACATTGACTATCTCACAGAAGTTTGAATTCGACATTTTGTCCACCAATTTCAGATATCAGATTTATTTGGCGAAACAATGAAACCGTTCAGCTTACGTACAATGATGTAAAGTTTAACACAGTCGTAATTTTCCTCTCATTGTTTGTTTGAATCTTTTTGACACAATGCCAACGATTCTTTGCTGTTTTCCAACAAGCATTGAAGAAGACGGAATAAATACACCTAGCATGCTTTTCACGTACTAGACGGATGACAGAACTTTAGTCTCCACAATGAATGTTGGAATGTGCGTCTTTACACGCTTCAGTTGTACAGACCTTGTCGTCTATTGAAACATTTTGTCTTCTTTCAAAGCGTAGAATTCCCACCAACAATAATAAACCTTTTTTTTCTCGAAAAGTGACGCTTAATCGACAGGCGCGGATATCCAAGAGATGTACGTTTCCAACTAGGCTGATTATGAAGAGCTATTCCCACGATCAACTTCACCCACCGACGTGATTGTAATGAGGTATAGATCATAATGGGTGAGCGTGTAGGTTTCTGAGGCGCCATAAAAACTGACAGGGAAACTGCTTAAACATCCCTACATGTCAATTGTCAAACATCAGTGCAGTTGGTTTGATGATCGCATGGTAAACGGTACTAACATGACGCTGCAATTATTCCGGTTGTTTTACAATTCACCCATCTGCCTTGACACTGATCTGTTTGATTGACGATTCTAAACTCACCCTTTTTATTGCTCTCTTATAGTACTTGCCAGCAAGAGACCTCTTCAAGCGTCTGTTACACTCTGACCGCGTAATCGACAAAATCATTTTTGTTTGCACCTACAGGCACACACACACACACACACACACACACACACACACAAACATGTACATATATATATATATATATATATATATACATATAATAGGCCTATTACCTAAATCCATTTATAAATTATTATACGCGCTTTTTTTTGGGGGGGGGGGGGGGTGGGATGGGGGCGGTAGACAAATCCAAACCTTAGGTAAGTTGCTGTAAGCAATTGTAAGTGTAGCTGATTGATAATTTTCAAAATCCAACACATTGAATATAATACTGGACATATAAGAAAAGACATTAATACATGATATACCGAAAACAAAATCCACCTATCCACGGAAAAACCAAAACAAAAATTTAAAAAGTGGAGAAATATTGATATATTACTGCAACCACACACACACATACACACTCTCATCTTTATCTTTCTCTCTTATTATACGAATTTGCCCATGTAATCACTTTAGAATGTAGTTCTATGTTTTATGATCATGTGTATACGATCACACGTGCATGCGCGATCGCGAATGTTTGTAAACACCGCCGGTTATGTAATCTTCATGTCGAGTTATTCGTTTGAACCGCAGTCCCGCACATTTCGCCCAGGTTGAGTTTAATGTTGTGAATATATTAAGCTAGGCGTGCCTGACGGAATTTTCCATGTATGTGAGAATGCTCGTATTAAAAAATCCATTGCTCGCGTCAGTCGACAATCAGACTCCGGTTAGAGAGGAGCGTTATAACTTTCTCAACGTCCCGTCCGTGGTCTTGGGAGAAATTGCTTTCCCTAAGACAAGTATTCTGCGAACTGAGTTAAAGTGCTAAACAGCAGGATAATCCAGGAGATGTCAACCTGCTTCTAGCCCGTTTCCCTTCGACGTCGACGGCGTCGATAAGTTTTCGTTGACTTGGCCAGGCGAACCACCAGGCGGTCTGGAGCCAACGCCCACCTGTGATTGCTACACGGCAACTAGTGGGAGCCACGCCAAGGTCGATCCAGGGCGTCGAGACTGTGTGAGTGGCAACGCGCACCTGGCGGCCAACTCCCTTCTGCCCGGCGTAGTCGCGGAGCTGCAAGCTGACCTGAGTGAGATAGCGTTGCCTGCTGATCCGACGACGTCCCCGTGCATCGACGCGTTCCCCACGTGATATGATAGCGTCTGGCGTCGCCTCCCCGTCACGTCGCAGATGAGTTGGGCCCCGACGTTGGTTCTGTTAGGATAAAACCCTGGCCAGATATCACATAATCCGTCTTTAAGTTAATATCTTTTGTTGAAACGATCCAATCTAACCTTGAATTGTTATGGTTAATTTCGCTGCAACGCTTTAAATAAGAATGATCATTCCGATGAAACTGATTGTTAAGCAAATTCTTAATAAAGTTCCGGAAGATTTGTTCATTTCAATTCGCCGAGACCACCTCGTATTTATTTGTGTGAACTTGACCGTAACAAATTGGGGGCTTGTCCGTAAACCGAATTTCGCAAGCCTTGTATTTCATTGTTCAAATTAAGTCTAAATATAGGCTTGTTCTTGTGCTCTTGTTCTACTGTTGCAAAGTTTGCAGTAAAGTTTTCATTAGTGTGTCAAGTATTGTGTATACTGAACCATGTCTGGGGAATTTTCAGTGCAGGATTTTGTGGACGGTGGTGTTTTTCTGCCAAAGATTAAACAGTTGAGAAAGGCTGAATAGAAAGAGGTGACATGTCACTATTGTTCCAAGAAGGGACATGTTCAGATACAATGTTGTAAGCTACAACGGGATAGTAAAAAGCAGGGTGCCAAACCCGTACTTGCAGTTTTAGGAGAACGAATTAGTGCTGCTGTTTTGGGGCATGACCGTCTTGAAAAAGTGTATAGAAGCAATAACCCTGGAGGTGTAGATAACATGTCTGAGTGTTACCGTGGCTTCATGTCAAAGGGTGAGGTTTCTTGGCAATCTGGTGACGGTGCAGTGCAGTCGGTGAGAATCCTGCGGGACACCGGAGCAGCGCAGTCTCTCCTTGCAGGTGATGTGAATAAATTGCCTGCTGATGGTTCATCTTGTGCTAGTGCACTGATACAGGGTATTGATGGAACCTACGTTTCTGTACCTTTGTATAGGATACACTTGAAGAGTGACTTAGTCACTGGAGTTGTTATGGTTGGTGTGGTTCCCGGTCTGCCCATGGATGGGGTTGATTTGTTGATGGGAACGATTTGGCTGGGAGAAAGGTCTCAGTCTCACCAATTGTGTCAAGTGATCCGGTTGTTGAACCTGAAACTGAAAAGTTGCTAGAAGAATTCCCGGATGTATTTCCTGTTTGTGTGGTGACAAGGTCACAATCAGGTCAGGCGAAGCAAGACGAGGCAGATGATTTTGGGTCTGTAGATGACTCTGTTCGGTTGGCAGGAACGTTTTTTGCTAACTTAGATGATGTTTCTGCTCAGTCTAATTATGGCAAGTATTGTCCTTCTTCCCTGATTGCAGCGCAGCAAAAAGATCCAACACTTGAACGTTTGCTTCTTACTGCTGTTTCCGAGAATGAAACTGCTGGTATGCCGGAGTGCTTCCACAGGAGATCCGGTGTGTTGATGAGGAAGGGGCGGCCCCCCTGATAGGCCGGCCAGTGAAAGTTGATCAGTGGTGCATCAAATAAAGTTGCCAGTGAATTATCGTAGAGAGATACTGAGAGTTGCTCATGAAATTCCCATGGGAGGTCACGTTGGCATTAGGAAAACTCAAGCAAGAGTGTAGTTTCTCGTTAAACAAGTGTTAAAGCACGAAGTAGGATGGGAATGTTCATGTTTCAAGTTTTAGACACACAGTTAGTGTCATTCCCGCCATTTTGTTTTGTAAGTGAAAAGAAGAAGGGATAATTGAAATCATGAGAAATATTAGGTTGTGCTGCATTTCAAACTGGAAGGATTGAAATGAATTTCAAAGAATGGAGAAACGATGCTCAAATGTTTTTTTTTTCTTTTTGTGGAAGGACACGATACCAACAAAAGTACACATGTATTTTGTAAGGGAGACATAAAATGGCTCCTTCTGAAATATTAAGGTGTTTCCTTTTAACAGAAAATGTTTACAGTAATTACTCCTTAAATTTTGCCGGTATTTGTATGAAAACATGTGCAAACATGAAAGAAGGTTTATAATACAGGTCTGTTACAACACAGCCAGAATGTTAAACTTTAGCAAAGTGAAGAGATAATGTTGTGAAACACATACGATAATGTCCCCGTGTTTATTATAATCCGGATTGGCTAAATAATGTATATTGTGTGTGTATAATAAAGCCATTAAATAGCTGATGTTTGATATTTGTTACAAATTATGCAGGATGATGAAGTTGAATATTGTAACGTGTTTTGATATAACGAAAATATTACTTCATAGTAACGAAAATATTACTTTAGAGTAATATTTTCTCTTTTAGGGGTGGGGGTGTTACGAATTTGCCCATGTAATCACTTTAGAATGTAGTTCTATGTTTTATGATCATGTGTATGCGATCACACGTGCGCGATCGCGAATGTTTGTAAACACCGCCGGTTATGTAATCTTTATGTCGAGTTATTCGTTTGAGCCGCAGCCCCACACATTTCGCCCAGGTTGAGTTTAATGCTGTGAATGCATTAAGCTAGGCATGCCTGACGGAATTTTCCATGTATGTGAGAATACTCGTATTAAAAAATCCATTGCTCGCGTCAGTCGACAATCAGACTCCGGTTAGAGAGGACCGTTATAACTTTCTCAACGTCCCGTCCATGGTCTTGGGAGAAATTGCTTTCCCTAAGACAAGTATTCTGCGAACTGAGTTAAAGTGCTAAACAGCAGGATAATCCAGGAGATGTCAACCTGCTTCTAGCCCGTTTCCCTTCGACGACGACGGCGTCGATAAGTTTTCGTTGACTTGGCCAGGCGAAAAACCAGGCGGTCTGGAGCCAACGCCCACCTGTGATTGCTACACGGCAATTAGTGGGAGCCACGCCGAGGTCGATCCAGGGCGTCGAGGCTGTGTGAGTGGCAGCGCGCACCTGGCGGCCAACGCCCTTCTGCCCGGCGTAGTCGCGGAGCTGCAAGCTGACCTGAGTGAGATAGCGTTGCCTGCTGATCCGACGACGTCCCCGTGCATCGACGCGTTCCCCACGTGATATGATAACGTCTGGCGTCGCCTCCCCGTTCTGTTAGGATAAAACTCTGGCCAGGTATCACATAATCCGTCTTTAAGTTAATATCTTTTGTTGAAACGATCCAATCTAACCTTGAATTGTTATGGTTAATTTCGCTGCAACGCTTTAAATAAGAATGATCATTCCGGTTGAAACTGACTGTTACGCAAATTCTTAATAAAGTTCCGGAAGATTTGTTCATTTCAATTCACCGAGACCGCCTCGTATTTATTTGTGTGAACTTGACCGTAACAATATATATATATATATATATATATATATATATATATACATATATTATACATAGATATTACTTAAATAATTTGTGACTCTGCACCACAAAGACAACAAAAAGTCATCAGACATGGAGTTTCAGTTAAAAGGGCAGATTCTGAAAGAACAGACTCTAAGCTTTAAAATGATGTATAACTCAATTGAAATGGACTCCCCTAACCTACCTAAATACCGGAAAGAAAACACACACTCTGGAAAAGTGTGAACTGAGAAAAGAGGCTCTGAAGTACAGTCTATTCAAGCGCTTACCAAGCCGTGCTAAATGTGCCATGAAAGGAACAAAACACAGGATGCAACACTGGAGCAACAACAATGAAGGGATTATCAGATTAAAGCTGAAATTAAATATGTTCTATGGACACATTCTGCCTATAATTAATGCTAACTTTCAAAAAAGTAGCGTCATCCTTTCAAAAGTTATTAGACTTGAAAGTGAAGAGTGTGCAAAGGATTTCAAGACATGAAAAGCGGCCCCTTAAAGTCATATACTCTTCCCCAAAAAAGGGTTGTACAAGATCGACTAAAAACACACTTTCCCATTCTTGTTAAGATACCAAATGAAGAATAATGTAGATGAAGGAAAGCTCTTTCAGAAAAATATGAAAAATTCGCGATTGATTTAGTTGAACCATTTCACCTTTTTTGAGTCCTTACTTAAAATCAAGGGGTGCGACTTTTTGTTTGTTTTGTGGTGCATGATCACATTTGCACTTTGCTCAAGAGACTATATACAAACAGCTCAGCTTTTTTCAAGCTACTCTCAGCTGTAACACTTGAAAACAGAAATAATAATTTTGGCAATAACAACGACTAATGATCCATTCCAATTTTTGAAAACTCATATAGGATGAAATTTTTACTGAAGCTGTATATCAAAGTAAATCATCTTTCACTCCTTCAAAGTATAATTGTGATCAATCATGCTGTACTCGTTTATCATACCACACGATAGCAACTAGTTGTTGAAATAAGTCGCTGGTTTTGGCTTATCATGCAAATGCATGAGGAAAGTAAAAGTAAAAAAGGAAAGTAAGAGAAAATAAAAAAAAACAAAATCGCTTTCACGAATGATTCTAATTGATCTCCAAAGTAAGATAGAGCCCGAGGTTAGAGAAAAAGCCGCTTTCAATCAACCTTCGCCTGTCGGTGATCTATTGTAATTGGAAGTATTAAAAACCAAAGATGTCATCGATGTTTACCGCGGCTCCTGGCAGTGTCCATGCATTGCCAAATTTTAAGACAGCGCTGGTATTTGCACCGCACAGTCTTCCGCTAGGGATTGTCAATCGCATCCACAACAACAAACAACCAAACAAACACATACATAGATTGATATGATATCAATTTATTCATTTATCTATTTGTTTTATATTGTTGTCTTTCAGGGTTGGCCTGCTCAATCGCACAAATCTACATTTTCAGCGGCGGCGACCTGCAGTTTCACGTGGATTTATACACAATGAAAATACCTGGAATATAATGTACACGACTTACACGAATCGAGTTACTACAACGTTACTCTAAACAATAATATGTAGATTTAAGCAATATACACATTTCATGCAGATACAAAGTCAGAATATCAAATTTTACTGTTGAAGAGGGGAAAAAAAAACAAAATATTTGAAAACACTTAACCAGAGTAGAAGAAAGGAAAAAACGAGAGTAGAAATAGAAGATGAGAAACCTATCACGGTCAAAATGGACACAGACGTTCAAATTGTTGAAATCGCTAAAATCAAGTCGGAATTCTTAAGCTTTTCTTAATTTTTTTTTTGATATAGATGGAAGGACATGCAATTTTGAACATTGCAAGAGAGTGCATTGCGATAGACACAATGAGGATGAGAATTATTAAAAGAGGCTGTGACGTACTGACGACAAAAGGAACAACAATAAGGGAAATGATGATATAAATTTAAAGACACGAAAGTGATAATGAATTAATGTTTTATACATGATGACGACCGAGTAGTTGAAATTAAGTATAAATGATCACGTTTACTACCGCATTAGTTTCTAAAGTATTATTAGAGAAGCTCAAATAGGGTAAAGAAATCTCAATAATCGAAGCAGAAAATATCAGGATGAACAAGTGTAGAGGATTAGGAGCAATACGCAGTGTTTCCAAGAATAAGAGTTTGTTTTAATAAAGGCTCTTGTATAAAAGAATACAACATTTTAAAGTTGCATTGGGTGTTTTTTAAGCTATGATGTTCAAACAAAGACACCGAAAAAGGGATTCCAGCATTGTGTCACATCTAAGCGTCCAAGAAGATTTCCGATTGTTCTCTTAAGATATTTATCGGTCAGAATTAGGATGATCACATTCAACCACAAACTGCTGTAAATAAGACTCGCTGACAGGTACGTGTACCACATCGGGGGCGAAATCCCGATCAGTGAAACCCATGATATACTCACAATCTCGGGGATCCAGTACAGGTACAAAGAACCTGTTATAAGAGTCACCGTGATAGTTGCCTTGAACGACTTTTTCACCTCGCGAACAGGCGGTTCCTCACCGTTTATGATTTTCGGGCATATACGACTTGATTTATTGGAAATTTTCTTTCCTACATGGGTTTGCGGATTCTTGTGAGACAATTGTTGGTTCTGCAGATTATGATTTTCTTTCTTCACAGATGGATCGATGACCGATGGTGGCTGGATGAACACCTTTCTATGAAGACGCCTTGCAATCAGTAAGGTATGCACGTTTATACCGGTCATAAATATAATTATTCCCGCACATGCTAGCACTGCGATCCAAACTATAACCTGCAACGTTTCGAAAATATTTTCAAGAGAATCATTGTCACACTTGATGAATGCAAGAAGGAGGATTTCGTAGAATGAATCGGGGAAGGGAGCAGCGGAAAGAGACAGCAATGAGAACAAGATAACTCCCACAATGGCAATGTTGGCTCGGCGAGAGTTAACCAGAGTATTGTATCGCAGAGGCCGTGTTATCATGACGTACCTATTTAGGTTGATTAGCAATGTCAGGCTTTGAGTTGACATCACGAACGAAATGTCTACGAAAAGCGTCTGAATCAGAATATTCGGATTTTGTAAAATCGTTGCACAAATTCGAACAATAAGACAATACGCACTGTACAGCCCATTCAGTACAGCAAGCACTCGCAAGAACCGATGGGATATCTCGTCAAAGTTAGCCAGAGGAGTCTGCAGAGCGATCAACAGAAACAGGTTCAATACGTTCGAGAGCCCGAGTTGAATGTACGTAATGGTGGAAAATACTCTGTCCGTTAGAGACTGATCAAGCACGCTGGTGATATTGACTATCTCACATAAATCTGAAATCGACATTTTGTCTCCAAATGTTCGAAATCAGCTCTGGGCGAAACAACCCGCCTAAGTTACAAATGACAATATAAACTGGCAGTCGCTGTTTCTCTCTCACGGTTTTGAACGGTTAACGAAATGGCAAAGATTACTCGCTGCTATCTAACAGGCAAAGAAGAAGACAGAATGAATACACCTCTGTAGAAAATGACATTGCTCTGGTCTCCACGATGCATGTTGAAATGCACGTCTTTATCTGCTTCAGTTTTGCTGAACTTGCCTTCTATTAAGTTTTTTTTTGTCTTTATCTCAAAGTGTAGAGATATTCCCAACGATATCAGACAACCTTTGTTTTTTCCTGATGCAGAAGCGACACTCAATCCAAGATATGCAAGTTTCCGGCAAAGGTTAATATAAGGAGCTATTCTCACGGTTCGACGTTACTTATGTGGGGGATCAGGAATACGCGTGTGCGTTTTGAGGCGCCATAGAAGAAAACTGATGAGGAAACTGCCTACACATCCCTCATCCGTTGGCAAACATCAATTGGGTATGATTGTAGCGTCATGACACTACAATTATTCCGCAAGGGTTATATATACTGATCTGTCCTGATGCAGTCTCGCTTAATTGACGATGTCCAAACACACCGTTTTGATTATGGTGCTGCCACTCTTATTCGCCAGCAAGAGACCATTATAAGCCTCTCATACACACTGGCCGCGTAATGGACAGATCCATGCTGGTATGTATGTACAACACATTCAGGCATATATACACAGCCGGCGCCACGCTTTATTTAAAAGTGGAAGGGCCCAATTTATATTTCTTATGCCACTTCCGGGTTTCTTCAGGAAACCCCCTCCCCCCCCCAAAAAAAAAAAAAAAAAAAAAAAAAAAACTCTTACCCGCGCTTCAGTTCAAGGTTTCCAATCGACATCGACTGACCAGCAAAACAACAACAGCAACAGCAACAACAACAACAACAACAACAACAACAACAACAATAACAAGGACATTTAAAGTTTAATCACATTTTCCCCCCTCTGGTGACTTCCTGGAGTTAACGAATATAAACATAGGCCTAGGTATAACACTCGTGACCATGACAGCGACTACAATGATTAAATTGTAATATGCAAACTGTAATAAGATACAAACTCATTGGATTTGTATATCGAAGTATAAAAATTACATTTACTACTTCAATTTACAACTATGATGAATAATGAGGTGCTGTTCAAATAGGTACTCGTCTATTATGTCACTGCTCTCTAGATATGTCATGCAAAAGCTGGAAGAAAGGTAAAAGCGAGAAGAAGGAAATAAAATAACATATTTCCGAATGATTCTGATTGATCGACACAAGCGTTAGTCTGAGGTGAGTGAATCAATCCTTTTCAATAAACCTTCACCTGTCAGTAGTCTGTTATTGTATTTTGAAGTAGCAAGAACCGTTGATGTCAATGATATTTATCGCATGTAACAAAGTCGATGCAGTGCCTCGCATAAAAAGGACGCCTTGAATGGAATCTGCCAATCACAATGACCCCGAAAAAAATACACAAATTGACAAAATACTTATTCATTTATTTTTTCTTGTTTCGTTTTAATGTCTTACAGGATTGGCCTATACTCAGTTGCACAAAACCGCTTTCCAAAAGCGTCCTGCAGTTTTACATAAATTTATACATCAATGAAAATACACGGAATATGTGTTCACGAGTTACACAAATCAAATTACACCAACGTTATTGGAGGGTGAATTAAATAACATACATACATAGAATTAAACAATACACACATATCATGCGAATAAAAAGTAGGAATATCAAATATCATATAGTTGAAGCGGGAAGACGCCAAGTTATCTTCATAGACCTGCAGACTCAACAAACGCAGAAGAAAGAAAATAGAAAAAGAAGACCAGAAAACCATCTCGATCAATTAATGCACACAAACGTTTGCATTTCCTTTCGTTTAAATTGTAAATTTTTATTTTTTTTTTGTTTTGTTTTTGATTGGAGAACGGGAGAAAAATGGATGCACCTGCAATTCTGAACATTGCGAAGGGGTGCATTGTACGAGATAATCGCAAAGTATATGAATGAGTTTTTGTGATATTTAGTTCTTGGATGGGGTATTAAGAAGTGACACTTTATTGAATATCGCATTGTAAAGTTTATTCTATACGTTCGTTTCTTTATAGTTCTAAATAGTAATAGAAAATCAAGGCTTGGGTTTTTGGAAGTGACACTTAATTGAATATCGCATTCTATATTTTATTCTATACGTTTGTTTTGTTATAGTTCTAAATAGTAAGAGAAAATTAATGCTTTGGCATTTTTTTTTATTAGCGACGAATTATTATTTGTGTTGTTCTTGTTATTGTTGCAGGAATATGATTATGTACATTCGACTCCATGTTTTCACTACAATTTGGGAGTTAGAATGAGAGAACATAAGCACCAGCTCCCTTCCAATCCCCATGTTTTTTGTTTTTTTTAATCAGCTGATGTTTTCTGAAAGAGAAATAATGCCATATTACTGTAAATAACTACCACATTGTCAGATTGATTACGCTTTCAGAAATACTAAACCAATGAAGTTTGTAATCAGTTCGTTTTCAAGAGGCTACGTCCAATAAAACAAAAGTAATTTCAGACCTCACAACAGAAAACAATTATTTCTCTCAACACCTGCCGAGTACTATACGGCGTCAATATTTTGCAGCTATTGACCTGTTGACAAAGATTCCATAAAGAAGATTAGGCAATTTCTTGGCGGTTTATATAATTTCAAATCTTAAGATTTAAACTCTTCTTTCTGTGGGATGGAAATATGGTTGGCATAAAGTTGACCTGGCATTGTGCCGACGTCCAATGTTGGCCCGATGGCCAAAATTAAGTGGGAGCGACGTAATATTTCGAACATTGTGCTAACGTACACACTTTTAAGTTGGATTAGCATTGGACAAATGTAGTACTCAAAGTGGAAATGTGGTCGATATGATTATGATGTTACTTGGAGATTCTGCAAACGTAAGTCCAACGTCCAGACTTTCACTGTTGGACCGGTGGTGGCCCGACGACCAAAATGACGTTGAGCCAACGTCATACTTTAATGTTGGGCCAACATACACATATGACGTTAGACCAACAGTGGGCCAACGCAGCATTCAAAGTGGAAACATGGTTGGTATTATGTCGGTCTGACATTGAACCAACTTTGTTCCAACGTCAGGCTGTCACTGCTGGGGCGATGTTGACCCAATGGCCAAAATGACGTCGAAGCAACGTCATATTTCGAACGTTGTTCCAACAAACACAATTTCAAGTTGGATTAACATTTGACAATTGTGGTATTCAAAGTGGATATATGGTTGATATGATGCTGATTTGACATTGTGCCAACGTCAGACTTTCACTGTTAAACCGACGACCAAAATGACGTTGAGCCAACGTCATATTCTGATGTTGTGCTAACATACACGCATGACGTTTTACCAACATTGGGACAACGCAGCACACTGCATTCAAAATGGTATCATGGTTGGTATAATGTCGGTCTGACATTGAACCAACGTCGGTTCAACGTCAGGCTTTCACTGTTGGGCCAATGTTAGCCCGATGGCCAAAATGACGTCGGAGCGACGTGATATTTCTTACATTGAACCAACAAACACACATTCAAATCAAATTAACATTGAATAAACGCAGTATTCAAAGTGGAAATATGGTTGATATGATGTTGATTTGATATTGTGCTAACGTCAGTCCGACGTCAGACTTTCACTGTTAGACCAGTGTTGGCCCGACGACCAAAATGACGTTAAGCCAACGTCATATTCTGGTGTTGTGCTAACATACACGCATGACGTTTTACCAACATTGGGACAACGTAGCATTCAAAGTGGTGTCATGGTTGGTATAATGTCGGTCTGACATTGAACCAACGTAAGTCCAATGACAAGCTTAAATTAAGTCACTGTTGGCCCAATGTTGGCCCGATGGTCAAATGACGTCGGGGCGACGTCATATTTCTAATATTTCTAATGTTGGGCCAACATACATACTTTCAAGGTGGATTAACACTAGACAAATGCAGTATTCAAATTGGAAATATGGTTGATATGATGTTTATTTGATATTGTGCCAACGTCATTCCAATGTCAGACTTTCACTGTTGGGCAGTGGTGGCCAGACGACCAGAATGACGTTGAGCCAAAGTCATCCCCTTCCATACCCTCTCCTGCACCCCCCCCCCCCCCCACCTCGAACCACCTCGGTACACCTCGGAAATTTTAGCAATTTTCCAAGTATGTTCCACGGAAAATCTGGACAAGGTCGTTTAATGTCATTTCTACAAAAGTGATAACAGTATCCCGCCGTCAACATCCTCTCCCACCTTGACACGTGGAATAACGATAAAAATGACGGACACCTCGACTTTAAAACATTAGCCGTTCAAAATTGCCGTTGAATTTCAATTCTAAAAGTGGAAAAACTCCCTCAACACCCTCCCTCCGCTCGCCGGCTTCTCTCCTTCGAAAGCTTTGCTCCCCCGGCCCCCCCCCAGCTTTAAAACGGGATGAAGCCCTGTTCCCTTTCACATTACTGATGTCGCAAGTGCCACCACTTAAAAAAAAAAAATGTCGGTACGGGGATGAACAACTAATAGGTGACGATCGAGACGTTTTAAGCGTGTTGCCTAAAATATGTTACATAGAATGTGATTTAAAGCGGTTCGGGCAAGTATAAATCACAGCTTTATATATATATATATATATATATATATATATACATATATATATATATATATTTATATATATATTTACATTTAAACAAAGACACCGGCAAATATATTCCAGCATTGCCTCAGATCTAAGCGTCCTAGTAGATTCCTAACTGTGGACTTTAGATGCTTATCGGTCTTTCTAAGGACGAGAACATTCAGCCACAAGCTGTTGTAAAGTAGACTACCCGCAAAGTACGCCCACCACATCGAAAGCCTAAGCCTAACCAACGGAACCCATGTTAGGTTCACAATCTGAGGGATCCAGTAAAGGTAGAAAGAACCTGTGATGAGAGCCATCGTGATCGTTGCCTTGATCGATTTCTTCATCTCGCGAGCTGGTGGTTTCCTACCGTGCGCTGAATTCGAGCGCAGACGCCGCGGCGTAACGAGGATATTCTTTCCCTCCTGTACTTCTGGATTTTCATTAGACGATTTCTGGTTCTGCAGATTATGATTCTCCGTTATCCCGGCTGGGTTCAGAACCACTGGTGGCTTGTTGAACACCTGCCTTTGAAGACGTCTTGCAATGAGAAATGTTCAAGTTCAAACTGGTTATTAATATAATTATTCCCGCACACAGTACTACTCCTATACAAAGTATGACCTTCACCGTTCCCAAAAGATATCCGATAGAATCAAACTTACATTCGATGAACGCGGAGAGGATTCTTTTAGAAGGTGAATGCGGGAAGGGAGCAGCAACAACAGACATCAATGAGAGCAGGATAATCCCCACAATAGTAAAGTTGGCTCGGCGACTGTTAACCAGAGAACTGTATCGCAATGGTAGAGTTATCATGATGTACCGATTTAGGTTGATTAACAGTGCCAGGAGTTGAGTTGCCATTATGAAGGAAATGTCCACAACAAGCATCTCAAGGAGAATGAGTGGATTTTGTAACATCGTTGCACAGATTCGGACGATGATACAGTACGCACTGTACATCCAATTCAGTACAGCAAGCACACGAAAGAATCGATGGGATATCTCGTCAAAGTTAGCCAGAGGAGTCCGCAGAGCAATCAATAGAAGCAGGTTCAGCAGGTTCGAGACCCCGAGTTGAATGTATGTAACAGCAGTGAATACTTTGTCTCCGGAAGTTTCATCAAGCACGCTTGTAAGATTGAATATTTCACAGAAATCGAAGAACAACATTTTGTGCCCTACCTTTCGGGATCAACTTCTGCGGAAAGTATCAATTCTGTCTATCCGGATAAAGGATAGCGTATCATGCAATGACAAATTTTCTCTTTCATAGGTTGCTTTGTTTAAATGACATGATGATGATACTAGCAATCATTATTTGCTTCCAACATGTATTTCGCAAAGTCAGGATCTCAATCCGCGTTACCGTATAGGTGGATAGTTCGACATCGGACACCACAATGTGTAATGAAGGACTTGCAAGAAATGGAGTTCTTCCTCTATCTGTTTTCAGATTTGCTTCCTTTGCCGTGGTCTTCAAGTGTAAGATTGTTCAGGACAGAAGAGTTTTGCTGCGAAAGCCATGCTCAAACCAATTTTCAGGTTAAGATAGGTGGCTGTTACCACGTCTTCGACGTTATATACTTGTTGGTACATTCAGCCCTGTTTTTTTTTTTTTTTTTGAATGTAGGGTTGCACATGCACGTTTCGAGACGTCATTAATTAATGGGTACTGGGGACCTGCCAAGATATCCTTGTCCATTGTGAAATGTGAATCAAGTAAGATCATGGACATGAAATGTAGCATGACGCTGCAATTACTTTTGAAGTTGCATCCATTATTCTCACTTGACGCTTCCGTGCTTGATATTGATGATGCTCTAATACAGAAATTTTGATTGCATTGCGCTTGCGTTCTAGTTTACCAGCAACAGATCACTATGTAGTTTACACACTGTCTGTGTTACTTTCGAAAAACCATAATTGCATGTACAGCCGTTTTTTTTTTTTGAGAGGGTGAATTTAGGGATAGGAAAAGCGCATATGTTTATGAAACAGGTAATTGCAAAGTGAATTACGTGACAATTTTACAAATAACATAATCGCAGTGATATACATGCAAAGTTCTGTACAAAGCCTATACAGTTACCCTGTAATAATAATATTGGTAGTAATAATAACAACAATAATGATAATAATGCCTAAGGATGTTATAGCGACGATAAGAAAAGTAAGTGAAAAGATTGAATTGAATTGGCCTTATTATATCCTATTTTGCCAGAAAACCAAATAAAATGCATATTTTTTGACAAAAAGAAAATCAAGATCATCAAATTACAATGTAAAACATGAAATAAATCAAACGTACTGCAACAAAACTAAATGTAGCGTTTGTGTGAATATTGATTGGTTCTTTAATGTTGAATGCTTTTCATATTCATAAAGGAAGCAAAATTAGCCGGGATTTGTGGTGAATCTTTGCTGATATCTATGATACACACACACACCCACACACACACAAAGAAATTAGAACGAAAAATAAAAAAGAGTATGTTAACTGTACCATGTTCAGTCCTCTTCAGAAAAAACAAAAATAAAAACTCTTTTGACTCTAGATTTGGGTTAAGATAATAGTATAGAGTCAAAATAGTGTTTTACTGAATCTCAGTCTGCCTGGACACCAAAGGATGAAAGGCGTTCTTGCTATTAATGAACAGTGGATGGAAGAGGCTTATTATACGTTTTTAGAACATAACAATTCAATTTTCTTTTAAATGGGGGCCGGGAATGACTGATAATTACATTATTGGGAAGACGTCAGGACCTTGAAACTTCAAGAAGAATTTTCCTGCGCTAAGATACCACTATACAAAATGAATCTATCAAAGTACCATACATTTGTGACCGTGCACCTCAAAACGAACATAAAGTCGCACACACTGATTTTGCGTGAGGACTGAAAATAAGTGAAATGGGTCAACCTAGCCGAACTTGACTTTTTCATATTTTCTGAAAGAGCGGGTCTTCTTTTACATTATGCTAAATTTTGGTATCTAAAACGGGCAGAAAAGTGTGTTCTTTTTTGCAGTTTATCTTGAACAGTTTTGGTAGAATAATGTGATGAGGTGTGTCTTTAGAATCCCTTTTCCATTTCTGAAAAACCTTGTCCACACTCTTCACTTTCAACTCTAATAACTTTTGAAAGGATAGGGCTACTGCTTTGAAAGTTGGCATTAATTATGGACAGAATGAGGCACGCTTAATTTCAGTTTAATCTCATAATCCCTTCATTGTTGTTACTCTGGTGGCTTATTTCCTTTTTTTTTTTTGTCCCATTCATCGCACAGCCAGCACGGTTTGGTAAAGATTAAGCGCTTGAATAGACACTGTACTTCAGAGCCTCTTTTCTCAGTTCACACGTTCCCTGAGTTTGCGCTCTCTTTCCAATATCTAGATAGGTTAGGAGAGTCCATTTGATTTAAGTTATACATCATTTTAAAGCTTAAAGTCTGCTCTCTCAGAATATGGTCTTAACTAAAAAATTCATGTCTGGCGACTTTTTGTTTGTTTTGAGGTGCAGGGTCACATTTGTTTCATAGCGTTACTTGGAAAAAAATATCTTTTAGTTTCTAGAGAATTCCAGTACTTCTTGCTGTCCTGCAAGCAATATACATAAACAATTAACATAGGATTTTCCTGAGAGATCATCATCAATATAATCATAAACCTTAACAATTTGATGCCATCTGTTCGCAGCACATTTACATTATCAGTTTTGATGTATAACCACTTGATATTACTGATTTTGATAGTGATGATAATAAGGTGAAAGTATATGACTTTAACAGACTTTAAAGCGTCTTAAAAGACAAAACAAGAATTCACGCAACCACAAAAGCGTGCAGACAAATATTTGTATATTTATAAGCAATGGTGTGTGGATTATATAACGACCTCTTATGCTTGAACCCCGTTCCTCGATCAAAACACCTCTAAATAACACACTCTAAAGCCGGAAACAAATTTAAACAGAAAACATATTGGAAGACAAGCCATTATCAAGAGCGGTTTTTTGTTTCGTTTTGTTTTGATTTACTCATGACCATGGCGTAATTGCTGATACAGTAGGCCTATATGATTGATGATAATGATATTGAATACTTTGCCTTTTTAAATCTATTTGATCTTAGATTTATTGTTGTGATAGCTGTGATATAGAACTAAGATTTTGCCTTATAAAGAACACAGAGACGAAGGCATAATTTTTCGGGTCGTCCGTTCGTCGGCAATTTATTTTGTTGACCTAACTTAGGAAGTCAGTTAGGAAGCGTTTGAATTATCCAAATGAAACTACACATATAAATGTTTGATTGGACGAAGACAAGGGTGTAGGTCAAGGTAAAATTATACAATTTACCACTTCATTCGTGTCTGTGCAATTTCTGAGGGTATTTCCTTGAAACTTAGTTTAAATATGTAGTATCAGGGAAAGACTCTTTACAGATAATTTGGGGACATTGGGTCAAAGTTCCAACATAACTGGTTAAGGGAAAATGCGAACATTTTTGTCCCTTTCTAACATCTCGAAAATGTCTCAAGATATCTCTACTTTCACGAAACTTGGTATGTACAATATTGCATGAAAGGTTCTTAAAGGAACAATTTGTGCCATGGGTCAAAGATTAAGTGCAAATTATAAAATTTTCCAGGTTTTGGAAAATGCTTAAATTTACAATTATGCAAATGGGTGTATATAAGGAATTGTCCACCTCATGCACCCCCAAAACCCCCCTCCCCCAAAAAAGAACAAAACAAACAAAACAAAACAACAACAACAACAACAACAACAATGATTTTTACCCTGTTTTATAGAAGAATTAATGCTTTAAAATTTGTGATTGGAATCATAGTATGGAATCATTTTCTCCGTTTTCGCATATTATTTTGTATGCATATTCATTTGTCTCTACAGAAATTATGAAGATGATACGGAAGCCGCGCAATGACAGGTTATGTTATCGCTCTTTTCATGTATTCTTGATCAGTAAAGCTTTTCTGATGCTTAGCTGTATCAATGGTTGTAGGAATATAATTATATATTCAAATTTCTTATTTCTAACTGATGTCTAATGAGTAAGAAAGCTTCAGAAAAAAAAAATCTGAGCGCCAGCTCCCCTCTAATCCTCTTCTCAACGCGAAGCCCCTGTATACAGAAGACAAGTAAAGATCCACTACTCTTACCGTATGATTATTACCAGTACAAGATGTGACAGATGAAATGGGGAAAAACTTAATGAAAGGACGTCATAGTCCATGCCAAGACATATTTGTATTGACACAATTAAACACTTGATATGACGACAACTAACTTTATGACATATCTAGAGCACAGGGTCTCTGTAATGTGTAGGCTGCTTTAGAAAAAAAGATGAAAAGATATGAAAGGCTTTGCTTCTCTCTTTCTCTCCCACTGTCTTCCTCTGTGATTCTATATAATCATCTATTCTTTTATTGTTGTAGCCCTCGGAAAGTTGAAGCAGAAACAGCAATCAGAGTTTTAGACAATGACTGAGATGAACAAATGGATTATAAAATTCTGGGTTGATTCATTTTTTCTTTTCTATGAGCAATTGGTGTTGAGAAATAAAAAGACTTTATGTAAACCCCCCGATGGTATGCATAAAAAGTAATTGATTTCATAATACACATAGTGTACAAGGCTCAGCATTATCTTACCATTGACTGCCAACTGGGGGCAACTTTGATAAACAAAAATAAACTAATCTAAAAACAATAAACTTATAACAAAACGTCATAATCATGTAAAACTTGCCAGGTATTTTAAAGAGCTCCTGATTGCGATCCAAAATGACGCGTTAATTTGAACGCAATGAGAGGCAGCCCTATATACTGATGTTTAATTCTCTCCCGCGATGTAGAGTACATAAATGAACGCAAAAATACGCAGTATAGACGCAGTGTATACGCGGGACTACGCAAGACTACCTAACCATTCCTACGCAATACCACATCATCGTACGCTAGTCCGACGAAAAATCGTTTTAGGGTAGACTGTCAAAATTGGAGAAAATGCCCAGACCATAGAGCTACATGCCAAAACACATCTTTTAACTCATTTTTGTGATCGCTTCTTTCTGTATTTTCAATCATTTTTTATGATGAGTATGTGGCCTGTTTAAGCCTGAGCGGTATACAACACTGTGCCACTCTACGCACGTCCGATGTGAATTTCGGGAATGTGGGGATTTGTTATTCTTTGACTGCTAAAAATTTGTTGCCAACACTAGTAGGTTATTAAAAAGAGCTTTACGTACCGAGCAAAAAATTGAAAATGCTTTCTAATAAATGTTCAAACAGAGACGCCAAAGAATGGATTTCTGCATTTATTAAGACGTACACGTCCGAATAGATTCCTGACTGTCCTCTTGACTCGTTTATCTGTCATTATAAGGATGATCACATTTAACCACAAACTGCTGTGAAACATGCTAGTCGCCAAGTACGTCCACCACGTAGGAATCTGAAGCTTGAATAGTGGAACCCATGTTATGTTTATCATATGAGGGATCCAATACAGGTACAAAGAACTTGTAAAGAGCGTCACAGAAATCATTGCCTTGAATGACTGTCTCATCTTGCGAGCTGGCGGTTTGCGATCATTTGTTGACTCAGAGCGTAGACGACACGGTTTATTTAAGATTACATTTACCTCCTGGATTTGTGGGTTTTCGAGCGATTTCTTCTCGGCCCCCAAAATATGGTTCTCTTTGACCACTGATGGGTTCAGGACCGCCGGTGCTTGGTTGAGCACCTGCTCATGAAGTCGCCTTGCAATTAAAATAGTGTGCAAGTTTATACCTGTTATGAATATCATAATACCCGCAGATACAACCGCTGCGATCCAAAGTATAACTTCCAACGTTTCTAAAAGTTGTTGAACAGAATCAAAGTCGCACGCGATGATTGCCGAAATTAGTCTTTCGAAAGGTGAATGTGGGATGGGAGCATTGGAAAGAGACAACATTGAAAAGAGGATGATTCCAGCAACGGCAATGTTGGCTCGGCGAGCATTAACCAGAGCACTGTATTGCAAAGGTCGCGTTATCATGATGTACCTGTTTAGGTTGATTAGCAATGCCAAGCCATGACTTGCTACTATGAATGAAAGGTCCACGAATGCCGTCTGAATCAGAATGATCGGTTTTTGTAAAACTGCAGCACAAATACGAACGATGAGACCATACGCACTGTACAGCCAATTCAGTACAGCAAGCACTCGAAAGAACCGATGAGATATCTCGTCAAAGTTAGCCAGAGGAGTCCGCAGGGCAATCAGCAGAAATATGTTCAGTACGTTCGATACCCCGAGTTGGATATAGGTAATGGTAGAAAATATTTTCTCTCCGAGAAACTGATCAGGTCCGCTTGTAATATTCAACATCGGACACAAAACTAAAAACGACATTATGCATCCAACCCTCAGATTTCAACTGCTGGACAAAACAACACAATTAAATTTTGTCTTTCCAAATGGTGAGCTAGTCATGCAGTAGGCAACTTAATTTTCTCTTTCACAGTTTTTCGAACTTCTTTGATACTTCCTCAGCGCTGTGAAACATGTAGCGTTTTTCGAAAGATGAATGAATACACCTATGAAACAGGAACATTGACCGGCACTGAGGATTATGCATGTAGTTGAAGCACCACTGTTTTTTACTTTTCCCTTACAATTTTTCTAAAATTCACTCGTTTCTTGCCTTCTTCAGGGGTGAACTTTTCAAAGCATCGATATAAACGTCTCTTTCCTATCAAGGCGGCGCGAGAACGAAGAGGTTAAGTTTGCAGGTGAAGTTGACTGGCTCTTCATATATCCTCGACGTTACTTGTTCGTCACTGTGATGCGCTTGTGGGTTTAGAGGCACCAAGTGAGATCTAGGAAGTTGACATGAGACATCCTTATCTTTATGGAATATCAATCTGGCATATATTCTTACCGAGAGGAAAACAGTATGAAACTTTAATTACTCCAGTATGAAGCTTTAATGACTCCGGGAGTTTTATGCCACTCCCTGATACCTTGAGGCAGTCATGTTTGATAACTGACGAGTTCAAACTCCACATTTTTTTTTTAATAGATCGCATTTTCCCTCTCATCTGGTGGAAGTGATCATTTTGTAATTAGGCTTGCATACACACTGGCTGTGTTATTGCCAAAGTCATAATAGCTGTACCTATAAATAGATGGATGGAAGGAGTGGTAGGGGTCACGCACCTGAATCACGTTACAAATGTCGGCGAGTGGAAATGGAACTACTTGAAAACTTAACGAACACTCAGTTTGCGATATTCGACAGCTCAAAAAAGAAAAGAAAATGAAATCCAACAATAAACCACCAATACACGCACACACACACACACACACACACGCACACACACATTATGAAAAGTGATGATACGTTTGCATCCGGAGAACCACCCATTCAGTAGCCAAGTGATTTATAGAGCTTCGAAGTAATAATTGAACTGCTCGCATTATGTGTGGATTAAAGTAAACAACAGTAATCAAATCCCCCTGGCCAAAATTAGAGCAATATTATCAGCTTTTTTTTTAATCATACCTAGGGAAGAATCTATGAGGTTTGAAAATAAAATAATGGCATCGGAAAAAAAACGGACTTTAGAATACAAGTAATTTAGTCTTCATGTTATGCACATTAAGATTTGTAAATGTTATATCCTATTATAGGTATATTACTGAAAAATAAAATGTACCTGTCAACCTATGCTCTTAACATGTGATACAGGAACGAGAATACGAAGAAGGATATCAAACATAACATTCATAACGAAGAATACTGGTCACCCGGATGGATTCACATAATCAAAATTAATGCTACAAACAGAGATGAATCAAGTAATTTTCAATTAACCTTCAATTGGCGGAAAATATTCTTCTTTGAAGTATCCAGAACCATTAATATCAGTGATGTTTATCGCACATGACAATCTCAATACATTACCAAACATAATATGACTGTCAATCACACACACCAGAAAATCACACTAATATCGTAACAAGTAAACAGTAATTACAATCTACTTTGAAACATGGTTGAGGGATGGACAACCAAAAACGTAACAATTTCAGATGTACTTATATATTCTGTCATGTATCTCATTTTCATCAAATTTCATTTATTAGTAGGGCACATTAAATGTCACTGAGGTATCTATGTGCTTATCTCTGAAATAATTGTCATGATGAAAAGTGCAAGAAGAGAAGGAATACGGCAGTTGTAGAGGATGTGATGTTTGCAGATTGCTCTTAAAAAAATAAAAGTTTCCAACTCATTATGTTTCGATTTTCTTTCTTTCTTTCATTCTTTCTCTCAAATGTTTTCTTTTTGGGTTGTATCATTGCTTCAGCTCTCATAAACTTATTAAAGAAACTACGATCTGATTATCAGAACTTCATTAGCATGAATGTTCAGGTGATCAAATATCTGGTTTCTGTGGGGTTTTTTTTTGTGGTAAACTGATGATAATTTTATGTAATAAAGACGACACACGAAATTTATATGACAGCCATCTTCAGCCTTACTGTTTTTGAAGCTTCCTCTATAATGTGGTTTATTTTGTATAATGTATTATCTGCGCATATTTATCTAAAACTGAATTCTTTAAATGATTATGAACAGACAACAACTGCGTTTTGCTTACATACGAAATTAATCTACACAAACCAAGAAGCATGCATGTATATCTGCATATAAAGAAATCTCTGCGATAAGTGTTCTATATTCTAAATGTTCGTTTCTTACTTTGAAAGTCTAATAGTAACTAAAAACATCTGTCAATCAGTACATGATGCGTTAAAACTTATTGTCATCACTGCCCATTACTTAATAAGAATCGCAGATGTGTTATTTTCAAAATTCACACATATCCGTTCATCTCATGTTGGAATCTTTCTCGAAATTTATCAAACAAAAGAGGATTAAACGAGATTTTTTTTTTCATTTACTTAGTTGATCTGAATGTCGAATTATCAAAATACTGCCTGGGATGAATTTAAACGGATGGCAAACATTTACAGGAGAAAAGGTACTAACAATAAGGTTAAAAAAAACGCTCATGAAAACCATGATATTATGTATAGTTACAATAAAAGTAATAACGATTATTAGGATGTCATTTTTTATCACACCCACCGGAAATTAACAGTTATAAGGTAATAAACAAACTGCAGTTACAATCTACTTTGACACATGGTTGGAGAATGAAAAAAAAAGAGAGAGTAAATACACCAAACAACAAAGACAGCACCACTAAACAACAGAGATCATTTCATTGGTCATTATGTATTCTCTCACGTATCTATTTCCTTCAAATTTCATTTTATTAGTAGCACCTAGTGGATTGATGGAAGGAACACGTACTGGAAATCTCCAGCGTGCCTTAGATGATCAAATTACTAGTTTCTGTTGTTATTCAATCTCTTTTTTTTTCTGAAATAAAGCTGAAATACGAGATATGATGTATTTTCTAGAATCCTCCATTTTGTCATTCATTTTGAAAAAAAAAAGAATATATGGCTACGTATAGTTGTTGTTGTTGTGGTTGTTGTTTTAAATGCGTCTAAATTTCTTTTACAGCGTCCCTATCTGTTTAAACGTGTTAAAAGACAATGTAACCGGACAGCGTCCGCATTTCCTCACACGAAGTATATTACACCTGCATAATTGCTATGCGATTTCATGCGCTTTATTCTAAATAATTCGTTTCTTACCTCAGAACTACCCAAAAAAATCTAAACGTTTGTCTTCATTTTTTTTTAAATCAGCAGAGGTGAGTCATTTGTAAACCTCAAACCTGTCAATAAGTCTTATGTCTAAATGCTTATTGAACAAATAAAAAAAGAACATAAAGATTGAAAGGGATGCTCTTTCTTTAGATTTGTGACGTCGAATAATAAAAATCCTTTCAGGTGATTGAAAGTATGTGCATTTACAGCAGGTGACGAATATTTTGAGGAGCAAAAATAATAATACCAAGCTGGATAACGAAAACAATTATAACGATAAAGCTTGTATTATTTACAATATTAGTACATTCACATGTTCACAGCAATAACTTTTATGAGCATTATATATTATTCAGAATGACTACAATAATAATACCAATAACAATGATGATAACAATTCAGCCCAGCAGATGAGTGTGGCAAAGAAAAGAAGGAATAGAAAAACAAGAAGAAAAACAAAGAAAAAAAAAACGTTTGCAGGAAAGAAACCAAAGGAAATTGCTTTATTTTCTGAAGAAAGGAAAGGATATTGCTTCATCATTATCACAGACAAAGGAAAGGACTAGCAATGGGTAGATACTCTCCTAAAATCTGTCGTCAACAATACGTCTTACCGAAATTAGTAGGCCTACCACATCGAATTCATTCAGGAAAGCAAAGCACCCCTACAAAATGCTTTATAAATAAAATTGTTCAAACACAGACACCGAAGTAGCGATTCCAGCACTGTTTCACGTTTACACGTCTAAGTAGATTTCTGACTGTCCTCTTAAGATTTTTATCTGTCTTTATGAGGATGATCACATTCAACCATAAGCTGCTGTAAACCAGAGTCAGTGACAAGTACGACCACCATTTAGGAGGGATACTCCCGCTCAATGGAATCCACGTTATGTTAACAATCTGTGGGATCCAAAATAAGTAAGAAGAAGTTGTAATGAGAACCACAGTAATTGATGCCTTGAAAGACTTTTTCAACTCGCGAGCTGCCGGCTTACCACCGTTTATGGACTTCGAGCGCAGACGATGAGGCATATTGGAGATTTCTTTTCCCACAGGGATTTGTGGATTTTCGTTAGACAATATCTGCCCCTCTGGAGTTTGATTCTTTGAGAAACCGGATGGGTCCTGAACCACCTGTGGCTGTATGGAGACCTGCCTATGAAGACGCCTCGCAATGAGAAAGGTGTGTAAGTTTATCCCTGTAATAAATATGATAATTCCCGCACAAAATGCCACTAGGACCCAAAATATGATCTGCAATATTTCGAAAAGATGTCCAAACGAATCATTATCACACTCAAAATACGCGGACATTGCTATTTCGGAAAGTGAATGTGGGAAGGGAGCACTGGAAAGAGAAGAGAGTGAGAACAAGACAACAACCACAATAGCAAAGTTGGCTCTGCGAGTGTTTACCAGAGTACTGTATCGCAAAGGTCTCGTTATCATGATATATCTGTTTATGCCCCAGTCACACAGTGCTTTACGATGGATTACGTCCGCCGCGGATAGATACGAATAAGTGGACGCAGGGGGACGCAGCGTGGACGCAGGCATCCGCAGGGACGTATGTAGACGTAACTGTCCGTAACTCATCCGTAAAGAAACGCAAAATGACGTCGCCGAACCTGCGAAATTTTGAAATGTTCAAAATTTCGCAGAGGGACGCCACGGACGCAAACTTACGCAAGTAACCGTAACCAAACGTAACTATCCGTAACTGAACGTAACTACCCGTGGCTTGGACGCAGACCATCCGCAAAAAAATTTACCTCCCGTCCGTTTGCGTTCGCTTACGTCCACCGTAAGTATCCGAAATTAACCGCAAGTTAACGTATCACAACAGTTTCGTCCGCTTACGGATATTTACGGACAGCTACGGATGTTGCGGACAATTACGTCCTTCGACGTTTTCCGTTTTAAATTCGCATGGGAACACAGAGACTCGAGGGAAGGCACACTACTCCTGTTGCCAAGCTGCAGCGCCTTTACCTGAAGGAATGCTACAACACAGTCGGAGCGGTGGAGAGGCAGAACTGCATGGTCAAATTATGAAATTTCTCCCACAATTAATGGTCATTTTAAGTGGCACCCATATACTATGTATACTCATGACATCGGTTGACTCTTGGTGCTGAACTTTTTTTCTTGTACTCTTCGAATGTATATTTTCAAAAAAAAAACAACCCAATATTTTGGGTAGGGGATGGGGTGACAGCATTTTATTAACTTTTCTGGCAGGGGAAGGTGTGGGACAGGGGCAACTATATAAAATGAAAACGAATTTAGTATTTCTCTATAATCTTACCCATGCACTTTACGCTCCATCGAATGTGTATTACTTTTTTTTTTATACACGCGTACTACTACTACTACTACTACTACTAATAATAATAATAAAGGACATTCATATTGCGCAGCTACTATAATAATATACTCTATGACTGCGCATTACAAAATGACATGCATATACAAGAAATTCAAACAGAAAATACATTACTTCAAGAGATAACTTGATATTGGACTTGGGTGTGGGAGGGGTATCTGAAGGTTTTGATGTCTTTTTTTTTCTGTAAATTTTATAAGCATTGCTTTATCATAAATATCTCCTTAACATAACCCAGTAAGTCATGAATATCGCTGAACAAAGACAGCGTAACCACAGTTTGTCTATTCCATGACTGCAAGTAATATTTTCTTACTCTAATGTTTAACTTTTCGATCTATATTGTATTTTATTTGTGGTATAGTGATGTTAAATGTGACCCTGCACCATGAAACACACAAAAAGTCGCCACACATAACAATTTTAGTTGGGAGCGTGTTCTGAAAGAGCAGACTTTAAGCTTTAAAATGATGTATTACTCAAATCAAATGGACTCTCCTAACCTATCTAAATATTGGAAAGAATGCACACACTCGGAAAAAGTGTAAACTGAGAAAAGAGGCTCTGAAGTAGAGTGTTTGTTCAAGCGCTTAATCTTTATCAAGCCGTGCTGGTTGTGCAATGAATGGGACAAAAAAAAAAACAGGATGGAAACCACCGGAGTAACAACAATGAGGGGATTATCAGATTAAACTGAAATTAATAATAATAATAATAATAATAATAATGATAAAGCCTTATTTACCCAGGGTAGCCAAGTCAAGATCGGCTCGGTTGACCCATTTCGCCTATTTTCAGTCCTCACATAAAATCAGTGTGTGCGACTTTTTGTTCGTTTTGTGATGCACGGTCACATACATTCTTTACATTATGACGTTTATTCATATTTGAGTTGCACAAACAAAATTCAAAGTTCAAGTTCAAAATTTCATATATCTTTTATTATTGTAAAGTGAATTAAAGGATTACGATTTTTTTCACAAGTTGTACGTAACTCAATTTCAGTTTTCCCCAGTGTACAATGTAAGACAGTCCAAAATGTGATAACCTTGCTGTCATAATACACTGACTTAGCAGGGATCGTAAGAGAAAACCAAATTGTCCATAGTTATTCATAGCAATCTGTAACTATCCGTAACTATCCGAAAAATGCGCAACTCTCCCCAAGTGTTCAGAACTATTATGTGCCAATTCGTAAGAATATCCGCAAGTGGACGCAAGTATTCGCATCTGGTCGTATCTGTCCTTATCGCCCGCATTTTTTGCCCGCATGTTTTGTAAAAATTTCTGGTGACGGCAAAGGATCCGCGGGGGTCCGTGGAAAAAATGACTTTTTTGGACGTAACGCCGGACGCAGAGCATTATGTGACTGGGGCTTTAGATTGATTAGCAATGCAAAACCTTGAGTTGCGGATATAAATCCAATATCTACGAAAATCATCCTATTCAGGATGGTCGGTTTTTCTAAAATTGTTACGCAAATACGGGCGATGATGCAATAGGCACTATACAACCAATTCAGGACAGCAAACACTCGAAAGAAACGATGGGATATCTCGTCAAAATTAGCCAGAGGAGTCTGCAGAGCGATCATCAAGAACAGGTTCAGTAGGTTCGAGACACCAAGTTGAATGTACGTAATGGCAAAAAATACTTCGTCTCCTAGAGTCCGATTCTGCCCGCTGGTGACATTGAATATCTGACAGATGTCTACAGTCGACATTGTGCCAAATTTCTGACAACTTCTAGGGAAAAAAAAAACCTGTTTGTCATACAAAATAATAAGCTGACCTGCAGTGCCACAGTTGCTCTTTCTTATGTTGTTGGAATCACCTTGATGAATTAATGAGAATCCTTTTTCGTTGCTGTCCAACATTTAATGCTCGGTGAAAGCAAAACGATTTTACGCGTCAGTGAAGGAGGAGAATGCCTACAAATATTGGACACCATAATGTATGCTGAAGCTCACATGCATGGACTTGAAGCAATTGTCTTTTACCTTTCTTTGTTTCAACCTCAGTCGCCTTTCTTGCCGTGCATTTGAACCAACATTGATATCAAACATATTTTGAGTTTCCAGGTAAGGATCATGTCTCTTCCAACGTCTTAGTCTGTTTGGTGTGTTTAGGCGATAATGTTGATGCGGCACCATGTGAGCATTTTGTGATCCATTGCCAAAATAAATGCCAATCAAGTACGAGAGGTAAAGCAGTACTTACGACTCTGAAATTAATCCGGGAGTTTTATACCCAGTCCTTATGTTTAATTGGCGATGATCGAACACAACACTTTTGTTTGGATCGTGTTTGCAGTGTAATCTATAAGGAAGAGATCGGTTTTTGATAAGCTTTTTATTACATACTGGTTGATTTATTACAGTGATTTTTCATTTGCGTCGAGGAAAGCAGTTAACACATCGAGTGAGAGAGCTGCTGATCGATGTTCAGCTGACAGAAACTGTTGTCTGCACTGAGAACCTTTTAGTTTTCACTTGTACGTCCGATGACATGACGAAATAACATGAAATGTTCAATCATCTAATCTCATATTAATATCTGACATGTCTGACATCTGACTTATTGCCATATACTGTAGTAATTAAAAGGTGACAGTTCGCCGGTGAAGACGGAAAATTGTGCCGAAATCAGACAAATCATACTTCATAGCAAAGACGAAACTCCTGTAATTCAATTTCTTGACAGAAATAACACACACTCACACTCACACCCCCCAAAAAACAGACAAACAAACTAACAAACTAACAAAAATCATTTTATTAGTATTGATGCATTCTCAAACGTATCTATTTGTTCACATTTTCGAAATCTAATTGTATTAATAAGCCATATCATTCGATTTGGTTTGATCTGATTTGATTCAATTTTGATTATTAGTTCCTGTATTATCGTTAACCATGCACATACGCGTACATGTGTATGTACATCAACATTGTTGGTAACATAAAGAGGCATAAGTCGCCGCTTGCCCAGCAAAATTAAGTTTATATCGTGCAAGCCACAGAGCCCTTCCTGCCAGGCAGGCAACGAATTTGTTTCCAAAGTGTTTTTTTTCTCCACTTTCTTATACAATGCGTAACCCAACATAATATTATCGATACAAATGATAACACAAAAGGGCCATTCTCCGAAAATGTGTGCAATTACCGTTGTACAAATGACAAATGTCAACATTAGAAATGTCATCCATTTTTCATCAATTCAGAAACTTCAATACCGTAAGAATACAAAACAATCAATGGGTAATTCTTGAGAGCCCGTACTTTTTCTAGAAACATTTCCAAACGTAGAGTCCTTTTTTTTCATGTTAAAACCAAATATCAGATATACGTTACCAGAGGTAGCATCTTATAGGAAACTGTTGATTGTCTGCTTATTTCTTGCTTTAGAATGGTAGTGCTTATGTAACACTACAAGCTTAAACATCTTCAAACGTCATGGGAACATTTTGGAGTCAGACTTCCTTAATCTAATCTGTAATAAACATGATCGTAATCTATAAAGTGAAGACTAAATAAAAATCAAGAACGTATACATATTTCGGCTTAAAATATGTTACCCTAATCTAACTTTTTTTGCCTGATTTTTTAATCATATCAATAATCTCATTGATTATGTATGAAACTTTATGAACAAGTATTATACTTCTCATAAATAGCAAATGCCAGGTAACATCTCTGTCAGATTAACTATATTACGATTCGAAAGTAGAACGATGTGTGGTAACGTATCTGACGCATCAGACGTTCCGTTAGTATACAAATTTAAACCCAATACCAATCACGCCATTTATTCATTTTAACTTGTAAAACATCACAATGTGATTATTTTCGTTAAAACACCGCACTTCTAAACGTAAAAAATGTTCTCGTCATAGATAGAAAATTAGGTAACTCTTCAATAAAACTTTGAGATGTACGTCAAATACGAGAGCCAAGCAGGCCAAAATCTACAGTATTTCTTTTCTGATGTATGGTTCCGAAATTTTGTTATTATGATACACGGAAGACGGCAAGAATGAAATTGGAAAAGATTTATGCAAACGATACACATGAATTCGATTTTCCTTTGTTCCTAGTAGTTGTCTGTGATAAATTAGCTCTCAAGAACCAATAAACGATGGTAACGTACTTGACAAAGTATTTATGTTCATTGACACAATGAACTACCGATTTATATGAAACCCCGATCACTCAAAAATGTGATTCAACAACCTGATGCAAAACGTGAGATATCAAATCCTATTATCATTTTCAGAACATAAACCTGCAACGAAGGAAGTGCTCTTGACTGTAACCATAATACTAAGCCCATTTTATGTACATAAGATACAACATTATAATGAACAAAGATAGACCGTAGTTGCGTTTGCTGTAAAGTTGAAAAAAATAGGTGGGTACCAAACTTCAGCCCTTTAAGTCCTTCTATGTTTTTGTGAAACAAAACGCACACACACACACACAGAACACAACGAAGCGGAAATAAGATATATTTGTAACGTATATATGACGGCCACAATTCTATTAAAAAGGGATACCGCAGTTCTGGTTTAGCTGAGTATTTAGGTTTTAACTTTTTGCAAGATAATCGAAATCCACGTATACGAAATACTTCAGAGCATACAACTCTATAACAAGAATTAAATATTTATGTCATGAAATCGTTTTGAAATGACCGAGATGTCCAAAATAAAGTACAAGAGACATGTTCAAATAAAAGTAGATGAGCCATCACATTTTGTTAGGACCTCTTTCTTTTACTTTATTCTGGATATATATCGGTTATTTCAAAACCGATTTTATTTAAATAAACTTTTAATTCCTCTTAGAACTATTTTGTGCTGTTAGCAAGTCATATAGAGCACGTTGTCAACTGGTAAAATCCACGTGCGGGAGCGCGTCGCGGTTAACCTTGCTGCACAATACATTTTATTTGGTAACGTATCTGACATGTTTGATGGTAACGCATCTGATGTGCCGTTACCGTTCTCATACTATTATCTACAGAAACATTCATTTTGTCCAACAATTTCTGTTGTGTGATTAATCATTACCTTTAGTATTCAAAAGTATCTGAGCTTTATCTTTATTTACAGCATACTTTCTTTTTTCTAAATGAAGCAAAGTTTAAGGAACGTATCTGATTTCAGCTAATTATGATTGTAACATTAAGCTTCCGCGGCTTCGGATCAGTATATTTTTTTTTGTAACAAAAGATTCAATGAATAAATCATGGTTCCATGTATACGTTAGGTTGACTTTGTTTAACACATGAAATTACACTGCCATGCGGCATTTTTTGATCCTCTCTCAAGACTCTGAAAAGGGGTAACGTATCTGACTGCAATTTGGCGACATGATATAAATGATCTCCTAGTGAAATATCAAAACAGCATATTGTTTTGTAATATTATTTTTCATTCAGGCACTCGAAGGGCAATGGAATGAGGTACAAAAGATTTGATTTGAATGATGTTAACGGGTCTAGGAACAGTACCCCCTGGAAAACCACCCTCCGGATAATTACCACCCGGATAATTACCCCCCAGGACAATTTCCCCCTAGGGCAACTACCCCCCGGACAACTACCCTCCAAGGGCAATTACCCTCCAGGGTAATTACCCCCTAGGACAACTACCCTCCGGACAACTACCCTCCTAGGGCAATCACCCCCAGGGCAATTCCCCTTAGGAAAACTACCCCCTGGATAACTACCCCTCGGATAACTACCCCTGGATAACTACCCCCGCGGATAACTATACCCCCTGGATAATTACCCCCCGGAAAACTACCCCCTGGATAACTACCCCCCGGAGAACTACCCCCTGGGTAACTACCCCCAGGAGAACTACCCCCTGGGTAACTACCCCCAGGATAACTACCCCCCGGATAACTACCCCTCGGATAACTACCCCCCGGATAATTACCCCCCGGATAATTACCCCCCGGATAATTACCCTCCGGATAACTACCCCCCCCCCCCCGATAATTACCAGCAGGATAATTGTCCCCAGGTTAATTACCCCCTCCTCCGATAACTAGACCCCAGATAACTTCCACCCAATAACTACCCCCTCCGATAACTCCCCATGGATGATTAGCCCGGATAAGTAGGCCTACAACTCCCCCTCCCCTATAACTATCAAGAGGAAAATTACCCCCAGGACAGTGCACCACGTCAATTACCCCCTGGGTAACTACCTCCCGGGTCATTGCCCCCCACCACCCTCCCCCCCCCCCGACTCTTACGTTTAATAAAAAGGATATCATTACTACAGGAAACGAAGTTCTTTGTATTATATTTGCCAGGAATCACGGAGTACCATACTGATACATCATCTTATGAAAACAACATCTTAAGGATTTACGATTTGTATCGTTTGCATTTAGGACGATTTATGTACAAGCTTAATTTCTCCCTCTGTATTTTGACTCTATGTTCATAAAACACGAAGCTGTCCCTTCATATCCTACCCGGTAATCCAGTAAAATGTCAATGCCTTTAACCAAAACTATTTTCGCTAAATCTGTATTTTCTTTTACTGCTCCGAAATTTCGGATTTCTCTTGATAGTATAGTATAAAAGAAGTTTTAAGTTTGAATGCCTTTACCATTGAATTAAAGACATTTTGAAGAAATGTTACACTTCAGAATGAGTTATACTTTTTGCAATATTTTTTTAACCACAATCGTCTATCGTTTACCACAACTCCATGTAACACTTCTTTATTTGGAGGAGCTTATATCTCATGCCTCACGTGCCCTGGTTTTGACCCATCATCTTCCTCTTCCCTCTCGCTTTTCTCTGTCCACCGTGAAGGTAGTCTATTCCTGTCATCCATTACTCACCTTTCCTCTTTCTCTCATTACAAGGGATTAATCTCGTGTGTGTTCATGTGCAATGCACTCCCGTTAAAACGAATTGCTCAGGACCGGCAGAGTTTTTTTTTTCGTTTTAACGAAATTTCGTTATAACCGAACAAATATAATATGCAATGTATAACGAAAAGAAGGAAACCACGCATGAAAAATTCTATTTGTTGAATCCTCATCATACGCTGGAAGGCTATGTGAGATGGGAGAATACCTTTTTAATTTCGGTTAAATATTACATTTTAAAAAGAGCATAAAGTTGTTTGTGTTGTCACACGTGTAGAAAATGACGGTGTAGGATTTGGTTACAGTTCGCTATTCCAAAGGTTCTTTTCTTACTAAAGTACGTTACTCCAAAGGCTCCTTATTCCAAAGTTTCGCCATTCCCGGGATTCCGATGGTTTGTTTATCTGAAGGTTCGCATTTCTGAAGAATCATTATTCCGAAAGTTCATAATTTAGATCAAAATAATATATTGTTCATTTTCCGAAGGTTCGTTGATCTGAAAATGAAATGAGGTTCGTCATTTTGAAGGTTTATAAATCAAAAAGTGAGAAAGGTTCACTATTCAGAAAGCCCGTTGTTCCGAAGGCTTTTTCATCTGAAAATGAAATAGGGTTCGTTATTCCGAAGAAATTTTGTTAATGAAAAAAAAAATGAGAAAGGTTAGTTATTTCGAAGATTTATTTGTCTTAAGACGATTATAAGGATTGCAGTTCTTAAGTTTTGTTAGTGTATTCTCCTTTTTCCACCATGGATTAACGATACTTTTTGTAATGTTCCGATTAACGAACGTTTTGAATTCCTATCATATTCGGACTAACGAACCGTATAAGAATGAGAATAAGGACCATATTTTATTATCGGATTAACGAACCTTTGGAATAACGCCAAAATGTGCTCAATAACAAACCCTATTTCATTTCCGAACTAACGGACATTTAGTTGTATCAGAATCTGTGTGTTTTGTATGAAAGGACTTCGGAACAATGAAACAAACCTTATCTGAATTCAGATTATTGTATTACAATAACGCAAGTTCCCCTCGGAAACTGTGCGTGATACACGGAGTGAACATTCAATGATGCGTTCGCTCATGCAGAGACGCTTTAAAAATGCTTGTTCCGCTACGCATTTTCGAATGCGATCCGCATTTCGTTATAACGGAGCACATTTCCTTTGTTTTTCTTTGTCAGTGGTGCTCAGAAAAGACTTCGTGATGACGAAAATTTTGTTATAACCGTCTTCGTCATAAGCGAATTTTGTACCATAGACTTTAATGGCGATACTTTTGGGACCAGAAGTTTTGCTTCGTTATAACGAAATTTCGTTATAACCGTGTTCGTTGTAACGGGAGTGCACTGTATCTTTATTTGTGTACTTCGTCTCTGTCTTAATTTGCTTTCTTTGCATTGTTTCATCAATTTTGTAACTATTTTACTGTTATACCATTAACGCTCATTTCAGAATTGCCCTACTGCATCATTGGGCATTAACAACTAGTATATCAAGAATGTGGGAAGAGATTGTCACCTCCTTGGTATGATCATCGCAGAGCATTACCTCCCTTGACAATTACTCCTTATTAAAATTAGGCTCCAAACAGTCACCCCTCTTACAATAACTCTCCCCCAGAAAATTACGTCTCTCATTTTTATTTTCGAACAACGTTTGCTATTTGAATTGAAAAAAAAAAAAACATTTTTTTCATATAGTCTGGTTTTGGTCGAGACCTAACTTCAGGTTTTAAACATCTTTTGGGTGAGAAAATTAGAAACCCCTTACGACATATTAAAGAGCATGTTATTCCAAGAAGGATTCAAGTTTTTGTGAAAAAAAAAATACTCTTGAAATGGCCGGGATAAAACAGAGCAGCCCTATAATGTAAAAAGGATTCTGTCAACCACAACTCTCAGGGTGCAGGACAAAAGACTTCGTTAACAACTAGGGGTGTTTTGTTAAAAAAAAAAGAAATACCGTTAAACTCATAATATTTTACTCTTTCTAATCAGACTAACTTATATTTGAACTGGATTTCCCCATAAAGTGTCGAGAACATTTAATTTGAAAACTAGCACAATTCTACTTGTATGTAAAACAAGCTGTAATTTTACTCTTATGACAAATTAGGGCACCGTTTGATAAAAGTTGCCAGTTATGACATCTTGTTGGTCTCTAATAATTTCAATAAAACCATGGGTTCTGCTTGATTGATAAGCTCGAGTTACCGACTTGTTACCATGGACCTGCTTTGATCGACCTACAACGATTGGTAATTGTGTGGAACTGATAGCTTGTCAGGACTGACTTCATAAAACCGTGCCCGGATCCTATCAGAAATTATTGCTTTATATCGAAGGGTCCCTCGCTAATGTTAAGGGAATATGAACTGCAGTGAAATCAACTCTCCTTTTCTTATGTTTATCTTCTAATGTGTTATAACGGTAGAAAATGACAAGCCAAAAGAGTAAATGATGACAGTGTAAGAGAAAGGTGCATCTGCTGATATGGTGTTATGATCTTCTGGAAAAATTACAAAGGGTGGGAACTTTCGGGGGCGGGGAGGGAGGGTTGTCCAGTAGGTAAGTATCAGGAAGGGTGGGGGGGGGGGGGGGGTCGGGGTATGGTTATGGGGGGGGGGGTTGTAATCCGGGTGGTAGTTATCCGGGTGGTAGTTATCCGGGGGGTAGTTATCCGGGGAGTAGTTATCCGGGGGGTAGTTACCCAGGGGGTAGTTCTCCGGGGGGTAGTTATCCAGGGGGTAGTTATCCGGGGGGTAGTTATCCAGGGGGTAGTTATCCGGGTGGTAGTTATCTGGGGGGTAGTTATCCGGGGGTAGTCATCCAGGGGGTAGTTACCCAGGGGGTAGTTATCCGGGGGGTAGATGTCCTAAGGGTAATTGCCCTTGGGGGTAGTTGCCCTAGGAGGGTAGATGACCGGGTGGTAGTTGTCCTAGGGGGTAATGGCCCTGGAGGGTGATTGCCCTAGGAGGGTAGTTGTCCGGGGGGTAGTTGCCCTAAGGGGGAATAGACCTGGGGGGTAATTATCCGGGTGGTAGTTATCCGGAGGGTAGTTGCCCAGGGGGTAAGTGCCCGGATACGGATGTTGGGGAGTAACAACTTGTTATATGAGCATTTCCTTGTCTGGCGACATAGGGTATAGTGTTACATCAAACTTAGGATCGTATTTCTGATATTATGCCGGATGTCCCAATAGCTTTATTGATACGTACTACGTAGTTCTGACCTCTCGGATGAATAAAAAAAAATGATTTCTGAAAAACAAAATATTAATTTAAACTGTATGAACATGCTGTCGACACGAAAATCACAGTTTTGCATACATATTGGGAGAATGGCCCAAAAGCGCTACAGCTAAAGCGTAGCTTGAATTGCTTGCAGCCCTATATCAAGCGTGCAGTATTCATTTTCTTATCTCTTAAATAATCATTATGATGACAGATGTACCTACGATATGTGTTACTTCAGTCTATTTATTTTATTCATTCGGATGATATTCATATCTTTGTTCAATAAAAATAGAATACGAGATAAACTGTCTTTGGTGCAATTCTCTATAATGCCATTTATTTTGTAAAATAATGGCTGCGTATCTTTGTTGTTTAAACTGCGTCCCAGATTTCTGTTTAAAAGTGTTCAACGAAAATGAAATGTATCCGAACAACATCTGCATTTTTTCGCACCAAGAATATTAACCTGCATTTAATAGACTTGCGATCTGGTAAGCTATATTTTTAATAATTCAGTTACGATCTCAAAACTTTACAAAGATATTTAAATATTTACCTTAATTTTCGTAATCCAGAGGTGTGTTATGACTAATCTGTCAGCTATGTTTGACCCCTAAATATATATGGAACTTATTTTAAAAAAATGCTGAATGGAAAGCTCTTTCTTTTAGATCTGCGATGTCGAACAATCAAATGCAGAAATGACAATACTAGTGCACAGATGAATAATGACAATTTAATTGACAATACAAGCAATAGCTGTTATTGATATGAAAATATTCAAGACAGCTATGATAACAATATCTACAAAGTGCTGATTTTATTAGCAATAACAATAACAATGATTTCAACAACCCATCCAAGTAGATAATAAAAGGGAGGAACTAAAAAAGTCTGCAAGATAAGAAGCAAATAAATTATGATACGCAATACGTTGTTAGATGATCGCTAAAGGTGGAATACGTTGTTATATGATCGTTAAAGGTGGACGTTTGCATGGTGGTGCCGATAACGAAGATTTAGTCTACTGAAAAAAGGACTGTTGGAAGAGGAGATAGTAGATAAGTGAAGAAGGAGAGGTGAGAAAAGGAGAGGCGAAGGAGAGAGCAAGAGAGAGTAGAGGTATTCTTTCTTTTAAATGTGTGAGACCTGAAAAGGATTGTGACCAGAAGAGAGAACGAAAAGAGAAGGTTCGACGTTCGGGACAGCTTAACTGTTCGCCCTCAGGATACTCTGAGGACGGACTGACAAGCTGTCTGGAACGTCCTCAATTCTGGTTCACAGTAAATTTCAGGACTAACACATTTTCAAGAAAGAATACCTCTATTCTAGCCTACTCTCTTATCTTGCCTCTCCGTTTAACTTATCTATTATTTCCTTTTCCAACTGTCCTTTCCAAGACTTTTAAAAATCACATAGCGAACCGTAAACTCAATCTTCAATGTTACTCTCCTAAAATTATTATATGTCGTCAATAGTATGTTGACCGAAATTAGTGGCACACGGAGCGGATTTCTGCCAGAAAATTACCAATGCAAAACTGTTTTGTACTTGATTGTTTAAACAAAGACCAAGTTGAAGTTATTCCAGCCTAGCTGCAGGTCCAGACGCCCGAGTAGGTTCCTGACTGTCTTCTTAAGATGTTTGTCGGTCATTATGAGGATTATCACACTCAACCACATACTGCTGTAAACCAAATTTCCTGACAAATATATCCACCATATGGGAGGGAGGCCCCCGATCAGTGGAATCCAGGTCATGCTCACAATCATAGGAATCCAAAACAAGTACAAAGAACTCGAAATGAGAGCCACAGTAATCGATGCCTTGAAAGACTTTTTCAACTTGCGACCTGGCGGTTCGCCACCGTCCATGGACTTCGAGCGCAGACGACGAGGTGTATTGGAGATTTCCTTTCCCACAGGGGTTTGTGGATTTTCGTTTGACCATATCTGCCCCTCTGGAGTTTGATTCTTTGAGAACCTGAGTAGGTCCCCAACCGCCGGTGACTGGCTGAACACCTGCCTATGAAAACGCCTTGCAATAAGAAATGTGTGTAAGTTTATACCTGTAATAAGTATAGTTATTCCCGCACAAAATGCCAGTATGATCCAAAATATGATCTGCAATGTTTCAAAAAGATGTCTACGGGAGTCAATATCACACTCATAATATGCAGACACTAATATTTGGGAAAGTGATTGTGGAAAGGGAGCATTGGAAAGAGAAGAGAGTGAGAACAAGATAACAACTACAATGGCAATGTTGGCTCGGCGAGTGTTAACCAGAGTACTGTATCGTAGAGGTCGCGTTATGACGATGTATCTATTAAGATTTATTAGCAATGCCAAACCTTGAGTTTCCGTTATAAAGGCAATATCTACGAAAAGGGCCTGACTCAGAATGGTTGGTTTTTCCAAAATCGTTGCACAAATACGGATGATGATACAAAATGCGCTGTACAGCCAATTCAAAATCGCAAGCACTCGAAAGAACCGATGGGATATCTCGTCAAAGTTAGCCAGAGGAGTCTGCAGAGCAATCAACAGAAACAGGTTCAGCAGGTTCGAGACCCCGAGTTGAATATACATAATTGCAGAATATACTTTGTCCCCAAGAGATTGGTCAGTGACGTCTGTGACATTGAACATTTGACAGAACTCTAAAACCGACATTGTGCCCAATTTTCCGATAACTACTCCTTGATGAATGATAAGCTGGTCTTGCGGTCACGCAGTTGCTCTTTCTTAGCGTGTTGGAATCACCTTGACAAATTAACGAAAATCTTTATTCGTTGTTGCCCAACGTTGTTGCATATGTAATGTTCGGTTAAAGCTAGCAAAACTAAAACACGTTTAACAGAGGCAGACGTATAAGAACGTTGGAGAGCACAATGGAATCCTGAAGCTTGTCAGTGCTCGTAAGCATGGAACTGAAGCAATGGCATGCACGCTATCTCCTTTGGTTTAACCTCACTCGCCTTTCTTGCCTTCCTGAACTTGGATACCAACTTTAACATCAAATATCTTTGCTGCAAAGCCAACGCTTGAAAAAAAGAGATTATCAAAGTTTCGAGGTGAAGATTTATGTCTTCGTCGTGCTTGTGGATGTGTTATAGTTGATAATTGAAGCGCATTCATAGAGATGTACGTATTGCAGGCTCTCCGTGAGTACCTGTACACTCTCATTACACCGTTATCCATTGTCGAACGTCAATCAAGTATAAGAGTCTGCAATTACTCCGGAAGGTTTATGGCCACTCGCAACGTTTAATTTCCGATGTTCAATCATAACACTTTGATTGGATCGCATCTGGACTCTAACCCACAGGGAGAGACCAGTCATGCCTATCTTACACACTGGTTGTGTTTGGCGGGATTTTTTTTTTTCTGATTGCATCGCTGAAAGAGGTTTTGATTGTGAAATATTCCCGTGGCCGAGACATCTATGGCAGGCCAATTTTGACAAACATAATATATTACAATAACACACCCAATCCTGGCGTGGCTTCTTCTTTCTTCCTCTCTTCTCTGACAGCTTGAAGATATCGTTTAGTTTTTGCGTAATGTAAGTTCGTATGATGGAATCGAAACAATGCTCTTTTCCATGGTCATCCGCTATCTGCTTGGAATTAACCTCATGCGCCTTTTTCACTTTCCTGAAGCGTAACTTGGATACCAATATAGATATCAAAAGTATTTTGTTGCAAACCAAGAAGAAATTACGTTTGCAGGTGAAGATCCCTGTCTCTTTCAACGTCTTCGTCGTACTTAGGTAGGTGTGATATAGTCGATAATTTTGAAACCCATTAATAGAGGTGTACGTTTGGAGGCTCCAAGTAAGAACCAGGAGACTGCCAAGACACCATTATCTATTGTCAAGCGCCAATCAGGTATGAGAAGCTGCAATCACTCTTGAAGTTTTATAGCCACTCGTCACGTTTAATTTCCGATGTTCAATCATAATACTTTGATTGGATCGCGTCTGGACTCTAACCTCGCAGGAAGAGACCAGTTTTGATATGCTTATCTTACACACTGGTTGCGTTATTTGGGGATTTTTTTCTGATTGCATCGATGAAAGCGGTCAACGACGCTTCATTGGGTGTATGGTGGTCCTATACCGCTCCGTGAGTTTTTGATTGTGATACTACAAACATGTTTTAGTTTTTTTATTTATTCATTCGCCAGCAAATAAAAGGAAAAATCGTAGACGATTTGGATGAGGTTTGGATGTGATTTATTGCAGTGCCCGAGACAACTATGGCAGGCCAATTGTGACATGCATTAATTACAATTACACAGCCAATCCTGGCGTGACTTCTTCTTTCTTCCTCTCTTCTCAAACAGCTTAATCATCACTCTCCATTAAATACTCAATCCTATGTTTGTACTATACAAAATTTGCCCCTATTGTAATAAACACTCTTGAAAACGGAAACTACTCACTAGATAAAACCACAACTGAACAGTTAACATATCACCTACCAATGTGATAATATCAATCACTATAATCAATAACAACATTTTATTACTGTCAACAAACAACTGATAACCTGATGCATAAACACACTGATAATAATTACAGATTGTCAATATCCAACCAAACTCTTACCCCTTTAACATCTGCAAAAGAGAAAGAGAAGATATTGGGAACATCTGCAAAAGAGAAAGAGAAGATATTGGGATACACAATTGTTAGATTTTGGGTTTTTAAATATGATTTGTGGTGCACAATGATTATTATAATAATAATATCTCAATTTATAAAGCGCAAAACCTATAGACATATGAAGAGCTTGTTCGCAAAAACCGATAAGCCCATATTTGCCAAATGGAGATATTTGCGATTAAAGCTCAAGAAAAATAAAGAGAATGATAAGAAAATGTTTGCTTCTTTTGACCATAACTTCAGAAATGTACCTTTAAATGTAGTGACCAATATATCATTTAAAAGGTAATATTTTGTACTTTATGACAGAGACCTTACTTCAAAATCTTCAAAAATGGACTTATCGGTTTTTGCGAACAAACTCTTCATATATTCTTCCTCAAAAGCTTCTGATGTGCTTGATAATAATGAACAGTTAAATGAAAAGATGTGTTTTTAGCCGTGATTTAAAGACTGCTATGGTTGGGGATTTCCGGACTTCTAATGGTAGATCATTCCAGAGTTTGGGAGCTGCATAGGCAAATGCTCTGTCTCCCAGTGTTACTTTTGTTTTACATGTTGGAATTTGTAAAAGGAGAGTGTCCTTAGAACTGCACAAATTGTGATTGTGTCTATGAGATTTGAATACCAATAATTCGGATATGTACCTGGGGGCTTGACCGATGAGTGACTTATATACAATCAACAAAATCTTAGTTTGTGTTTTGATTATTAACAGAAATAAGGAAGAATATGATGTTGGAATTGTGTGGAATTTGATGAACATAGTTTACATGAATATGATGTTTTATTTTTTTAAACGTGCTAAAGTAAGCCAAGTTATATCCATGTGCTAATGGATGCATCTTCCAATGCTCCCTTTCCAACCAGAAGAGAGGACGAAGAGGGGAGGCCCGACGTTCCGGACAGCTTTACTGTCCGCCCTCTGGAGACTCCTTTGAGGTCGGACAGTCAAGCTGTCCGGAACGTTCTCAATTCTGGTTCACAGTCCTTTTCAAGACTCACACATTTTCAAGAAAGTGTACTCTCTATCTTGCATTCCTTACAGTTTTCTCGCCTCTCCCTCCTCACTTATCTACTATCTACTCTCCCAACAGTCCTTATCAGGACTAACCACATGGTGAACCGTACACCCGATCTTCGTTAACACGTTGCAACTCTCCTAAAATGATTACAATATGTCGTCAATAGTATGCTGACCGATATTGGTGGCTCATGGAGCGGATTTCTGCCAGGCAAATTAACAATGCAAACCTGCTGTGTACTTTATTGTTTAAACAAAGACCAAGTTGAAGTTATTCAAGCCTTGCTGCAGGTCTAGACGCCCGAGTAGATTCCTGACTGTCTTCTTGAGATGTTTGTCGGTCATTATGAGGATGATCACACTCAACCACATGCTGCTGTAAACCAAACTCGTTGACAAGTACGACCACCATTTAGGAGGGATATTGCTGATCAGCGGAATCCATGTCATGCCGACAATCTGAGGAATCCAAAACAAGTACAAAGAACTCGTAATGAGAGCCACAGTAATCGATGCCTTGAAAGACTTTTCAACTTGCGACCTGGCGGTTCGCCACCGTCTATGGATTTCGAGCGCAGACGACAAGGCATATTGGATATTTCCTTTCCCACAAGGGTTTGTGGATTTTCGTTGGACGATATCCGCCCCTCCGGAATATGATTCTTTGAGAACCTGGGTAGGTCCCCAACCGCCGGTGGCTTGCTGAACACCTGCCTATGAAGACGCCTTGCAATAAGAAATGTGTGTAAGTTTATACCTGTAATAAGTATAGTTATTCCCGCACAAAATGCCAGTATGATCCAAAATATGATCTGCAATGTTTCAAAAAGATGTCTACAGGAGTCAATATCACACTCATAATATGCAGACACTAATATCTGGGAAAGTGATTGTGGAAAGGGAGCATTGGAGAGAGAAGAGAGTGAGAACAAGATAACAACTACAATGGCAATGTTGGCTCGGCGAGTGTTAACCAGAGTACTATATCGAAGAGGTCGTGTTATGACGATGTATCTATTAAGATTTATTAGCAATGCCAAACCTTGAGTTTCCGTTATAAAGGCAATATCTACGAAAACGGCCTGACCCAGAATGGTTGGTTTTTCCAAAATCGTTGCACAAATACGGATGATGATACAAAATGCGCTGTACAGCCAATTCAAAACCGCAAGCACTCGAAAGAACCGATGAGATATTTCGTCAAAGTTAGCCAGAGGAGTCTGCAGAGCAATCAACAGAAACAGGTTCATGGCAGGTTCGAGACCCCGAGTTGAATATACATAATTGCAGAATATATTTTGTCCCCAAGAGATTGGTCAGTGACGTCTGTGACATTGAACATTTGACAGAAGTCTTTAGCCGACATTGTGCCCAATTTTCCGATAACTACTCGTTGATGAATGATAAGCTGGTCTTGCGGTCACGCAGTTGCTCTTTCTTAGCGTGTTGGAATCACCTTGACAAATTAACGAAAATCTTTATTCTTCGTTGCCCAACGTTGTTGGATATGTAATGTTCGGTGAAAGCTAGCAAAACTAAAACACGTTTAACAGAGGCAGACGTATAAGAACGTTGGAGAGCACAATGGAATCCTGAAGCTCGTCAGTGCTCGTAAGCATGAAACTGAAGCAATGGCATGCATACTCTTTTCTCTTTTCCTGCGCTATCTCCTTTGATTTAACCTCACTCGCCTTTCTTGCCTTCCTGAACTTGGATACCAACTTTGACATCACAAATATCTTTGCTGCAAAGCCAACGCTTGCAAAAAGAGATTATGAAAGTTTCGAGGTGAAGATTTATGTCTCTTCCGACGTCTTCGTCGTGCTTGTGGGTGTGTTATAGTTGATAATTTTGAAGCGCATTCATAGAGATGTACATATTGCAGGCTCTCCGTGAGTACCTGCACACTCTCATTACACCGTTATCCATTGTCGAACGTCAATCAAGTATAAGAGTCTGCAATTACTCCGGAAGGTTTATAGCCACTCGCAACGTTTAATTTCCGATGTTCAATCATAACACTTTGATTGGATCGCATCTGGACTCTAACCCCCAGGGAGAGACCAGTCATGCCTATCTTACACACTGGTTGTGTTTGGCGATTTTTTTTTTTTCTGATTGCATCGCTGAAAGAGGTTTTGATTGTGAAATATTCCCGTGGCCGAGACATCTATGGCAGGCCAATTGTGACAAACATAGATTATAATAACACACCCAATCCTGGCGTAACTTCTTCTTTCTCCCTCTCTTCTCTGAGAGTTTAAAGGGATCGTTTAGTTTTTGCACAATGTAAGTTCGTATGATGGAATCGAAATAATGCTCTTTTCCATGTTCATCCACTATCTGCTTTGAATTAACCTCACTCGCCGCCTTCTCCTTCCTGAAGCGTAACTTGGACACCAATATAGATTACGTTTGCAAGCGAAGATCCCTGTCTCTTTCAACGTCTTCGTCGTACTTGTATAGGTGTGCTAGAGCCGATAGTTTTGAAACCCATTAGGCAGCGATAGCGATGTACGTTTGGAGGCTCCAAATAAGAACCAGGAGACTGCCAAGACACCATTATATCTATTGTCAAACGCCAATCAAGTATAACAGGCGGCAAACACTCCTGAAATTTTATAACGACTCGTCACGTTTAATTTCCGATGTTCAATCATTATACCTTGATTGGATCGCGTCTGGACTCAAACCTCCCAAGAAGAGACCAGACCATTTTTTATTAGACTTTCTTACACGCTGGTTGCGCTATTTGGGGATTGTTTTCTGATTGCGGCATCGCTGAAAGCGGTCAACGGTTCGTCGGGTGAAGTGTTGACGTTACTGATATATATGAACTTATACCGCTCCATGACTTTTTGATTGTGATAATACAAACATTAGTTAGTTTTTTTATTCATTCATTCGCCAGTAAATAAAAGTAAAATTGTACACGATTTGGATGAGGTTTGGATGTGATTTATTGCCGTGGCCGAGACAGCTATGGCAGGCCAATTGTGACAAACATTAATTACAATCACACAGCCAATCCTGGCGTGACTTCTTCTTTCTTCCTCTCTTCTCAAACAGCTCACCATTACTCTCCATTAAACACTCCATCCTATGTTTGTACTATACAAAATTTGCCCCTATTGTAATAAACACTCTTGAAAACGGAAACTACTTACTAGATAAAACCACAACTGAACAGTTAACATATCACCTACCAATGTGATAATATCAATCACTGTAATTAATCAACATTCTATTACTGTCAACAAACAACTGATAACCTGAGGCATAAACACATTGATAATAATTACAGATTGTCAATGAACTCAATATCCAACCAAACTCTTACCCCTTTAACATCTGCAAAAGAGAAAGAGAAGATATTGGGATACACAATTGTTAGATTTTGGGTTTTTAAATATGATTTGTGGTGCATAATGATTATCATAATAATAATATCTCAATTTATAAAGCGCAAAACCTATAGACATATATTCTTCTGCGCTGCAAAAGCTTCTGATGTGCTTGATAATAATGAACAGTTAAATGGAAAGATGTGTTTTTAGCCGTTATTTAAAGACTGCTATGGTTGGGGATTTCCGGACTTCTAATGGTAGATCATTCCAGAGTTTGGGAGCTGCACAGGCAAATGCTCTGTCTCTCAATATTACTTTTGTTTTACATGTTGGAATTTGTAGAAGAAGAGTGTCCTTAGAACTGCGCAAATTGTGATTGTGTCTATAAGATTTGAATACCAATAATTCGGATATGTACATGGAGGCTTGACTGACTCATATACAATCAACAAAATCTTAGTTTGTGTTTTGATTGTTAACAGAAATAAGGAAGAATTTGATGAACATAGTTTACATGAATATGATGTTTTAATTTTTTATCAAACGTGCTAAAGTAAGCCACGTTATATCCATGTGCTAATGGATGCAACTTTCTAATGCTCCCTTCCCACCAGAAGAGCGGACGAAGAGAGAAGACCCGACGTCCCGGACAGCTTGACTGTCCGCCCTCAGGAGACCCCTTTGAGGACGGACAGTCAAGATGTCCGGAACATCCTCACTTCTGGTTCACAGTCCTTTTCTGGACTTACAAATTGTCAAGAAAGGAAACCTCTACTCTCGCTTCCTCTCTATCTCGCATCTACTTTTATTTTTCTCACCTGTCCTTCTTCACTTAGGCATATCTACTCTTCCAACAGTTCTTTTCAGGACTTACCACATGGTGAACTGTACACCAAATCTTCGTGTAACTCTCCAAAATAATTACGATATGTCATCAGTAGTTTATGTTGACCAATACTGGTGGCTCATGGAGCAGATTTCTGCCAGGCACATTACCAATGCAAAACTGCTTTGCACCTGATTGTTTAAACAAAGACCAAGTTGAAGTTATTCCAGCCTAGCTGCAGGTCTAGACGCCCGAGTAGATTCCTGACTGTCTTCTTGAGATGTTTGTCGGTCATTATGAGGATGATCACACTCAACCACATGCTGCTGTAAACCAAACTCGTTGACAAGTACGACCACCATTTAGGAGGGATATTGCTGATCAGCGGAATCCATGTCATGCCGACAATCTGAGGAATCCAAAACAAGTACAAAGAACTCGTAATGAGAGCCACAGTAATCGATGCCTTGAAAGACTTTTTCAACTTGCGACCTGGCGGTTCGGCACCGTCTATGGACTTCGAGCGCAGACGACAAGGCCTATTGGAGATTTCCTTTCCCACAGGGGTTTGTGGATTTTCGTTGGACGATATCTGCCCCTCCGGAATATGATTCTTTGAGAACCTGGGTAGGTCCCCAACCGACGGTGACTGGCTGAACACCTGCCTATGAAGACGCCTTGCAATAAGAAATGTGTGTAAGTTTATACCTGTAATAAGTATAGTTATTCCCGCACAAAATGCCAGTATGATCCAAAATATGATCTGCAATGTTTTGAAAAGATTTTTGCTCAAATCATTATTACATTCATAATATGCAGACTCTAATATTTGGAAAACTGAATGTGGGAAGGGCGCATTGGAAAGAGAAGAGAGTGAGAACAAGATAACAACTACAATGGCAATGTTGGCTCGGCGAGTGTTAACCAGAGTACTGTATCGAAAAGGTCGCGTTATCGCAAAGTATCTATTAAGATTTATTAGCAATGCCAAACCTTGAGTTTCCGTTATAAAGGCAATATCTACGAAAGCCGCCTGCCTCAGAATGGTTGGTTTTTCCAGAATCGTTGCACAAATACGGATGGTGATACAAAATGCGCTGTACAACCAATTCAAAACCGCAAGCACTCGAAAGAACCGATGGGATATTTCGTCAAAGTTAGCCAGAGGAGTCTGCAGAGCAATCAACAGAAACAGGTTCAGCAGATTCGAGACTCCGAGTTGAATGTACGTAATGGCAGAATATATTTTGTCCCCGAGAGATTGGTCAGTGACGTCTGTGACATTGAACATTTCACAGAAGTCTAAAGTCGACATTGTCCCCAACTTTCCAATGACTACCCTTAGATGATTAATAAGCTGGTATTGCAGTCGCAAAGTTGCTCTTTCTCAACGCGTTGGACACATCTTGATAATTGACAAAAATCCTTATTCGTTGTTGACCAACGTTGTTGCCCATGTAATGCTCGGTGAAAGGGAAATTATTGCGCGTGTATTGGAGGCAGATGTATGACAACATTGGAGAGGACAATGTATGCTGAAGCTTGAATGCATCGAATTTAAGCAATGCTCTTCTTTGTTTTCCTCCGCTATGTGCTATCTGCTTTGATTTAACCTTACTCGCCTTTCTTGCCTTCCTGGAGAGTAATTTGGATACCAACATTGATATCAAACATGTCTTTGCTGCAAAGCCAACGCTGGAACCAAGAGATTATCAGAGTTTCCTAGTGAAGATCTGTGTCTCTTCAGACGTCTTCGTCGTGCATGGAGATGTGTTAAAGTCGAAAATTTTTAAGCGCATTCGTAGCGACGTACGTTTGCAGACACCCCTGAGTACCTGTAGACTCTCAATACACCATTATCCATTGTCAAACATCAATCAAGTATGAGAGGTTACAACCAATCCGAAAGTTGTCACGTTTAATTTCCGATGTTCAATCATAATCCTTTTATTGGATCGCTCCTGGACTCTAATCTCCCTGGAAGAGACCAGTTTTTGATTAGCCTTTCTTACTCATTGGTTGCGTTATTTGGGGATTTTTTTTTTATTGCGTCGCTGAAAGCGGTCAATGCATCGGGTGAGGTGTTGACGTCTATCGGATATTTATATGGCGGACTTTAAAATAATGAAATGCAACTTTACCACATTTGTACCATGGACTTTTCGTCTTGGGCAATGCTCATGAATCTTATATCAAAAAAATTTTAGTGCTCCAAAAACGTGCAATACAAATTTGTCCCCATGGTTTTTTTTTTTCTTTTTTATTGCCCTCATACGTATCTTCATAAAAAAAAATAATCCAGACAATATTTGAATTCAATTCAATTCATAATAATTCAATTCAATTCAAACTTTATTTTCGTTTTTCCAATAGAATGTACGAACAAATAGATATCTAAAATTTGAGAAAATTTCACGTAAGTGATAGATATGAATTTCAACCTGGAATCTGGATGTGACTTTGAAATAATATATTATTAGTAAATACAATTTCAGACTTGTTTACCAATCAGACTGTCAATCATGGCACACGATCTACAAGCAATTTTCACTTGACAATACCTTTATCTTACGTCTTGAGTCTCATTTTACAATTGATCGATCATTACAATTATCTTACCTTATAAGATTATGGAATTCTCTACTTTCTGTCATATGCCCCTAAGTAGTTCTAAATCTTTTAACCCATTTCACATCATTTCATTTTATTTCATTTTCTTGCCGTAAAAAGTATAGAATAGAATATGTCATTTGCAAATACAAAGAATTAGAGTACACTGTGACTTTGCTAATTCATGTGAAATTAACGAGATTTTTTTTTTTTACAATAAAGATTTAAATCTGGTTACAATATAGTATCTTCATACACAAACTCTTTAACTGCATTCATTAAAGAATATTATTCCTTTATCTCTCGATGTTGTGAGAAATCTTATAATGTTTGTTTGTCATTATATGTTTCGATTTGTCTTTGTCAAGTCCCATTCTTACTGTTTACGTGATTTTACACTCATGGAATACATAAAATATCTTGTAGGTTAGTCATAAACAAGGGTGTTTTTCATTTCTGGCTGCTGACTACCTCTGCATATCTGTACACATCTGTAACATATTTTTGATTCTATTTCACCGTTTCTTTCCACTGTTTTGTTACTTTTTTTTTTCTTTTACAAATGTATTTATTTCCTCTTCATTATACAACGTAACATACAAAATCATATTACAAATCATGTTTTGTTTAACAAATTAACAACAACAACAACAATAAAAGATGGGTATCAAACTCTTCAACAATTGAACAATTATATCCTAAAGATACAGTCAGCTCTCGTTACAATAAACTCCTTGGGCCCAGCGAAACCACCGTGATCTTGTCACTTTTGAAACGTTGCCATATCCAGGGCGCAAATACCTCTGAATAGGAAAATTTTCAAACCCTGGGACCCCCCCCCCCCCCCAAAAAAAAAAAAAAAAAAAACCAAAAAAAAAAAAAAAAACCAAAAAAAAAAACTACCCCATCACGTCGGGGTTCTGCCATATGGATATTCTTTATAACGAGAGTCGACTGTATGTTCTTCTACAATGACCTAAAAAATATGTTCTACAGGGGACCATTTCTTATAATGAAAATTTAATTTGTTTGTTCGTTTTGCAATGTTGGATTCTATATATCGGATATTAACAATAAATGCTGTCAATCCATGAAATTTCACACCTGTATCTTCGCATCCCTGAATATATATGTACCTTTTGTATAACAATATTAAATGATTCAATAGACTCCTGTGGGACCCTTTCCAGTCTTTGATGAATCCTAACATTACTCTAATTCTTGTACAATCCTCTAATTTGACATGAAAGATCGTACCAATTTCATCCACAACTTTTTGAAGAAATTGTTTGGCAGCTTTACAATCAAAAAACAAATGTACAGGGGTCTCAGCACATGATTTACAAAGCGTACATTACTCTGATTCTGATATTTTCATTTTAAACAATCTTTCATTTGTGTAAAGTATATTATGCGACAACTTGAACTGAAATTCTCACAATTTTACTTCAATTGTACATGTAAATGGCAACATATATATTTGTGTCCAATCGTCTGGTTGAATTCCATACTTGCCAGCGAAAACTGTCTCGCAAACAGGTCTTGATTTAATCTCTTTTAAAAATTCCTCATATATTGGTTTTGATTTCACATCTTGTAACTGTGAAATGATAAGATCCTTTTGTTTTTGAGCCACTTCTTCTTTCCAAAACATCTCCAATAGGAGTGTATTGAAGGAACATTTCGAGTATTTTTGAACAGAGTATACAATTGCCATATACATCATACTATACTTGCTTGGCACTCCTTTCCTTAACCAAAATTCAAAATCAATGAGCCGTCCATCAATACTAAATATTTGATATATATAACATAAACCTGCTTCAAAAAACGGCCTGCAGAATATTGAGTGCTTATCAATCAAAATATTCTGGTTATTCCATACTGGTTGTTGTAGGATGTCTGCTTGGCTATTTTCATCACCAATAAAATCCTCATGTATGTTTGTCTTTAACCATATTCGTAAAATATTCTCATAGAATGGAGGGATACCCCTCTTATCAATAGTTTCAAGGGAATAATTACTTTGAAACACTAGAATTCCACCAAGCCTTTTTAAGAAATAATCTCCCAATAGCACCCATTGATGGTTGCGATTTCCATAATATCTTTTAACCCACTTAATTAACTGCGTATCAATCATACATTGTAAATTGGGGAATTTGAGACCACCCTCAGCATATTGTGCATACATAGTTGACCTTGAAATCTTATCTGGGCCATTCCATAAAAAGGAAAACATTAACTTCTCTACTTCTTTCACAATTGCAATATTTGACATTTTTGTTACTTTTTTGCTTATAGTATTTAATTGTGTATACAGATGTTGATATGTGTGTTTTCATTGTGCCCTGCTCTGGTGACAGGATCTAAAAGCTAAAGAAAAGAGGAAAATATCAAACACGTTTTAATTGCTTTCTTCTTATTTTGTAGTTGCACACACTTTAAAACATTACAAGTGGAAACTCTAGGCCTACTTTCCAAACAGGGCAAATCGAAAAAGAAAAAAGAAAAAAAGAAGATAAGTGTGGAGTCTTGTCTGTAGTGAAAAGGGTATGTCCATCGAGACTGAAAAGTTTTATCACTAATTAATCATGATGGAAAGAGGTTCCATTTAATGTCGGCTCTAATGATTTCCTGTGGCCATGTATATTTGGTACTAGTCAGTAAAGCTTTCTGGTTGTAATTCAATGTTTACAGCAAAACACATGATTCTTCAGTAAGAGCAACCTTCAATGCAAAAATGTCACTTATGTTAATGATAAATTTAACACAATCAGAAATTGCTTTCAGACATCGCCAGAGAATGGAGCAATGGACTTTAAAACGTCCTTGAATTCATAGCACTAATTCAGTCATTTACCTCTACTAATATCTCTCATGAATATCGGGAACAGAAAAAGGGGGCAGGAAATGAAAGACATATATTTTTAAGACTTTTTTTTTTGAAAAGAGAGGTTGTGAAAATCATCTTCATCTCTCTTTTCCTCTTTTCTCCTCGTTAATCATATATGCTTCCTTTTTTTCTGGGGAAGGGGGAGGAAGAGGGGAGAGTATGGTTGTAGATCCCACAAAGTTACAGCAAAAACCATAATCTTATTTTTTGAATGAGATTGAGATTAATACTTAGATTCATTCCCTTTTATTTTCCGTTCAGTTGGTATTTCCTGCGACAAAACTAATATACGAAATATATTTGAGAGTACTTCTCAGAATTCAGCTTGGAGCAGAACTATAATTAAAGCGATACTAAGTATCTCAGTGAGGTGTCAGCTTTTTGTTTTAATGCTTGATTTATACAAGTAAGCTATACGTGATATGAAGAATTATGTAATTACATTTTTAATGAATGTCTTCTTATTTTTTATTATATTTGTATTTATTGTTGAACAATATTATGTGTGACTCTTAAACCAAAACTAATTTCCAAATGGACAACCAAGATTGAGGTTACAATTAAAATCAAACCCCCTTTTGAAGATAATACAAAAATGTATTTCATATTTCAAACTATGTGTCCTTGCATCTTTACTTTAAACTTTATAGCGGTATATCTTTTTCATGGGGAGGGAGGTTGTCAAGACAACGGTATATGGATATCAAAGATCATATCTTTGTTTTTATAGCAACTGATTAACAAATTAACAAACTCCCTGATCTCCGGACAGGCGTCATATCCACTAGACCACCGAGCTTCATCCCGACAGCCATTGCTAGTTCTAATTCTTGTAATTTGCCACGGTGCTGCGTAATTATTCAAATTTATGGACTTCTTCCGTTGTGATTTTTTTTTAATTGTAACTGATAACAAATTGCCCTGCATCGACGTAAGTACGCACTGAATTGATTTTTTAGGTGGTCTAATGGATAAGACGCCTGCACGGAGAATAGAAGGTCTTGGTTCGAATCCTGCCCGAGTATGTATGCCCACGATTTCTGTTGTCATTACCATACTACTACTAAGAAAAATACACTTGTAAATGACACCAAGAAGTATATTGAGTGCATTAGAACTGCAATACGTTGTCCTTTTCTGTGTTCATCGCTTCACATACATACATTTACCATCATTTACCGATTGATACAATTCGCTTTCGTCATTTAGTACATGTAGTGAAACGCATTCAAGTGTGCAGTATATTTCCAAAAAGTCATGAGTCTAAGATTGTCTAAAAGCTGAATATTGCATAGAACCTATCAAGTACAAGGCGCTTAAATAGAATTACTTGTCTTTTTATATCTTCCACGCTGAATATGAATAATGTAAAAACAGGAAAAAGAGTATACTCACTTAAAATTACAGGATGTATGATGACAAAATAGGAGAATACAAACAAACGTGCTAACACTAATAACAATACACATAGGCATACTTTTAGTATTGATGATAACAATCGAAGCAATTAAAATAAAATAATGGCTTTCATGATAATAGCGATAATCACGTGTTAATAATGAATGCAATATCAATAATGAGAACAGTTTGGGAAGTGTGGCGAAAAGAAAAGAAAAATATCAGCCGAATATATGACAAGCATGACATATAGCAAGAATATTAAAGTTGACCGAAATGGGTTTCATATCGAATCAATTTCTGGCAAGCAAAATGCAAGTAAATAATGTGTTTTGTAACTGTATTGTTCAAACAGAGACAGCCAGAAGTGGGTTCGAGCATTGCATCACATTCATACGTCCGAGTAGATTTCGGATTGTCCTCTTCAGATGTTTATCGGTCATTACAAGGATGATCACATTCCACCATAAGCTGCAGTAAACCAGACTCCCAGATAGATACATCCACCACTTAGGAAGTGGGAGCCCGACCAGCGGCACCCATACTATGTTCACAATCTGAGGAATCCAAAACAGGTTGAAAGAAATTGTTATAAGAGCCACTGTGATCGCTGCCATGAACGACTTTTTCAACTCGCGAGCAGGCGGTTCAGGTCCATTTCCTGACGTTGAGCGCAGACGACGACGCGGCATATTACGAATTCTGGAGTCTGGTTTCTGGATTCTGTATCTGGTGTCTGGATTCTCATGGGACGATTTCCGGTCCTCCGGAATATGATTCTTTGTGACCCATGATGGGTGCTGAACCACTGGTAGTCTATGGTTGAACACCTGCCTATGTAGACGCCTTGTTATGACAATGGTGTGTAAATTTATACCTGTTATCAACAAGATTGTTCCTGAAAAAAATACCACTAAAATCCAAAGTAAGACCTGCATTATTTCTGTGAGATGTCTGACAGAATCAATGTTACACTCAACATAAGCTGCTATTAATCTTTCGGAAAGCGAATGAGGATAGGGAGCATTACAAAGAGACAGCAATGAGAACAAGATAATCCCAACAATGGCTACGTTGGCTCGGCGAGTAGTAACCATAAAACTGTATCGCAAAGGACGAGTTATCATGATGTACCGATTTAAGTTGATTAGCAATGCCAGGAGTTGAGTTGCCATTATGAACATAAAGTCTACGAAAAGCATTTTGTCCGGAATGGTCGGCTTTTTAAAAATCGCTGCACAAATACGAACGATGATACAATATGCACTATACAGCCAATTCAGCCCAGCAAGCACTCGAAAGAATCGATGAGATACCTCGTCAAAATTAGCCAGAGGGGTCTGCAGAGCTGTCAACAGAAACAAGTTCAGTAGGTTCGAGATCCCGAGTTGAATGTATGTTATGGTAGAAAATGATTTGTCCCCGAGGCTTAGATCAGACATGTTGTAGATGTAGCAGAAGTCTAAAGTCGACATTTTGTGCCTACCCCTCCGAGATCAACTTCTGGGTGAAACGACTTGTTTGTCTTAGCTAGTGATACACTGAACTTGCAGGGGGATTGGCAGTTGTTCTTTCTTAGAGTTTTGAAATAACATTGAAAATCCAGTGCCTAGTCCTTATTCGCTGTTGACCAAGATGTACTGCTCGGTGAAAACAAAATGATCACGAGTTTGCCCAAGACGTGCTGCTCGGTAAAAGCAAAATGATCACTGGTTTGCCCTAGACGTGCTGCTCGGTGAAAGCAAAATGAGCACTCATCATGCGGATGTATAACAACATTTGACAGCACAATGTGAACTTGCCTTCCTCAAGCTTAAACGTTTTCCTACATCTACATGAAACACATTTTGTCGTTTTATGCAAAATCGATGCTTGAACCAAGATATTGCATTTCCAGGTAAAGATGGCTGTCTCTTCCAACTTCTTCGTCGTGTTTCTCGATGTGTTTTTATGCGATAATCTAGATGCGTTTCTAGAGACGCAGGGGCATCATGTTAGTACCAAAAACTGCAAAGATATTGTTACCCACTGTCAAAATAAATGTCAATCAAGTATGAGAGGAAAAGCAATAACGCGCTGAAATAATCCAGACGAGACAAATATTTGATAAGGTTTAATTGTTACACCCGACACTGGCCGAGTTACTGGTAATTTTTTTTTTCGAAAGCGTCGCAGAAAGGATTCATCTGATGCCTAGCTCACACAAGCCATTTTTGTTATTGAAAGCCTTTTAGATTTCAATCATCTATCCTCCGTGTCGCATGCGACTACAGTGACGTCAAAAACACCCGACGAGCCAATGAGCAGGAGAGCAGCATTAGCGTCTCTGAAAACCTGACTCTCACCGCTCGGCGCATACTTACAATAAATGATGCAAGCGTATATACAGTGCACCCCCGTTACAACGAACGCCGTTATATCGAAATGCACATGCAACAAAGACGGATACAGCGAAATCTTTGTTAAAACGAAGTCATCTCCAATCGTCATAGACAAAACAAAGTGAATATCCTCCAATAATAACGATATGCGAATCGGTTACGAGATGGAACAAACATTCATAAAACGTCTTTGAAATGAGCGTACTCTTCACATATAAGTGTCTTTAAATCGCGTTCACTTCCTTTGTCACACTTCGTTTCCAATGAGAACAATTGTGTTGTAATATAGTCATCCCATAGGAAATAGGCCTAAAGCTCGTTATTCCGGAACATACAAAATCTTTTAACCCAGCTGTGAATCTCGTGAATCTTCGTTTCTATTCAGAAAGCTCGGTACTAGGAAAAATGCAGTAAGCCTAGGTTGCGTTACTAAATCCGAAAGTGCAAAGAGGTAAATATACTAACAAACTTTCAGAATCAAAAACCTTATGTCACTTCCAGATTAGAGAGCCCTTGAAATAACGAACCCTTTTAATTTTCGGACTAAGGGACTTTCGGAATATCAAATCCTTGAAATGATACTCATTAACTCGTTTCTACCACTTGCTATCAAAGCAACCCCCACCATTTATGTTGTTCCCGGGGACCACTCATACTCGACTCCCGTCACATAGATGGGATGCGTCAATCAACTCACTTTTGCCGCAGAATTGATGTTTCCAAACAGCTATCAAAGAGTTTAGTCACTTCCTAAACGCAAAGCTGCTTTGATTATGTGGTCGAAACCTATTTTTGAAACGCCGAAAAAAAAAAAAAACGTGCGATCGCAAAATTAATGCGTTTGAGCAAGTGGAAACACGTGTTCATGCTATAGGGTTGATAAACGCAGACTTGTTAAAAAAAAGCGTTTCCGAAAGGCGCTTGCAAACGTGTTTTGATAGTAGACAGGGTATTGAAACGCGTTTCAAATATGAGAAATTTGAAAAACGCAGCCTATAAGGCGCGTTTATCAACTTACTCCTTCCAAACAACTTTCATGGAGCTTTTGGCAGATGATAAACTCAAAGCTGTTTTGGTTGTTTTGTAAGAAACGCCGCATTTCGGACGAAAACGCGTTTGGGCCAGAAACGCGTCTCTGAAGAGTAGTTTAAGCGCATACTAGTAGTCGTTTTTGGACATGCCACTTTTATTTCTGTTAGATCTTTTCTACTAATCAATATGTATTTACAAAGAGACCAGGGGTGGTATTCTGAAATCCTTCCTAGGAAGAAATTTCAAGTCAGGATTTTTTCCTAAGTGGCATTCTGAAAATCTTCCTAATTTTCTTCCTAAGTCTGTTCGTAACTTTTTTCCTAAACTTAGGAAGAAACCCAGGAAGATATGCAAATGAGGATGAGATATGCAAATTTCTGACCATGGAAGAAGATGGTATTCTAGAATGCACTTAGGAAAGGATTTTAGGAAGAATATGTATGAAAGCCCCACCCCTGTCCTAAGTACGTTGTTAAAATATAGCAAGCTGCAAACATCGTGATAGGCGCATCCCAACACGTGTATTTAATCCTACATCGTATATGAAATCTGCGATTCTTAGGTCGCAAGAAATCTTCGATTGTCATTGGTTATTGCGTTATGATACGGCATTTCGCATTGGCTTAAGAAAGGACGTGGGCGGGGATAAGGATAGCCTAATTTGCTTGAAGAAGTTGTTGGGAAGAAGTTTCAGAATACCAATTCTGTCTTTCCTAGTCACTTCCTAAGTTTCTGACTTAGGAAGAAACTTTGGAAGATTTTCAGAATACCACTCAGGGGACCTACCCACTGCAACCACTGTCAGACCACTGCAAACTACACATCTCGGCTCCTGGGGGAGCTCCTCACAGTAGAGCAGCTGTGCAGTGTGAAGACCTCCAATCTACCTACGTACGACAGATTTGATAAACGCAACATGACAACAGAGGAACGCGTTCCAAAGGGTATTTGCATACGCGTTTTGATAATTGGTATTATAAAATGGGTTCAATAACGTAGCCAATAGGAAGCGCTGAAATGAGTCACGTGGGCTTTGATTACTTTAGTACCATTGCACTGCAGTACCAGTGCGCACTCAATCAGTTGTTACAAGTGCGTCGCGCGCTACTATACGCGCTGTCAATCCTGTAAACAACTTCTAGTTCGGGCTGCCGGTGTAGCGGCAGATAGCGTTCCGCGGCGTTTTTTGTTCTAAAACAGTATCCGCCGGCAGTTATCGTTTCAATCGGCAGTTATCGTTCCGACATGGGCTAAAATCTGCCGCGATAAGTTACGGCAGATACTGTACAGCGGCGGATTTTGTACGTACAGGCTACTACGTTGTAATAGCGTTGCTTAACCTGCCGCGTGCACGTGATCTTCGTCAGGGACTGTCGAAAGAGTTCCGCGCTGCGCGGATTAGGTTCCAAGTGGCTACTGTATTGCATGCTACCAATAGTTGCGCGAGCTTTACGGCAGCCATTTTAGTAAGCAAAATGCTGCATGAATCGTCACGAGATGGAGTGAATTCTGCCTCCCTATGAATACACAACAGGGACTTATGCCTCTCTTTGAATACGCTACAGGGACTCACGGTTGACATTTTTATAATCTGTTGACATTTTTATAATCTGCGGACATTTTAGTAAGCAAAGTGCTGCATTCACCGAGGCATGATACTGCACCGAGGCATGATACCTGCACCATGTGCACTGGAGTGAATTCTGCCTCCCTTTCATTTTCTCGTTTGAGGGGGAGCCGAGGGGAGGGGGGGGGGGGGGGAGGGAGGGGGAGGGATCATAATGCTATTCAAAAGCAGCATTTCTGCCTCCTTATGGAATAGAATTAAAGATTGCTCTTTATTTTTTCATTTGTAATCTTTACAGTTATAAAGCTATATAAAAGAAATACACCTGTGTTCATAAAAGCGTTCTTATCCCATTTGTATTTTTCTCTCTCCCTACAGATCTCATCACAATTTTGTACAAGGCACCCTTTAGGTTTCAATAAATCTGAGACTTACTCTTCAGCCATGTGAAATTGTCCCAAAGTTATATCAATCGAGATATCTAATGCACAATTGTGGACAGCCCCCAAATTACTATTTTTCAATAATATGTGGAGAAATTTGGAAGCTTTATGTGACTTTGCACAAACTCTCCTGATTTGTACACGCGTACACACACACACACACACACACACAGGGATACGGCGCAGAACTAGACGTATTCGACGAAAATCGAGGCTTTTCCTGCTTGCGTAATGAATATTTATAAGATAATTTCTCGCCTGGCTACGAAAAAAAAAAAGATACGTGCGGACCAGAGCTAGCTGCTCCACATCAACCACGGAATACCGGTCTGGAGTGTAAGTGGAGGCAGCGAAACAGCAGCAGCGAGGGGCGGAAGCAGCAAATATAGAGGTATTGTCCGTGAAACTCGAAATGGAAGCAGCGAACAAGCAGGGGCGCATTGGCAGAAGCAGCGAAAAGAAGAAACCACAGTGAGAAGCAACGATATTAACGATACCTGCGCTTCAGAACAGTATCCGCCAGTGTTAGGACACGATCTGCCGGCGGATACTGTTTTAGAACAAAAAACGCCGCGGAACGCTATCTGCCGCTACACCGGCCGGCCTTTCTTTTGTGCATATTTATGTGGCGTACGTATACAGTACTCTTTATACGTACAGTACTTATGTGCGGGATTTCCGAGTGCGACGTGCTTGACTCGACTCTCTCGAGCGAGTGCTACATGTAGCTGACTGGGAATGGTATTGACCCACAAAGGTACGTGAAAAATGCTGTTAGTTTTCGACCCATTTTATAAAACAAATGATGCACAGGATTATTTCGTGGCGTTAGTGGAGATGCAGCTCACTCTCAGCTATTTACAATGTAGTGCAACATGCACTCGGCTTCGCCTCGTGCATGTTTCACAATTGTAAATATCCTCGAGTGCGCTACGCCTCCACTAACGCACTCTATCCTGTGCATCATTTGTATACTGTAATGCGCTTCAAACATATGGACACTATAGTTGATAAAAGCAGCCCATAGTTCGTTATCACTACTAAGAAGTCATTCCCGCTACTTACTGATTCGCCACTCCGGGGTCGCCATGTTCCCGCCTGCTAAGATCGAGATGATTGTGGTAATTGTCATGTCGGATTGCTTGGGAACGTGAAACGTGTGTCTGACCTACATTTTCCGAGCTTGAGAAAGCGAAGAACAGCATCGAAATGTGATTGTCAAAGAAGGAACGCACTTGGTCATTTTCAAACATGAATGACACAACAATCTGAAAGTCGAAAGGGCACGTTTCATTTTATTTCATTTACGACGAAAGCATACAATATTACCTGTACATTTTGCATATAAACAAAGCAAAGTACAATGTAACTTTTGCATATTCAAATGAGATTTGAATGCACGCAATTTTTTTTTTCACAATGAAACAAAACATACGTTTAGATAAAGAGATGCATGGGCAAACTGTAAGTGAATCGTAACAAAGAAAAAAGTCGGAAATGGAAGGGACTGCTTAAAAGTCTAGCTTGTTGAGCGCAGTCCCCTCGTCTGTAGTAAATTGTAGTAACAGTCAAACGAAACGATGGGAAGAGAAATTGCTTGAGAAACAGAGGGAACATGAAACAAATCATACACACACAAACGCACACACAGACAGAAACAAAGCAGCTCTCGTACATATGCGTGGAAAATATAAACTGGAGGTCAATGGACAGAAGGACAGGAAGAGGAGGACAAGGAAAGAAGCATATTTCGCACTTGGAGGTTATGAATGGATCATGACTACTATTATGTGTAGGGTGATGTAGGACTGGCATGTGGTATCAAAATCTGGATTTGAATTCTGCAATTTGTCAAGTAAATGGTGATTTTAAAAATAAAATGGTACGTGAAGTGACAAGACATATTTTGGACATGGGTTTCTGACCATCATCGAGTGTGGTTGGATTCCTTCCAAAGTAGTACTCCAAGAGTACCATGAGTACTATAATGTACATGTACTTAAATACTGTACCTACAATGTATCTAACATACTTTTATAGTCATAATCAAACACTCCCTCTCTGGGGCAAATGGTTCAACCCCCACCCCCCCCCCCCCCCCCCCCCCCACGTGCCGCGAGTGACACGACATTCTAAACGTGAGTGACACAACAAGCGCAAAAATACAACAATCATCTCACCGATATTTTTGGTATTATGTACATAGTAACTCTGCACTAATAATACTATTAATCAACGGGTTAATGCATGCTTTGTACTCGTTTAACAAATGCACAGTATGTTTTTTTGACTATGAAAAATATGTTTTACTTTCTTATTTTTTTCTAGTTTGTTGTGTGTACGTAGTCTTTATTTAGGGTGATGAAAGTCTTCTTAGAGAATATCGTTTATTCTGCTTCCACATCAGCTTGAAGCTAGAAAGTGGTTCTTGTTTTTCAACGTAGGAGAGGGTCTAATTCTATGGTTCCATCCTGTTCTAATAATGAATCTTCTTCTTCCGCTACACCAAAAGAAACAATCATGGAACCATGTCTTTTCAGAAATTTAATAGTCCATGCACTAGCCTACTTACATAGTAAAGTCTGACGTCAGTTATCCAGCAATCACTTTTCTGGATTGCTTTAATATCCAGACATGGACTAGCACATGGATGTCTTTATGTAATATATTCAGCACAAAATGGTTACTAAAAGTACAAAACACTTGATTCTTTTGCAAAAAAGAAAAGAAAAAAGGATATAATCCAGGACATGAATGATGATTGCTTCGATACATTATATTTCTACCAACTACAATACTGTTTCTAGAAGGAACAAGTATACTACCGATATAGAGGAGGTGTATTTTCACTCACATTCCATTTCATTTCTACATTATTTGAATGATGAAACATAAGATTATCATGTAAATCACTATATTGAATAGTGAATTAATAATGTCTTCTGTATATCCCCAACACAGTTTGCTTAAAGTGTCATGCTTGAGCATATCTTACTCATCTGGCAATTTTCTTTAATTACGATGGCTACCCGTCACGATATGGTCAGATATCGAGGTTGGACCGTATGTCACAGACAAGTCAGACAGCATCTGGCATTTCATTGTGAAAAAAAAGGCCTTGTCCACCGATGTTTCTGTCTCTCTTCTCCAACAATGCATAACAGACATTCTAATGTTTCCAACTCCTTTTGATATTTTTGAAAGATGATAAGAAACCTCCTATGAAATGCATAATGTTAATGAACCATACAATTCTACAGAAGAGTTCAAAATTTACGTGATAAAAATCGGTTTGTCACTGGCTGAGATATCCAAAAACAAAGTAAAACAAAGGGATCCAAAACAAAGGTGGGTCACACCTTTTGTAAGAAATATCATGCTCTTTCATATTTCATGAGAGTTTTCTCATTATCCCAAAAAAGCATCATCAAAAGAAGTTGAAAATTGACCTTTTAATACAAATCTAATTTGTGTAAAGGGCAGTCAATTGAAGAGAACTCATATCTCATATCTTCACCCCTCAATAATTATCTCTTGCTTTGAACATAAGTATTATTGTTATCATTGGTGTTATGTATCTTGCTATAAGCACACTTTATCCTCTAAATTAAAATCTTTGTTTTACATGCGTTAATTCGCTCTACACAATCTTATTAATAGTTTGTTTATTCGGGCTTGCAGATGCAAAAGGAAATGTATTATATTCCGCCTTTCAGTATTTGATAAGTTTTAGTATTAATTCATACCTCAATATTTACGGTATTAGATTTAAAGAAATGATTACGATAAGTACGATACTATTATCAAAATAATAACTACTGAAATAGCAAAACAACTACTGCTGACACTGAAAACAAAAGTTATGATGATAGCCCAAAAATAATGGTGCAGAAAAATAGGAGGATATGGGGCAAGGGAAAAAGGACGAGTGCCTATCAAAGTCGTAGGCCCGAATAAAACTCTTGAAATATTTGTCACCAAGAGTATATTGACCGAAATTGATATTACAAAATATTTTTGAGAGGCAAAGTACAACTGAAAAACCACTCTGTAAAATGTTGTTCAAAAGAGACGCCGAAGATTTAATTCCAGCATTGCCTTACATCTATACGTCCTAGTAGATTCCTGACAGTCTTTTTGAGATTTTTGTCCGTCATTGTAAGGATGACCACATTCCACCACATGGTAGTGTAAACCAGACTCCCTGATAGGTATGTCCACCACTCCGGTAGCTGAAGCTTGACCAGTGAAACCCATATTGAGCTCACAATCTGCGAGATCCAATACAGGTACAAGGAACTTGTAACGAGAGTCATGATGAGCGTTGCCCTGAATGGCTTTTTCAAATCGCGAGCTGGCGGTTCGGGACTGTTTGTGGACTTAAAGCGCAGACGACGCGGCGTATTTGAGTGTTTCTTTTCAACCTGGGCTTGAGGGTTTTTATGCGACAATCTCTGGTCCTGCGGATTTTGGTTCTCTGGTTTATGAGATGGATTCAGAACCGCTGATGGCTGATTCAATACCTGCCTATAAAGACGCCTTGTTATGACAATGGTGTGCAAGTTTATACCGGTAATCAATGCAATTATTCCAGCACACACTACCACTACCATCCAAAGTATGATCTCCATTGTTTTGTAAATGTGTTCTGTAGAATCATTGCCACATTCGAAATAAGCTGAAATCATTCTTTCGTAGGGTGAATTGGGGAAGGGAGCATTACCAAGATTCAGCATTGAGAACAAGATAATTCCAACAATGGCAATGTTGGCTCGGCGAGTGTTAACCAGAGTACTGTATCGCAAAGGTCTAGTTATCATGATGTACCTATTTAGGTTGATTACCAAGGCCAGGAGTTGAGTAGCCATCATAAACGAAAAGTCTACGCAAATCGTCTGAAGCAGAATGATCGGTTTTTGTAAAGCCGTTGCACAAATACGGACGATGATGCAATATGCACTGTACAGAAAATTCAGTGCAGCAAGCACTCGAAAGAACCGATGGGATATCTCGTCAAAGTTAGCCAAAGGAGTCTGCAGAGCGATCAAAAGAAATATGTTCAATATATTTGCAAATCCGAGTTGAATATACGTAATAGTAGTGAAAGCTTTGTCTCCAGGAGATTGATCAAGCACGATTGTAGCATTATTTAATATCTCACAGTAGTCTGATGTAGCCATTCTATGCCTTACCTTAAAAGATCAACTTCCGGGCAAAACGACCTGTTAGCTTTTGCGAATATACAATCTAAACCTGCAGTTGCACAGTTTCTCTGTCAAGGTGTATATGAATTTGATGTTACTCGACAAGTCAGACAAGTGATGCTCTTGGTAAGCAGAATGGATGCACGCCGTGGTTTTGGTTTCCGAAATAAATGCTGAAGCTCAGGCTCGGAGATGAGGATTATGTCTCTGTCTTCCTCTATTTTGCCTTGTTTTCAAAGCATATCATTTCCACAACATCGATATCGAAAGTCTTTATGATGCAGAAAAACGACGCTAAAACATAGAGATGAAATTTTCATCCGGATTAAAATGAGCGTTCCTCCCTACGCGTGTTAAGCGATACTTCTACCAGGGTGACGTACATTATAAAGACCGCATGGAAACTTTTGGAAACATCTTATGCGCATGCACAATATTGGTGGCGCCATGTCAGTAAAATGCCGAGATATCGTTGTCAATATCTGACGCTGCAATTACTCCGAGAGTTTTACACCCACCCCTCTATACCAGTCCTTGGCAGGTCCAGGCATGTTTGATTGATGATGCCCAAACATCATCAAACACGACGTTTTGATTGGGTTGCACTCCCTCTCAAAATTACCATTAAACTACAATTATGTTTTTAGAAGTTTAAGATTTCTAATAGTGCGAGAGATTGGTATTCCTTTTCCTCCCGGTGAGTCATTGTGGGTAGCATATAGTGAAAGAAATTGGACTTGAGGCGGACGTTGCTGTCGATCTTGTTCTCCCTTTTAATCGAGCTTTCGGCCTCTCATCAGGCCTTCATCAGGATTGGCTCATTATGCCATTTAGACAATATCCTGATGAAGGCCTGATGACAGGCCGAAAGCTCGATTAATATGGAGAACAAGATCGAGAGCCTCAAGTCCAATTTCTTTCACCACATAATAATAATAATGATAATGATGATGATGATGATGAAAATAATAATAATAATAACAATAACAACAACAACAATAATGATAATGATAATGATAATAATGATGCATGCATGTCTTATGTGATAATATTTGATGTGATGCGATGTGATGTGTGTGTGTGTGTGTGTGTAATATTGCAATTCTGGTACTGAAGTGCCTTACATTGCGCTACTTGTCATTAAAAAAGTGGTTCTGGTGCCCTTTTGACACAGTTAAATGTGGCCTTAAAATGCCCTTTCGAATGGCCTTAATGCTCCTTGAAATTTTGAAGTATCCAAGGCTACTTTGTCCCAAGCTGAAGGTGCCCTTTTAAAAATGGCTTACCTTCAAAAATCTTATTTCGAGCCCTAAAATTGCATTTGAATGAAAAAATCGGAAATTCAAAATCTTGTGCACAAACTATAATCATGGTGATGCAAAACAAACTAAAGCTATATACCGCCAACGACTTCAATTATTACAGATCAGACTTACACATTTGTGCTGCAGTACAAATTGAGTAAAGGACGTTGTTTTAATAAGCTTGGACCTATTGGTAATCTGTTGTATTTTGAAGAAGCAAGACCCATTGATGTCAAATATGTTTACTGCACCTGACAGTGTATACGTGCATGGCCACATACAATGTATTATATTCAGAACGCCGTAGACAACTTCCAATGAGATCTGTCAATCACACGCATAAAAAATATATGATCATGATTATAGGAACAGTCTCAGCCATCCAATAATAGTAGACATTAATAACCACCGGTAATACGCCGGATGAATATCGGAGAATGAACATATAAATCAGCATGTGATATATATCAATGTAATCTCTCCTGCATCTACATTCTATATTTTTAATTTCATTTTTAGTAGTATTGTGCATCCATATGCATATCTCTTCACATAAATAATAGGGAATATTAAAATGGGACAAGAGAAGGAATACGCGGGATGCGCATATTGTTTGCAGCCTGCTCAGAAAAATGATTTAGTCTGAATTAAACAAACTAACAGTTTTCTCCTTTCTTTCTTTCTCTTTCTGTGATTTCCTCCATATTTTGTTGCAGTAGCTCTCACAAAATGAATAATGGCAGAAACCAGAATTTGAATTGAAGAATGTGATTAACACGAACGCTCATACAATCGGATTCCTGGTTACCCTTGTTTTCTACAATGTATAATGTATCTAATCATTTCTTCAATTCCAACTAAGATGCATTTTTCCCCAAGAGTCATGCATGTTTAGACCTCCTGTCTTTTGACGAATAGATAGATAGATAGACATTGACTTATTTCATCAAAAGAAGAACGATGCATAGTATAGTAGCTCAGACCCCGTTTACAGTGAGTGAAAAGGCCGGGCTCGGCCGCGGCCGAGCCCGGCCTTCATTTCACTGTAAACGCGTAAAAGGCCAAATGCGGTACCAAAATCGGCAGCGTATTATACATTGGCCAAGCTCTATTACAGAGGTAGTCTCGGCTGCGGCTCGGCAGCGGCTCGGCCCGGCCTTTTCTCACTGTAAACGCAAACTTGGCCAAATGCGGTACCAAATTGCGACCGGCGCACTCCCAGTAATAGTCGTTTGTTTTCCAGCAGAGCCCCACTACTATAAAATATTGAACGGTTTGAATTAAAAGCCCGTGCCGAGCCCTCTAAACGAATAGAATTTCCGGGCCGAGCGCCGCAATTGAGGCCGTTCTCAGTCTGGGCACGGCCCGGGCTCGACCCAGCCCTGGACTCTAAACGGGGTCTTAGAGGCTGAACTGCTGCCATTGATGTAAATGTACAAACAACATGATGCAATAATTCCGCACAATACAAGACTATGAACCTAATTACATTTACTACAAATACAGTTCTCTTTCAAAATGCGATCTTACAATTCAAAAACTAACTACACACATAAAAATTACAACAGAAAATGAAATGAAGTGATTTAGAATACGAAATATAAATATGTCATCCTATACTACAACGACAACATGTGCCAAGTTTCAAAACAAAAAACATACTCAAAAACGGTCAGAGCTAGCGCAATTAAAAACACATTTATCTGCTTTCTATTAAAACAAGTATCCTCAATGTGTGTTATTTTATAATGTATATGTCGTTTAAGTCTTTTTATCACGTCACACACGATATATCATTAACAGATTAATATCTGCGTTTTCAAGCTTCCAAATTCCATATACAACAAGAAGCAACATTTAAAGAAAACTGTGTAATTCTCTGTGCTATTTTAAGGTATTTGTTTCTCCCGTGCAACTCTAGAAAACAACTTAGAACATTTGTCAGTTTTTGCGTGATCGGTCATTACTTATCATTTGCGTCATTGTCTTAATGATATTTGAAATCGCAGATGTATCAGATAGACTGGCTAAAGGTGAAAAAAAGGCTGTAGGCTTATTATTGTTGTACAAACTGTCCAAATTGGCGCATATCCAAAGATATACTGCAAGTGTAATTAGGCAAACAACCTTTAATTTGCTAAAGTTGGGCAAATCAATTTGCATAATGTAAAAGTAGGAATAACCCTAAAAATGTTCATCAGAGACAATTATAAAACTCAGGAGAAACGTTGTGTCTAACGAAAAGAGAAATTATGTAAATAATTGATGAATATTATGATTACTAATACCTTACTTAATACGTATAAGTTTTATATTAGATTATGTCATCTTCATATAGACTCCATTAAAAAAAACCCACACATCACGCCAATAGTATGATAACCGAAATCGGCTTCACGTAAGTTTCTGTCAGGCAAAGTACAAAATTAATGTGAAACTGCTGTCTATCTGCTAGTATAGTCAAATAGTCAATAATGCCTGCTGTTTATGCATACAGAGACAGTAAAGAATGGATTCCAACATTGCCTCAGATCTATACGTCCGAGTACATTCCTGATCGTCCTCTTAAGATGTCTATCGGTCAATATAAGAATGACAACATTCCACCACAAGCTGCTGTAAACCAGACTCCCCGCTAAATACGTCCACCTTGTAGCGAGCGGACGCCTGACCAGTGGCACCCATGTTATGATCACAATCTGGGGGATCCAGTACATGTAGAAAGAGCTTGTAATGAGAGCCATAGTGATCGCTGCCTTCCACGAGTTTTTTACTTCCCGACTTGGCGTTTCGAAATTGTTCGTGGTCTTCAGGTGCAGACGAGAGGGCGTATTGCAGATTTTCTTTGCTACCTGCGTTTGTGGGTATTCGTTATACGATTTCTGGTCCTCCGCAATAGTAATATTTGTGACCCCTTGCGGGTCCAGGACCACATGTTGCTGGTTGAACACCTGCCTGTGAAGACGCCTTGCAATGACAATGATGTGCAAGTTTATACCGGTAATCAATACAATTACTCCAACACATGCTACCACTGCCATCCAAAGTATTATTTCAAACGCGTCAAAGATTTGTTTCAGATTATCGTTATCACATTCGATTAATTCTGAAATTAATCTTTCATAGGGTGAATGGGGAAAGGGAGCATTGGTGAGAGACAGCTGCGAGACCAAGATAACAACCACAATTGCAATGTTGGCTCGGCGAGTGTTAACCAGAGTACTGTATCGAAAAGGTCGAGTTATCATGATGTATCGATTAAGGTTAATTAGCAATGCCAGACCTTGAGTTGCCATCATGAACGAAAAGTCCACGAATAGCGTCAGAACCAGAATCATTGGTTTTTCTACAATCGTTACAGAAATACGAGCAATAATGCAATATGCACTGTACAGCCAATTCAGGACAGCAAGCACTCGAAAGAACCGATGGGATATCTCGTCAAAGTTAGCCAGAGGAGTCTGCAGAGCAATCAACAGAAACATGTTCAATATATTTGCAACTCCGAGTTGAATGTACGTAATGGCAGTGTAAACTTTGTCTCCGAGAGATTGATCAAGCACGATTGTAACATTGAATATTTCACAGTAGTCTGATGCCGCCATTTTGTGCCTTACCTTCCGAGATCAACTTCTGGGCGAAACGACCTGCTTGTCCTTACGAATGGATAATCTAAACCTGCAGTGGCACGGTTTCTCCGTCAAATTTTGTTTGAATACATATTTTATACCATGCAACAAAATAATGCTTTGCGAAGGCAGAATGGATACGCGAAATGGCTTTGGGGTCCACGAAAAGTAAATGCTGACGCCCACTAAACTTGCGGAGATGTGAAATACGTCTCCCTGTTCCTCTCTCCCTCTATCTTTCTGCTTCAGTTTTGCTATCCTTGCCTTCCCACACGTTTGTTTTGCCTTTTTTTTTTCTCTTAAGCATGAAATTCCGCAAACAATGATGTCAAACGTCTTTACGCTGCAAATGCTGCAAAGGAAACTCTGAAACAAAGAGAGTTAAGTTTCCAACCAGGTAAAGATGAGACTTTGAACATTCCCTCGTGTTTGACGACACTTGAGTGTATATCGTGCGGATTGCGTGTAAACCGTTTTGAGGCAGATGCGCATGTACTGTACGATTGGAGGCGCCATAGAAGTACACGTTGTACTGGAAGACTGCCCAGACATCCGTTGTCCGCTGAAATGACAAGCAAGTAGGATCATCAAGGAAAGTAGTATTATGACGCTGCGATTACTCCGAGAGTGTTACATCCACTCTCCTATACCTTGTCATGCGAAAGGTCAATTACGCCTGTTCACGCATGCTTGATTGATAATGCTCAAAACACGACGTTTTGATTAGGTTACGTTTCCTCTCAAAATCGCCATAAAAAGACACCGATTTAAAACGTTTAATGGCTTTCCAGACACACTGACTATGTTATTGGCAAAGCCGTAACTGTGACTGTATACATACCTGTGAAATGCATGTATCACTATTATGTTCATATCATCCTGGAGGGGTGGAATGGCTCGTGTGCATCTGAACACAATATTGGGATTGAAGCTAATAGACTTACTTGAAAATCGTATCGAATAACTTTCATTTTTGGATGAGGGGACAAAATGTGCATGTAACCTAACAATCAAACCGAAGACACAGACATTCAGAATAATGTGACCTAAAGAGCATGATTCTGTGCACTTGCACTGCAAACCTCGATCCACACACAAACACAACAAGATACTGTGGCCGTATAAACAAAATGTAAATGAAAACATCAGCACCAACGAAGACGATGATCCATACTGTAGTTCATTAGAGCACGTGTAACTTTCATTCATTGAAGTTATATAGTCTAATATTTAAATTTCCATCGTGCTTGTCATACCACTACTGTCTTCATGGAATAACAAATATGTGGGTCTGGTTTAGTGAATACGGAAAATGGGTTCAACTTTGTAGCTTTACCAGTGTCACGCAGTGAAGACCTCAATAATATTCGTGCATGCAACTTTTCACCCTTCAGACCAATGTCGCAATGGGAGTTCCTTTAAAGGTACAACTTTGCACCTCTCTGGTGTGAAAGGTGCAAAGTTGCACCCGTAAAGGTGCTCAAGTGTGACACTATAAAGGTGCAAACTTGAACCTATTTTCCTTTGAGTGTACCTGGTGTGCTAAGCATACTCTGATCGCAACTGCAAATGGACAGACAAAACTCGACTGATCCAACCCATTATCTTTGAACAACCTCCAACTACGAAGACAAAAGTAATGAATTCTTAATAAGACTTCGATAAACTGCCTTTAATCACTCGTTACTAGTCTTCAATTTGACATATTCCCTGCAATTAGAATGATGAGACAGGCTAAACGAGTTATGAATTTTACTGGACGTTTATTGCAGGTATCAGGTATGAAGAAAGAAAATGTTGGAGAAGGACCAAACAGGAAAATGGACAAGAACAAGACAAACTTATTTTGAAAGAAAGAGATGTGATCTAGCGCAGTTTAAAGTCATTTTCATTGTTTAGTTGTTATTTACCACTAGAATCCGATATCATACACGATATTCACAAAGATGCTAAAAATTTCTTTGCGAAAAAAACATGTTTGCGACAGGGACATCCGTTTGCACGAATTTGATAGCATCTGTTTACAAACTCTGAAATTCGCTGCATTCGCCGCTTAAGGAGATACCCCCCCCCCCCCAAGGCATAAAATGCTCACCTTCTGGAAGTGCTGTGCCATTATGAAAGTCATCAAGGGTCGATCGTATTTTACATCATCAAGTTCAATCCGCTAGGCTCCTAATAGAGAGACATCGATGATGCAGAAAGACTGTGCCCTTGTATTTGCATTCTATTTCCGATGTACTAAGAGCTTCTCCTAAGTGGCGATGGAAAATCAGGCCGAAAGCTAAAAGAGAGGGAGACAGAACGTGTAATAACAAAATTGACACCAAATATATTAGGTACATTAAAACAAAGAACGTTATGACTACCGTTACGCGTGTAGGGCGCTTATTGGCAATTACTAATGGCCAGCCGCCCCCTTAATTGGCCATTAAGAACATCAGTCGAACTGCCATTAAATTGCACTTGTCCTGATCACTAATCATTCTGATCATTACCTGTCGATTCTGCAGCTTTACGGACGTGGGGGAAATCCCCTCCCTATGACGATACATCCACTAACCATACGCTGGTGACGATCGGGATCAGAGGACCAGTGAAAACCTTCAATCATTATCCTGGAGGAAAGGGGGAGGGAGAACAGGTGCAAGGAGATGGCCATGACGTAGCATACAGTCTAGAATTATGAGAAATAGGGAGGAGCTAATGCTTTGAAAATGCACAAAAATAATGAAGCAATGATAATGCAACGACTTATGCCTATATTTCCTCAATATTCACTGTTGCCTACACTGCAAAAAGTCCGGTGTTAAATATGAAACACAGAGCTGGTGTTAGATTTCCGGTGCTCATTCATGGTGTTAGATTAACACCTCCTGGTGTCATTTAAAAATTTAAAATTGCTTTTTGAATAGTTTCTTAGTTACTGCACTTCTTGTTAATTTTGAACTTCAACAAGACGATAAAGAATTTTCCGATAAAGTACTTGATTTTTGAAAAAATCTGTAAATACATTTACACCACAGTAACACCGGTTGGTGTGGTCCCTATTGAAGCTGGACGGGTGTTATACCATTGAAATTAACACCACCAATATCAAATCAACACCATGCGGTGTCATTATTGAATTAACTCTAGCGCAGTGTCATATTAACACCACGAAGTGCCAGGTGAACACTTTTTAACACCGTCACAATACATTTTCTACACCTGTGGGTGTGGTCCTCTATTGAAGCTTGATCGGTGTTAGATTTAACACCCATGGTGTTAAATCTAACACCGATGTTTTTACAGTGTAATATTATAATAAAACAATCTATCAATTAAGAAATTTCGTCTCCATAACTTCAAACGTATTATATTTATTTAGGTTTAATTTGGAAGTTCAGAAAATACAAAGTAAATTATTTGTTAAACTAAGTGAATCCAAGGAAGTTGGAGATGCTAAACATACCCGAATTCTGCAATATCGCTAAGATTTGTGCTAGATATCTTACACTATTTGGGACTCAACTGATGTCATCACTCCCAAATAGCATATCCCCTGACATTTGAATTCAGTTGAGATCCGACGAGAGATGCTTGCCTCAAAACAAATCGAAATTACAATTAGTGACTATGGATAAATATGAAGCTTTACCGAGGTTATACGTGCAGATTCAGTGAATTTCTTCAACTTGGCCTCATTCTATTCAGATTCGGCAAATGAACTGATTTCGTCACCCTTTTCCAAACATTTTTGACCACCAACTCAAAACCCACAAAAGTAGGTCAAAATGTTCCACTTTTATAGATATTTAAAAAAAGTTCTAAGAACTAAATACGAAACTTGTTACATAATTATTGGTCCATCATAACTCATTCAAAGAAAAAAATTGAAGAAGAGTGAGTTGGGAGGTACAGTTTTATAGAGAAAAAGCAGATAAGCGGATTTATAGATTAGGGTCACTGTAATATGCGTGACGTGCAGAAGTATCAATGGAAACAAAAGAGAGGACATTGTCCAGGAAAGAGAGAGAGAGAGGATATTGTCCAGGAAAAAACAACAACTCGATAATAACATTTTTGATATCGGCAAACTTTGACAGAAGTTGGAGAAAAGATTACGCTTCTCTCTCAGGTACTACAGACTTTGAAAGTTTGAATTGTTCAACCCAAATGATATAATTATTTTGGTTCATTATACAGAGAGTCCTAATCGGCTACTTTTTTTGCGGTTTTGAGCTGGGCGATCATATCATTTTAGGATAATTACGTCAGCAGTGACTCGACTTTAAGAATGGCCTATAGGTCAGAAGAACAGAAAGAAAATAATGATCACGAGTTTGGCGGGGAAAAAAATAGAAAAACCGGTCTTGTGAATGAAAGATCAGGGAAGGGGGATTTCAACCCAAGCGCGTCTTGTGACTTTACACATCACGCACTTCACACACTTGTCACACGTGGCGCATATCGACCAACGATCATCACACACCAGGCCTTTGAAATAGAAAGGCAACATTCGCTTTGCAAATATGCACTGCACTCATTCCTGATAATTATCCTGATAAAAAATGGCTTGAAAATGAGTTGACATAATACTTACGATTACAAATTACTTTTCATTACATAATGGTCACATGGACTTCGCATCATTATAAGGGGAGCCGCCTACAGCTGCTTATGTTCCCATGAACGCTTCATTTGACATAAAACATTACCGTGTATTTACAAACTTGACAAGCCCAGCATGTAGGGGTGAACAAGTTTGTGGTGTAATAATATCTGACGTGTGTATTTATGTATACAGTAATTAACGTACGAGTGTTCACTTTTAAGATTTTTAAACACCGGAAATCTCGCGGTCAAGAGTATAACCCGTGTTTAACGGGTTATCCTACTCAAGGGCCTATTTCCAAATGTATTACGAGTGGATGCTTCATCCTCTTATTACAATAATAATAAAGGTAATAATGATGATGATGATAATGATAACAGCAACAATACTGCAATAATGATCATTATTACCACCCTATTCGTAGAAGGTTCATTATTATAATTGTTTCATTTTTATAATAATGATGATGATAATAATTGTTGTTCAACATTCCTTATTGCATGAATAAACAATGACAACAAAGGCCTAGATTGCAGGCCCGTAGCCAGGGGGGGGGGGGGGGTGCGTTGGGTGCGTACGCACCCCCCTCCCCCAATTCTGAAAGGTCCACTTTTTCATAATAACGGTTTTTAGCAATTCTCAAGATAACAATCCAAATAAATATAAAGACACATTATATGCTACGTAAATGTGGAAGAGTACGTTTAACAATGTTAAAAATATTTGTACAAAACCCTTTTGTCGTATGAACCATCGGATCGTCCCCATGCACACAAACACAAATGCTATGTATCAATTTGTGCGAGCTATTATTATATTGGCACTGCATGCCATGGCCCTTGGCGCGTGTGACCGGTGTTTTTTTTTTTTTCCACTGGCCGCCCGAGTACGTGCGATTCGTGGATGACATTGAGGTTGACACTTGCATTTTTTCACAGGAACAGAGGTAAGTGGATGAAAATCTAATAGCCTCAAGTTTACATATATGATACAAATTAAAGAAATTTCCTCGAAATTACTATAATCGAAAACCTGAGACATTTTATATCTACGTCTCACAAAGATATAGTACATGTATATATAAGTACATGTTGGCATGATAATGCCTGGGGATATATTATTATGTCAACTATTTTCCATTATGAATGCATGCTCCAATCAAATTGTGAAAAGGTGGTCATGAATTAGCATTTCTTACGAACGATCAGGAGAGACAAAACAAAATGAAAGGCCTGTCTTACTCCAGTTCTCTTGTAACACTCATTGGGCCATTATGCATGCCTAACGAATTATAACAGCTGCTTTTTCTAGCCCTTTTGCTAGTACCAACATTCGAGAAAAGATCATCTATCAAGTAACTGTACGATCTCCGTGCATAATCTAATGCTTTTAAACACACACTTATTCATACTTTTTCATAAAAAACACAGGTAATGAGCCGGATTGGGTTAAAATTCTCACTTACAGCTTTGTAGAAGTCTGAGTCAACAGTATCACACAGTACTTCAAGACGTATTAGTACAAACGATTTCTTGAGCCTGCACCGTTTCAGGCTCTGTTCTGGATACGGCGGTAGAAACTAATTCTTTTTTGTTGTTTATTTTATCATTATTTACTAATCTCTTTTCTAACTTACAGGTAGCGGATTTCTTTGCAGGCCAAATTCGGAAATGTAGTGTTGATTATTACTTATACATTTTCTCATGTTGTGACAGTTCTATCGGTTCTCATTTTAAAGTGAGCCAAAACCTAAGAACATTCTCACTCATAATTTCCAAAGAGTATTATACAGGCACGCAAACTCATTTTAGTTGTATTTCATTTAAATGTAGTGGGTAAGAGGGTATGAGAGAGAATGGAAAGTGCTGAGCTATGAAGTAAAATTAAAGTAAAAAGTTTGTCAGATAGTATTACAAAAGCCTGAATATTGCAAGAGCTCCGGAGTAAAAACAGTCAGTGAAAAACCCTATGTATGATAGCATTGTGAGAGCGTTAGACTGCATTGTGACGCATCGTTATTTAATTTACATTCTTTATTGATATATTTTCATAAATATCTCAGGTAATGAGTCGGATTGGATTACAATTCTCACTTACAGCTTTGTAGAAGTCTGAGTCAACAGTATCACACAGTACTTCAAGACGTATTATAGTATAAACGATTTCTTGAGCCTGCACCGTTTCAGGCTCTGTTCTGGATACGGCGGTAGAAACTCATTCTTTTTTGTTGTTTATTTTATCATTATTTACTAATCTCTTTTCTAACTTACAGGTAGCGGATTTCTTTGCAGCCCAAATTCGAAAATGCCTAGAGACAGCTAGTAACCAAATATGCTACTATAATTTAATAAATAAGAAATAACCATTCCAGTATGTATCTTAGTGTGCACAGTAAGACAGATCAAATCAAATAGGAAAACATCTGAGCACTAAGCCTGAGGTCTGAATTTGCACTCAACTTCTTCCAATGGCTAACGGATGTTTAATTTTTGAATTTCACTGACCTCCAAATTTCACAAAGAAAACCTTCTTAGCATGATGGTTAATATGACATTTGACTGATATTGGAGATGTTTGCGAATCGGATCTACTACCTTTAATATTATTAAATCTAAAATGATTATTTGAAAGTTCGGAAATGCTGGAAATATCCTACCACAAGGAGGCAAAATATAAATGGTTCACATTTACAATTCATTTTGTTTTAAAAATTTTCTTATTTATTTTCGTTTTTGACAAACTCGCATACCAACGGCTGATATACTGTATAGTAAAGTGAATGTTTCATCTTCCAAACAGCATCCAATGGGATGGAAAACTCCAACTGAAAGGTGGACACCGTGACCATACTCGCTAAAGAAAACGCGTAATAGGGGTCGTTTTTTCTCACGGATTAGATGGAAAGTGTGATGTACCAGCGTATATAATCAAAGGGTATCAAAAAGGCCGAAATTTGGGAAAATGGTATATTGTTCAATCATGATGAAGTACTTCTTTAGGGTGCAGGAAACATTTAAGGAATACTTGTTTTTAAGGCCCGAAAAAATCATATGATCATTACTCGTTTAGGGGCCATTTTGAAAGTCCATGTATGAGCATGGTGTCCACCTTTTAATTGTCGCTACCCCTCCCGGGACAGTATCAAAGGACCGTTTTGTTAATTAACGCAATCCCCCCTTCCTTTAAAAATCCTGGCTTCAGGCCTGTTAACGCGGGTATACAATAGAAAAAATAAAAGTTAAAACAACACCAGGAAAATCACTATTCTCAATTTTGCGGCGCGCTACGCGCGCAGTCTCGAACACAATTAAACTTTGCAACTTCATGGAAAAAATGAGTTTTTACTATTTCCTAGATGAAATACCGTAACGCGATTGCATGCAACAGACAAAAATACAAATTTCCTCGAGACTTTAAAACGTCATTAAAACAGTCAAAATTCACAATTTGCGGCGCGCTTCGCGCGCAAATTCTTATACAACTTTTGTAGTTCGGTCGTCCAAAGAATATATATATATATATATATATAATTGTGTGTGTGTGTGTGTGTGTGTGTGTGTCATCACTGGTATTGGTACCGAAGGTCCGTTTTTTTAGTGACCGCACCCCCCCCCCCCCCCTTGAAAAATCCTGGCTACGGGCCTGGATTGCCTCCGGAATTAAAGAGGAGACACAAGGCAAAGACAAAGGACAATACAGAAAAACATGTAAATACATCTTACATAATAAAGGACACACTCAACAATTAGTTACGCAATCACGAACAAATTGATAAAAAAGAGAAAATACATTTTGTATACACAAACGAATTAAAATATTCAGAATCAGCGTACATGGACACACAAAATTGCACTCTTGTAAATAATGATGATACTCCTACAAGTACTACTACTACTACTACTACTACTTATTATTATTATTATCATTATTATTATTATTATTATTATTACTATTATTATCATTATTATTATTATTATCATTATTGTTATTATCATCATTATCATCATCATCATCATCATTATCAGCATTACTTGCATGTATTCATTCAGGACGGGATTCAAATACAAAGAGGAGTGTCACACAATGTTTTTTTTTTAGGCATTTGTCTTTATTTTCCAACACATATATGTATCTGCAGCACAGATAATCTCTCACAGGAATACATTATATCATACTCTCAATATATAACATTACCTTTCTCCTACCTCACACAACTAAAAATAGGAAACTATGATAGTCCCACTTGAATATTCATGGTTTTCTTTCTTCCACTCTCTCTCTCACAACACAAATCTAACACTCAACTTGACTTGGCATGTAGAATATATTCATATTTACAAATATATCTGAACATAATATGACTATTTTATACAGCTTTACACGAATATATAGCCCCACAGAAGCATAACAGCGGGGCATACAAACAAGTTGTACGTTTCACACCTAAGACATACATCATGTATTTTTTTTTTTTTTTTTGCCTACAGCACAATTCCCCTCTTATCTCAGTACCGCACACATGCAGTATGGGCGGATACAAACCATGTAACTACCATGCACATTATCTTACTTGTTCTAAACAATATCTTGCCACAAACTCATGAATACGAATATTTTCTTTATATCTTTTTTTCCCTATCTCTCTTTTAAAAATACACATTGCTGTTGCAGAGGAATGTGGGAACATCACTAATAACAAAGGCCTGGAATTAAATCTTAATACCAAACATTAAAAACAAAACTGTTGTCAAACTTTCATGAAGTAATGGCTTGTAGTTGCTGTTGCAGTATTCAAGCATCAACCAAACGACTGTACCTTGCAGTTGTAGGGGAAGTACTCTTTAACAGCAATTTTCTCAGCTAAAAATCAAAGGCAGTGGAAATGCACATTTTGGAAACCGAGGGCCAACAGTTGGTGAGAACGGACAGGCAGTTTGTAGTCTGTGCTTTTACATCATCTCTTGAGTACTACAACATAGGGGTCCGTTTCATCAAAGTTTTATGAGAGACTTTTCGCTCATAAGACCACAGGGAGGTGGGGTCATCAAAAGTACAGTAAACCTCATAGAAATCATTATCGAATACATGTAAGTATACAGATGTTCTCAGGTCCTGCTCATGCGAGGTTTACTGTACTTACAACTTGTCATGTAGGCAACCCTATAAAAGTGCAGGATAAAGAAGACAAGAGGGTGAAAGGTTAGAGGTTACAAGATGTTTGACCATATGCATGTTCCTTTACTACTTTGAAATGTTCAGAGCAAATTCATTAGTGTCTTTTAAACTAAAAGGTCAGCATGTGAAACTGGAATATGAAAAAAAAAAATGTGGATGCAGAACATATTCTTGTGACGACAGAACGCATGATCTGCTTTAAATCAAATAATGTCATAGAGATTTAAGACATAGTTAATGTTCTGTCAGCCTCTATTCATGCTAAGTAATGGAATACAATTTGTTTCATTACAATGCTACCAACACTTGCTGCAGTAACAGAATGTCTCGTGAGGGAAAAAAAAAAACACACAACAAGCAAGCGAACAACAATACACTACCAGAATATGACATACATGTACATGTACAATAGTATGAAACTACTGATGTGATAAAAACCCGAAATATATATGGATACAACTGATGCTCTGTTCAGACAGAATAAAACGAAATATATCGCGTCTTCTTGTTACATAGCTCTAGCAAAGGACAATCAATAAACTTGCACGATGAGCAGATAGTCACAAAAATGCACTAAAGAGCTAATGTGGTTAGATTCAGATTAAGTGGTAGTCTTCTTCAGATCAAAGTTAAATGCAGCATGCGCAGTGCATTCCTAACAAAGCTGGGTAGTCAGTGAACACAATATACTGCATACATGTAACATCTTGCATTTATTTGGCAGTGGTCATTCATGTTTTAGACAAAGTAAAATTTCTTTCATCAACAGCTTGCCAAATCTGCTTCACACACATTTCTTTTGTTGTTGTTGTTGTTACTGTTATGCAATGTCCATGGAACAGAATTTGGGCAGCGGAGGTACACATGTATTCCTGTGCTACTTACAACACAAACTGCACCATTTTGGTAGTAGCACCTGCCGATGTCCTTGCTTTTACATGTTTGAATATAACAACAGGAATCCACTGCAAAGGGAAAGATGGAGCACCGACTTCATATCACACTGTTGTGTAAACAGACGTGATGCTCAAAGAGCAGAACCCTGCGAGAATCACGATTTTGATGAAGAAAGATTAAGATTTCTATCAGAGATGACTGGAATGCATAAAGGAATGATATAGTAAAGTCTGTGTAATCGATGAGTCTTTGTCCTTTCTTGAGATTTTTTTTTAACTCAACCAGTATGTCACATGGAGCTCATGATAGGACAGCCTCCTCTCAAATCCAGGCTTGGATAATTATTTTCTTCACAATGAGAAGAGATCAAATTAAAGGATGTGTACAGTTCTGGTCGAGGTGAGGATTTAGCTTTTAACATTTTGCGAGATATTCAGAAACCACTCAATGAGATGTCAAAGAGCATGCAATTCTAAAGGGTATCAAAAGTTTATTTGATGAAAATCGGTTTTGAAATGGCTGAGATATCCAAAAACAAGGTGAAACAAAGAGACCCTAATCAAGTTGTGGCATGTCGCCTTTTATTATTATCACTTTTTTGGATATCTCAGCCATTTCAAAACCAATTTTCATCAAATAAACGTTGAATCCTTCTTAAACTTACATGCTCTTTCCTATTTCAAAAGAGGTTTCTCATTATCTCACTTACAAATGTTCAAAACATGAATCCCTTACCTCAACCAGTACTGTACAGTCCCTTTAAGACCTCACACTGCTAAATTAACAATTCTTTGTTTTTTTCTCCCTGGACTAACAATTTCTGAACCACAAATGATCCTGCAAGATCTTGCAGTTGAATGAAGGTTGACATGCATTTGTGAAATGGATTTTACTTTTCTACATAGTTACATACAACCGACTTTAGTCATTCTGAGATTAATGTAAAGACTTTTATATGCTGACTTCATGAAATGGACCCCTGGACTACCCTGTTATCTTATCAATGACAGTCACGGTAAGACTGCATAAGAGAAATAGATGTCTACAAGAAAAATAAACTGTATGCACAATTGTATATGAGAGAAATATCTGTCAAAACTCTATCTGTGTAATGTCCTCAACATACAATTGAAGGGGTCGGTGCAATATAGTGCTAACCCACACAATAGTCATTTTGAGATAATCGCTGTTGAATGTTTGGAAAGTCCATACATTGTACATTAATAAAACATGAATGCATGCATTTTTTACCATCTTATTGGTTGTATTCAAACATGATATTTTCACAGAGTTTAGAATGAAAAATAAGGATTATGAAAATGCATGTAACTCAATTCTGACAAAAGTGTCGGTTAGCACTATATTGCACCGACCCCATCAATTATAAAGATGGAGTAGTTTGTAGTAAAATGCCCTTACAGAACTTCTTTGAAATTTTTCCATTGATGCATTGAATAATATGGTAATTTTTCTTCATCAGCTGCAGCTACCATGCTACATGAACATTGGCAGACACTATGAGTCTTCAAAATATGTATAGAATACTATATTCACTACACTAAGTACTGAATTACTGGGATGGAATACACAATTATTTCAAGATAAACGAATACATTGCCATTTCAGTACCACAACACAACCACAAACTTATTTATCACAATATGCACATTAAGAAAAATTTGAATGTTTACCACTAAATAGCAAATATGCACCACAAATGCTAATGGAATACACTGTCTACTCAAGTTGAAGCACACAACTGCCTTGCACAAGAAAAAGCACAAGAAATAAAATACAAACCAAATATTGTAAAAGCAAATATACCTCGCACTGGAAAGTGATTCACCTTGATGTCCTGATATAAATATCACAACCCTTATTCAAGACAGCATATAGATGGAGACCAGATAATGGAATGACTAGTCTTTCATAAGGGAATTCAACTTGGAATAATGCCTCTGGTGGAGGCATAAAAAAGTGCTAAGTGCCTGTAGCAAACATTGATATGACAGCAAACTTTCCTTTAAGCTTTAACACCACTCTCAACTAAAAATACTAAAAGAATTACAACTGATTGACAAATTGCCCTACATCGACGTAAATAAGCACTGAATTGATCAGTGTTTAGTAGTAGCCATGATAAAAAATCAAGGGCGTACATACTCAAAGAATGCTGAAAACATCATAGAGGACAACACAACATGGCAAGAAAACAATAAACCAGGATTACACAGAAGATGTTTGCTTATATAACCAAAGTCCCACTTAACATAATTTATGAAGATTAGTACTCCTATTGTACTCTAATTTCATAACGATATTTGGCATTTGGTTACAGCTACAATGCCAGTCTGCAGAACTTGTCCTAAATTGAACACTGCGTACACTGTCGGGCTTGTTTCTTGCACAACAACATCCACACCAACAATACAACATAAAGAAGTTTTTGGTATTAAGGCAAGGACAGATGCATACAATCTACACTAATCTCCATGAGCATATATTTTGTGTTACATGAAAGTGACATTAATCTTGTTCTGCACAAAAATATCTGAAAGCGGCAGTCAGTGTACAATGTAGATATGCGTTGCACAATTTTACCAGGTAATTTGTCCCCATTGTGATGTCACAATGTGATAAACCGCTATATAATTCATTATGTACAAATACGACGTTATCACTATCATTTCTCTCCCTACTATCATCTGTTGAAAATAGTCTCCCTCTTTGACCTGTGATTTACAGTTTTGGAGGTGGAGTAACCACTGATCTCTGTAGGAAGTATCTAGATATGTCATTGGCTACTTGCTTTGAAACCTGCGTGTCGCCATCTTACCACACATATAGCCCACACACTTGTGTACTGAGCTCAAAATATCATGTGACCTTGGTGACAATCTCTGTAGGTAAATGTGTGCATGACTCCCATAGAGTGCGCATGGTAACATGGAGGCATGGCAGCTTCAGTTGCTAGTATGGCATGAATGGGCCAATGAGATGTCCATAATAATACTTTCTATAGAGATCAGTGGGAGCAATAAGACAAAGTGGAGCACGCCCTCTGGAGAGCCAGGCCATCACAGGTTGTGAATTAAAAGTGGCTGCATCACTCTACAGCCTCTCTGAGCAGTACAGTGTAATGTCAATGACACAAATACGACAAAAGAAAAGGAAATGTCTGGACTGATGGCTACAATAAAGTACAGAAATAACTTGGTGAAATGACAGAAGAATATTGTCAAACTGTAAATTCTGATTTTACAATTATACAGAATGAAACATCACATGAGAAATGTGCCTTACAACCGGACTATGTCTGTACTGTGCATACTTCAGCACATTGATTCTTAATCATAGGATTTCCATAACAGCATCTAGAGCACCATGGAAATTTGTGCAGTCCACTATAAATAAATAAGACTGAAATGCTACTAGTTTTACTTTAATTTTGTTTTACTATGGCTAAAACAAATATCAAGCTATATGACAAAGGATATCCAAAGACATAAAAAGAATAAAAATCAGGCTTGAAAGGTGCCTGCTTCCTAGAGAAAATACATTGGCCTACATACTGTATGTGATAGCATTGATAGACATGCCACTCAAAGGGGATGACAACAGGAATAGAAACATACTGCACATATTCATATTGGAACTTGGTCCATATTGTACCAGAAGCTACATACATGTAGAATACCAGAATATAATCTACAGTGTACTTCCTGTATTTTACGAACTCAAGTAAATAATAGTAATTTTGGCCTGCTGCACTTGAAAAATTGATGCCATAAGATTAATTTCATAAATACTGCATCCATCCGAGATGAAATCTAGTGAGATTGCATTGGTGACTAGTACTACTAGTGAATAGTAAGCAAATAATCAACGTTGGTGAAGGTGATGGGACAAACTATCACTTCCGAGGCCATCTGGATGTAGCTAACTTTCCGAAGCGCAGCTGAGGAAAGATAGCGTACACATTCAGATCGCCGAGGAAGTGATAGTTTGTCTCACTGCCTGAAACTAAAAGTTGATTATTTGCTTTATATTCCACATCTAGGGTCCTAGACATTCCCATTCTATTCCACATCTGAAACCGTTTTAGCTGTCTTAGGGTATCCTCAGGGCTTAGGCTACGTAGTTTACTTTAGACGTATGCGCCTAGATGACAAAACAACGAATTTGCTCCGCGCCCTGCGCGTGGCACGGATATAAAAGTGCATTGCACTGTGGTCTATCACTTGACCCAGGTCAAATGATAGACCACAGTGCAACGCACTTGTCTTTCGCGCGTACTCAAAATTGTATAGTTATATCACGCGTTAGGACTGTGTGGACTAAGAGATCAGCGAAACAAAATGTCTTATCATCATAGAGTGTAACGAACTTTTCTTCTCAGGTGATGTGATGGGCAAAACTATGCTTTATCCCGTGATCAGCTCTTGACCAATCCTATAGCAAGATTCTTAGTATGTGGAATATAATAATGGCTTAACCCTAACTTACCTGGGGGGGGGGGGGGGGGGGGGGGGAAGGGGCTATAATGCCCCCCCCCCCCCCCCCCCCGACGAATTCCACGACCATTCCCGCACGCAAAATTTTTTGACCGCGCCGCTCACTGACATTTTACTTTCAAGTCTCGCACAACTTTTGAGACCAAATTTGTCGTGCCCGGGCATACCGTTCCGAAGCCACGCCCCTTCAAAAAATTTTCGTCAACCCCAAAATTGCTCAAAAACGTGATTTTGTGTACAAAGTCAATACAAATTGTGTTTTTTCAATTAATTCATATAAAAATTCATATTTTTAATCTTAAAGGCTGAAATCAATTTATTTTGGTATAACTATGCTTCAAAAAATGTGTATGACAAATTCTGCAGAAAAAACAACAAAACAAAAGTTTGAAAAAACATGGAAATACATAGAAAATTGATAAAACAATAAAAAACATAAGAAATTAATTTTGATACTGAATTTTTTTTTACGCACAAATGTTTGGAATGTCACTAGGAATATTTACACCAAAAATCAGCATTCCATAAGCTTTTATAAGGCAATTACAGACGAAAATGAGGTTTTTTGCATATATTTGCATAATTAATTAATCTAAAATAGAAAATGCAAATTTTTTGAAAATTTAACTTAACAGTCTTGTAGATTACATCCGGCTTTATGTTCATGCAAAATTTTGCGGCGATCGCGCAATCAACGGTCGAGATCTGAAGGGGGGGCCATAATGCCCCCCCCCCCCGGAATTCAAACTTGCTAAATAGCCCAGGTAAGTTAGGGTTTACCACTTGTGTGCTAGAGTACTGACTGGCACAGAAATCCCATAGTGCTTTTAACACACTGTCCAAAGTCCCCTACACAGATAGGGATAAGAATATGTGCCAAGAAGCAATTGTGACCTTGATTAATAAATAAACAAGATGCAACTAATACAATAATATTTTATGTACAACTACGACAGGTACAAATGTACCTGTCATGCTTTCAGCAATATCATTCAAATCATTATTTGGATGTAATTCACAGAAGATTGATACATTGTAAGTGTGATCATTTATGAGCTCAACCGTGGGGATGTTTTACATTTGTACACACACACACATTCCATACACAGATATACTATTATGTAAGAGAGTGCTTGTATTTGGAATCGAGTGAGGTACTGCTGCAGTGTTTGTGACAAAGTTTCTTCTGATACACTTTTCAAGACCGAGACTATGAAATTTACGTGATATATGTCTAATAAAGATATCAAAGCTCACTATCCACAAGTTCAAAACATATGCTCTATAATTATTTTGTGGTATGAAGAAAGCAAGCAGCCCTGATCTCCTCAATTGTTTACATATTCATAATCTTCAAAATTTGTCTGATTGGTCATCGATTGATGATAGCGCCCTCTAGAGGCGAAATCTTGGTTATCTTCTGTCAGTTGCTCCGTTGTGATCTTGGGGGCAAAGTTCTGAGAGGGGACAACCATGTGCTCTGTTGAGGGTGGTGTGCGCCTGTAAAGTAAGAAACAAAAACAAACAACAAATGCAGATGTGAATGAAACAAGTACATCAGAAGGGAAGTGTTGGGGGGAAAAAAAATCATATTTCTGAGCAGTCATGTTCCACTTATTATTAATATTGTTATTATTATTATTATTATTATTATTATTATTATTATTATTATCATTATTATCATCATTATCATTATTATTATTATCATTATTATTATCATCATTAATATTATTAATCAATTAATTAATTTATTTATCTATTCATTTATTTAGCAATTCAACAGAAAATACAAGCGGACAAAGAATACAAACAGATAATCATACTTATTTCCTCACGTTTTATAAATGAGCAAATAATAAAGACAGTATCAAAATGATTGCAAAACATTGCAATTTGTAACTTTTAAAAACATTCACAGTAAGAGGACAAGCATTTCTGGCTGTATGGGTAGCAAAGGATGCAAGTCCAAAGGAAATGAAGATCCACTGAGCATCTGCATATTAAACTTGATGAGCTGCAAAAAAGGTTGTTTTGACATATCTTAGTACTAAATGTGTGATGGAGCATGCATTTTTTTTAAAGAAATGGAGATTGTGACATTGTATTTGTATTTTCTAGTTAATGTTCACATAAAATACAAAGAAATGTAACAAGAGTCTCTGATTTTTGTGTAAAAGTTGCTTGCAGTTTTATTTTTCATTGTATGCCTTTTTGATGCATCCTATGTCAAGGTGCAAGTGAAGGAAATGTGTATTCATCATAATAATGTAGATTTGGGAAATTTCATTATATTTCATGCTGTGTACTATTCTGCCATCAAATTTGATTATCTATACAGTAAAATCCTTCATACGGAAATTGGATTTGCTAAACAAAACACTCTTGGAACAAGATGACTTTGCAGGTTCCAACCCTTGATATAGTGAGAAACCTGATATAACAAGGAAATGTTTAATACAGTGGACTCGAGTTATAACAAAGTCCTCAGGACCGTCAATTTTCTTTCGTTATATCAAATTTTCGTTATAACTGAACAAATAAACAATAAAATACATAGAGTGGATAATGTTGCCGCCTGAACTTTTTATTTCATTGTAACCAGAATTTAATTATAACCATGTTTGTTATAACGGGAGTGCACTGTATGATGATGTGTGCCTGTCAGCAATGTATGAATGAATCTGGATGTTTAAGACAAATGCTGTAATTACAAAAATGCACAAGTGAAGACAGCAAGGCAAAAGTAATTGACATAAATCTTTATTACACGTGTCAGCTACATCCATTGCACAAGAAGTCAACAAGATTTTCGACTAGCTGTAGCAGGTGGAAACTGCTCCTTACTAACAAAATAATAGAAATACTTTTATCTATGATACAGGATATAATTTGCAAATTTAGAAATGTTGCCTTAATCCTGTAATAGCAAGTGCATTATAAATATGTATGGTACAATGGTTCTTTGGCAGTCAAAATCTCTAAATTATACAATGTACCATGTACATGGTATTTCAGCTATCATGGTGACTTTTAATTTCAGTGAGACATTGTTTATTTTTAAGTATGAATGTGTAGCATCTGCAAAGGATTTCAAGACATAAACATGTACAAGCCAGTTGCTACGAAATAAACCAGATTGATCCACCGGTGTTGGAGACAATCATAAATTTAAAATTTACCACATAGAAAGTGAATACATTTATGTGAGTTGCATACACAGGAATTTTGACAATTACATGGAAATTATGCAATCTCTCATAGCAATATACCACTGTATATACAGTTCTATATCGTACTCTAACATAGCAAATGTCCCAGCATAGAGAATTCTTTTGTGAAATTTTTGAAATTCCTTTGTGTGACCTCAGTATTTTTAAGTAAAGATGATATTACATAAACATCAAAATATTTCCCAGGGTTAGGGTGATACTTTTTCACAAATGTGCAAAAAAAAAAAACAATATGGAAATTAATTTTCTATTTTGCTAGCATTGACTTACATATGCACTTACGATGAACAAGATGACATTAAGCCATATAAAATATATGCGAAATTCATCTTCAATGACTAACATAAGGACTTAGTTTAAATGTAAAAAGTTCCTCTACTAAGTTATAGATATTGATGAAATTGGTACTGCAGTTTTACAACAGAAAGCTATGTAACATCCTGACAGACATTCTCATTTTAGATCCATAATTATTAGTAGAAAATAACAACATAAAATGTACTCTGTACGTTTATATTGAGATGTCTCCGGAGAAGTCATCAAACATGGCATTGACGATTTCTGGACAAATCTTAACTTCCAAGCTGGTTTTCTCAAGCCTATGATTGTATGGCAGTAGGCTTTCTTTCTTGTTGTGTGGCTGGTTACTTGAAGTGAAGTGGAACAAGTTTAAAGCCACTACTTACCATTTGCAGATGAAAAAAAAAAAAAAGCTTTAGTGCATCAAAATAGTTCTAAATTATGAGTTAGGGACAGGAACAACCAATATAAAAATATTAATCAGTATAATCAATGTTAAGTATTACTGAATATAGAAATGTGAACAATAGTTTCATTAAAATCGTTCTTAGAAAAAGACGCCTACAGTTACGGTTTATTGAGACGCCTACAGTTATGGTTTATTGAGAAAATTAGTGAAATCTCCTTATATTTGGGGCTTTATTTCAAAATATTTCAATACAGTGTATATGGTTAGATGTTTTGAGATACAACTGAACTATACATACACTTCAGATGTGATGAATTGAACATTTTTATTTTTTTTTTTTAAATCACTGCATCCAACGGGAAACAATGGCTTAAATATGTAATATGATTGGAGAGTGTAGGGTCTGGAGAATTTCAGTAATACCACAATCAATTTATTTTCTGTGATTTTCTGGAAATTTGAGTGTAAATGCAATATGAGATGACATCTGTGAAGTGCATAAAAACAAATTTTAACTGTAGACTTAGTTTCATTATCTTACTTTAAAGGAAGACCTTCTGAATCAAGTATAGATTGATGGTGATAATGTCTGCATGGAGATAACCGTTTCCAACAGCGAGATAGACACATACCATAATCACAGCGAATCCACATGTACATTCAGTACTTCAGATCAAGGCTTTGATCTTTGGAGGTAATGTGCAAAACATATAGAAGATAATTTGCCTTTAAAGGCAGAACAAGTAGAAACATTAACATGCTCAACTGCAAAATCAAATGAGAGTGTCTAGCTGAATTATATTGTTTCACTGTTATCACTGGATATTGGTGAATTTCATTTTGATGTGACCGAGGGTGAAAAATTACTTTATCATGCAGCATCAGCAGCATATATTTCATGTCACTATCTTGTGGTATGCTCCAATTCTTCCTGCTTTAAAGTTAATCACAATAAGTCCAACGTTTTAGCAGCTGCATTTTTTGATTTGCTCACATACCACAGATTCATAAGTTGCAGATTCAGTAATACCAAGTTTGAACATGTCAGATTCATTTGTAGTACAAACTATTAGAGTCTGAACATTTACACTTTGGTGTCAGTAAAGTGTTGAGCATCAGAAATTGGTATTTTTCTGTGACAGCGTACTATTAGGAATCCCCGTTTTCTAAAACAGTGCATATATATGCCTTGCTCTCCAGATGCCCATTACACATCAACAGATATGTGGTGTTATACAAATGCTGTGGATCATCATCATCATCATCATAATATGCAGCTTTTCTTTTTGAAAGTCATTGCCTCAATTTAGAATCTCAAATCTTTCCTTTTGAAGAACAATTCCAGACCATGTTCATGTTCATGTTTTGGTGCAACATGTTTTATGATCAATTACAAATCAGGCTTTGGCAGTTTCCATCGATCTACCACGCAGGGATGATTACTGTATAGTTGTTAGGGAATACTACTGCTGGAGCATGATCAATCACCATGTAACATTGAATGGGGTGGGCACTAGATCATTCATTTTGGATATAAATAGCCATGTACAGTGCAGTGATGAAAACCATTTTACACTGTCTACCTCAAAATACTCCGAAATAACTGATTATCCTGGCAAAATCGCATCAGCTGGACATGTTTATTGGTAGACAGTTTTGATATATTGCAAGCAAATTCCAAATGGTGGAAGATGAATCTGGAGTCCTTCTGGGAAATACCTGTACATTTTATTTTTAAAGTTTACTTTTAAAGTTCCATTACTTTCTTATTTTATGTCCAATTTTCATGAAACTTTTAGCCTTCTGCTAGTATAATCTTATTCTATTCAAGACAACTTTTAGAACATGGCGCACAATATTGCACTTTTAAGCTGTGCACATATATTGCACAAAAGAAAAACCTATACACCTTTGATAATAGAAAAATTATATATAAGTAGCTTCTCTTTAATCTTAAGTTCAGAAATCTTTGAAATGCAGCCTTCTTCATGATGACATCACCGGTCATATAAACCTTTGAAACACATACCATGCAGCATACAATGTTGCTGTTGCCAAATGTTACAGCAATCTTGAAAACAAAAATCCATCACATCTCCGAATATAATGTCAATCAAGACATCTGCTCTCCTCTTTTGCTCCAACAGAATTCTTACAGTAAACCATCATAAAATGCTATTAAAGGAGGAAAAGGTCATGTGAGGTAAAAGTGGCCGTTGTCACACAGACACAGTCGTCAAATATCTGGTCCTTGTGTCACATCTCTGTCTTGAAGTAAAGGCTCAATTTCCCCTTTGACAAGTCCCTTCTCTTTCTGACTATTTCTCTCCAAACGATCAACAGCGCCCCCTGTGAATATCTCCTCTTCCGACTCGCTGTCTGGGGCGTGGATGGCGGACAGAGGCTGGTCCTCCACGAAGCTGTTGCCGTTGACGACGGACGAGTGGTGGAAGCGATGGCGGTCCGCAAAATCCTCATTGTCCTGGTTGATGCTCGTCTCCCTCATTCCCAAATTGTCGACGATTGGAGTTAGGACCATCTGTGCTGGAGGTGGTGTGGCCCTGTAGAGTAGACATTGGGAAAGACACTGGTGGTTGTGACTTCAAAAAGGGCGTTTGTCTGTCTGGACAGTGTGTACAATGCTACATGGTGTTTTCTGTGCCAATAGGCACTCAAACCAAGGGGTAACATCTTGGAACAAAATCAACATAATAATATATAAATTTCTTTTTTTTTCAGTTGATTCTTGCCATAATATGCTGAATTGCTAACTACAATTGGTACATCTTGACCAGAAATACCAACATAGAATTGCTGCAAATATCCCACGGAAGTCTTCTAGTCCGGATGCAAACAGCAATATGTTATTTAATGATTAGATTGATCATATATGTATACAGTCTTTATAATATCAAATCTACTACTTTTAAAATGGAAATGAAAAATGAAGCTCAGAACCAAAACTAATATATTTGAATGTTAGTGAGTCATCTACAAATAACACAATGAGTATATCATGTGAACTGAGAAATACATTTTTCTCAGTTTGATATATCATTTATACACCTTTAACTCCCTCAATGTCTAATATGTGTACATGAAGAGATTGTTCGCAAAAACCGATAAGTCCATTTTTGAAGATTTTGAAGTACGGTCTCTGTCATAAAGTACAAAATAATACCTTTTGAATTATATATTAGTCACTACATACAAAGGTACATTTTTGAAGTTATTGTCAAAAGAAGCCAAAATTTTCTTATCATTCTCTTTATTTTTCTTGACCTTTAATCGCGAATATCTCCATTTGGCAAATATGGACTTATCGGTTTTTGCGAACAAACTCTTCATATGTAGAAACCAGTATCTCCATTTCATGAACCTCTCTCTACTGAAATTTATTCAAGCTTCGAGAATATTCAGTATAAAACTTGTTTGTTAGACAAGTCTTTCAGCATTTCTCTTTGGCACAACACTCTTGCAGCTGAGAATTTTACATCATTTATCTCTTCTTTTACAAATGAAATTAAATAAAAAGAAGTAAAGAATCTAAATAAACCCTTCCAATTCTGGAAAATAACTATAGTAGCTGGAGTAAGAGGTGGTCATGAAATAAAGACTGGTGCTGCAAGGAAGATTATATTGCATGAAAAGCTTTATAGAAGTTTAGAGAAAACTAAACTATAGCTACTTCGTACATGGAGGCTACAGTGCTATGCAATTGAAAAATTAAAAAATGAAGAAATTTAGGCAAATGGAAAATAAAAGTCAAGAAGTTAATGTACTTACATCTGGGTACTTGTCAGAAATACCGAAACCGGCAACGAAAGAGTTTGAAAGCCTCAGGACCTCAGCGAGGAAACCCATCACCAAAGTTGCGCGCTCCGCGAGCATTGAAATCGCAGCATAGTTTGAATTTTAACAATCTCTTGCTCAATGCTATACGTGTATCTAGTGCAGCAATCAAGGTGTGTTTCATGATCTGTGTAGGTTATTGTACATAAACATACAGAGGGTATCGCGTTATTATCACAAATTATAATACACCTAGATAGATCCTTGTCATTTGATTGGTTGTTTGATAATGGTCATTCGTCCCATTTCACTATTACATCATCATTCGTGCAATTGTGGCTCCATTTATCGTGCATTCTTGGATCCATACGATTTGCTCCATTGCATGCACGCCGAGAACCCTGCACACTACGCATGTAAAATGCTAGTGTTTGCAGTGTGTACTTGTATGCGACAACGCGCTGCGCACTCTCTCGATCTCAGAATCCCGCACATTCTCTCTTGTTTCTAAATTCATAAAATATCAAATGACAAGGATCAATTTTAGGCGTTATAAAAATTGAATAAATGTTTTTCATTCGTGCAATGGATAGAACAGTTCATTCCGTGAAAGATGAAATGACCCATTGCACTCATAATCATTCACTAATAATTGTATAACATTTGCAATGATGGCCTGCAAAGATATTTTACGCTGATGGAAAAATGTTCTTATGTGATCACGTTCTTGCCACTCTTAATTAGAAAGAGTAATTCATGAAGTCCTTATACAGTGTAGCTATTAAAGTTAAAAAGTTGCCTCTTTTGCTCCAATATTTGTTCCCACATTCATCAGAGGTGTGCCTCATTTAGCAATAAGTCAAGGCTTAGTTCTGTTTTATGAGTCAAGTCAGCTTTCCTCAAGAAGTTTAAATGGAGGTATCAGAACTGTGATGCATTAGTACACTTGTCTTGCGAATAAAATCAATGATGAAAAATTAATGATTTGCTACCTGTGACAGTTATTTTGGAAAGAGGATTCATGAAATTCACCATCAAAACCCCCACCATCACCATCACCACCACCATTAGCGCATGCATTACAAACGAACCACTTGCAATGTTAACAGGTAATAAACCTCAGCCTATAGCATGCTACCATGACAAAAGAAAAAAAAATCTATGAAGCATTTCATTTGCCATTTCACATCAAACATTCCATTCTCTCTATTTCCATACAATATCAGCTCCAAGTACTTCTCTCTCTTTCTCACCCCCTCCCCCACCCCACTCTCTACATCATATATTATTACAATACAGACCCCAATTCATGAATCTTTTCTATCTTTTTAACCTGGGTACTGATATTACAATGTATATTACATTTATAATGTAACAAAATATGACAAGGACATCATAACCTTTCACCGCCTCAGAAGCTGATTCTCAACAACCTCACGATGCTCAAACGCCCGTGAACACAACACTTGCTAGCAATGCTCGTACCCCATTCCATTTCAGTTCAAACCCACTGCCCAAAGCTCATGCTCATGGCATGTCTGGCATAAAAGTTTTTGTAAAAAAAAAGTATACATGGTTTGAAAAAACAGAACGTTATCCGAAAGTGCTTGTACGCTGCCGTCTAAGAATAGTGTGGCACTCAGGGGGGTTATGACGTGGCACACATAGAGTTATTTTTATATCATTATCATTATTTCATATCATTATTTTTATTGTTTTGTTTTTTTATCATCCTCTGGGAAGTGGATCTTGCCAGTAACAGCATTTTGTTGTTGTTTTTGTTCACTCTCACCTCAAGACATCTCACACTGCATCCATGACATTTTGCGGATATAAATTTGCTTTATTGTTTTGCATGCTTTAACCCATTGAGGACGAGTCCCGAGTATACTCAGGCAGGGGTCTATAACAAATGCGTGTTGTAGCAAAATCAGTCCGTCCTCAACGGGTTAACAAGTGAAAAGCTTGAACAAGTGCGATGTGTATCTCTCCAGCTACACACAGCAGTATTATAGAGAGGTCCCCTGATATATATATGCTTATTTGTTTTGCATGCATGAACATGAGAAAAGGTTGAAAAAGTGTGAATTTTAATCTCTCCTACTACACACATCTGTGTGACAGTGGTCCCCAAGACATGATTTGCACATGCATGCAATTGCAAAGAGATAGATGATCATGAATTAAACATAAAGGCAAAGAAAAAATGATAATGATCAAGGTGACATGTCACTGGAGCGCCTCCGTACCTGAACAGCCTCTGGCAGAGCGATTTTATCCACCGAAAGAACTGGAAGTCTGCGATCCCCGGTTTGACGCCCGGGTTGGCCTGCCCGATGTAGATGTAGACGATGAGATAGACACAGACGTTGGCAAGAGCGTAGCCCCACTGGATGGCAAACATGATTGCAACAGAAACCACGGCCTGAAGGGAGAATGATGACAAAGAGAGAAAAAGAAAACTTTTTTATATTTCCACATATGACCACACAAACAAGAAACTCAGTTTAGTTTATAATATACATACAGCGAGATTTGTGTTCCTGACGTAAGGTAATTTTGCAGGTCCCATTCTTTTTACATCCTTTTGTTTTCATCCATGATAAAAGAAGGTACCCAATATATCATAATTATATTACAATTCAGCATGGGAAATCTCTATAAAATTTTCTCATGAAAAAAAGAATAATGCTTGAACTTCCATTCAATCACTGTAGGTGTCTATCATAAATTTCATCATTTGATTGTAATTGTCTCACTAGTCCCTATATGTGACATATTATACAAACATATATGGTGCACAAGTACACAGAAAGATAACCTTGATGTGGGAAATACGATACTTGCCATCTGTGCTACTTACCCCTATGAGGGAGACCCATCTGTTACAAAATCTTGAGTACCATGACGGGGGCATTCGAGTTATCTCGTGACTGAATGGTCCTTTCATCTCTGCAAATCAGAATGAAACCATAATCACGACTGGTTGTCGATACAATAATAATGTCTTATTTATCCAGGGTAGCCTCTTCAGTGTTGCCACTGCTCTACCAGAGGACCCTGCCATTATTTTGACCCTAGCACTGCCAAGTTCCCATTTATACACCTGGGTTGAGAGAGACATGGTGTGTAAAAACATCTTGTCCAAGGACGTAAGCACTAAGCGGGAATCAAACTCCGGTCCTCTGATTGGGAGTCGGGAGTCTTATCCACTATGCCACAGCGCCCCCACATATCAACTGGTTGTCGATATTAAAGTGTGATGTGTTCAAGAAAAAAAAACTCTGAAATATTCACTATTGTTGTGGCTTGAATAAACTGGTGATAATACCATACTCACTTCTGTTTCACATGCAACACATCACAGAGAGCAGTCCACACAAACATGCTATTAAACTGAAGTCGAGGCCTCATTATAAGAACACTATGTAAATGCGAAAATGTAAACAGATCTATTAATGAAAGTCACAGAAATAAGAAATGATCTTACTGTTAAAATTTTAAGAGCTTTGTTCAAGATTATTCAGTCAACAGAGATGATACACTGTGACTGTAGGCTAGATAGAAATAGGTCTATTCAGATATAGTACAGTGTAGATAAGATTGAGAAAATACAACTTTTACACTGAATATAGGTGATCCTTTTACCAGATTTAAACTATAATTCTAGAAGTATTCATCAATAAACCATTGAAATACAGAGCTTAAATATTTTTGCGACCATCGAAAGCATGTTTTGTCACTGACACAAGCTTTAAGAATGCAATGTTAGACAACCTCTGCCAATAAACCCATTACATAGTCATCTTTTGTAAACCTTGCATACGCATTATCTTGACTCACCCTTCTCGTCTTGGTTGCTAATAAGTGACTCCTTGTCGCTGACGCCTACCACTCCTCCGTACTGGCTTCCACCATTCTCCAGTGATGCGTTCTTCTCATTGTCGCCCTCTTTCCTGGCGGCGGGCGACACGCCAAACGCCTTCTCGGCCTTCTCGATGTCCTTCTTGAACTCGTCCAGGGAGTCGCGCCGCTCGTCTGGCTCGTTGACGAGGGCGCCGTAGGACATGCCGCCGTCCTCGCGGTTCTTGTCGATGACGTGGGAGAGGAGGCTGTCCTTCTCCTTGCGGCTGGGGTCGCCGCCCACCCGGTCGAAGCTCATGGCCAGGGAGAAGTAGGCATAGTCGATGCCGGCGTAGGAGAGGAGGAAGGGCATGGTGACGATGGGGCCGAGGTAGTTGACCTGGCCAATGAAGATGAAGAGGATGGCGATGAAGCAGACGAGGAGTTGGGCGATGACCGGCTCCTTGTTGGGTCCTTTCTGTGAAGACAACCATCACACGAACATCTTAGCCCGTTGAGGACAAGCTGATTTTTGCTGTAACACACATTTCCCATAGACACTTGCCCGAGTATACACAGGACTAGTCTTCAGCAGGTTAAAGTTATGCTTTGAACTATTTTACCCTTGCTATCAACAAGACCAACCTTATAGGCCAGCTTGGAAAGTCCTTGTATGTCTTCAACATCAACTTCAACAGCTCACTGCAGATCATATCAAGCAACTTACTACATTTCTACATGTAACATTTGTGTAATTGTTGAAGAAGTACATTTGCTCACATGATGTGATGAAACATTATTATTTCAAGGCTTTACCAGTATGTGGTGTAAATGAGATAGTGATTCCAAACTCTCCTAAAATAAATGACATTGTCCAAAAAAAGAAAAAAAAAAAAAAAACCTTCTATTCTGAATTCTACACTTGGTGTGAATGGAAAAATGTGCTTACATTTTAGAAATCAATATGACTTTATATCTTATTCATTCATATGTGTGATTACCTTTTGTGTGATCACACTATACATTTTGACATATTTAGAATAAGAATATGTTTTGTACATTTATACTTTTTCGTTGAGAATGAAAAATGAAAATCTAAATGATATGAAAAATGAAATTTGTTTAACATGACTTCGGACACAGGTTGAGTGCTAACAAAACATACACACACACACACACAAAATAAAAAAAAGAAAAATACTGGAAAGAGACTAACCCCATGGCCTAGAAATCTTATGATAGGAATAACATTCTCATTGGCTATACACTGTAGGATCCTGGGGGCGCCGTAGAGACCCCCTAAACAGGATGACAGGGATGAGATGTAGAGACCAAGGAGCCATAAGAAGCCTGTCAGGGAAACCTGGAAGCAGAGAAGGTCAAAGGTCACATGGAGGATCTGGATCTGAGGCTAGGGTAATAGTGCTTTCTGCTTGCATGAAATTCATTGGATGACATCAGGAATTTGGTTCAAGCTATCCTCATTAGTACAGATTTAATATTGGACTGTTACAGTCATAACTTTCAACTCTTTCACTATCTAAAAGTTACAAGTTGACAGACACTGGTATGATGATACTACATGTTTTGTTTTGTTTTTTTTCTGAACTTAGAATATGCATACTTGCATTCTAATAGTTCTATAGGGTTTGATTGAAATGCAAATTTTATAACATATTTTTCTTTCTAAGTAACTGCAATAATGTAAGGGATCTATCAATTTAGTATTCAATCGCAAAATACATCAACATAAATGTATCATTTGGAAAAGATGCTGTATCCATATTAGAGGTATTCACACACACCACCACCAAAAAAAAAAATAAATTCACACACACAGAGAGTTAAAGAGACTTCTTTTTTTTTGTAACTAAATGGGAAAGAAACTTTATGAAAGTTGTTAAAGTTGCCTCAATAACTTGTCTCTAGGATGGAAATAAAGATGTCTCTTTTCAAGACTTTTGGCAACAAAATTGTGCAAAAAATATTTTAACTTAGAATTCATAATAATAATATGGATAGACACAGACCTACAGCTCTCAATTCCATACAAAGACTTGCACTAGTGTAAACTAATCCCACTAGGAACACAATATGTGACCCTGCACCACAAAACGAACAAAAAGTCGCCAGACATGGATTTTTAGTTAAGGTCAGATTCTGAAAGAGCAGACTCTAAGCTTTAATATGATATATGTGACCATGCACCTCAAAACGAACATAAAGTCGCACACACTGATTTTGTGCGAGGACTGAAAATAAGTGAAATGGGTCAACCTAGCCGAACTTGACTTTTTAATATTTTCTGAAAGAGCGGGTCTTCTTTTACATTATGCTAAAATTTGGTATCATAAAACGGGCAGGAAAGTGTGTTTTTTTAGCAGTTTATCTCGAACATTTTTGGTAGAATAGTGTGATTAGGTGTGTCTTTAGAATCCCTTTTTCGTTTCTGAAAAACCTTGTCCACACTCTTCACTTTCAACTCTACTAACTTTTGAAAGGATAGTGCTACTGCTTTGAAAGTTGGCATTAATTATGGACAGAATGTGTTAATGAGGCATGCTTAATTTCAGTTTAATCTGATAATCCCTTCATTGTTGTTACTCTGGTGGTTTACTTCCTGTATTTTTGTCCCATTCATCGCACAGCCAGCACCATTTGGTAAAGATTAAGTGCTTGAATAGACACTGTACTTCAGAGCCTCTTTTCTCAGTTCACACTTTTCCTGAGTTTGTGCTTTCTTTCCAATATTTAGATAGGTTAGGAGAGTCCATTTGATTTGAGTTGTATATACATCATTTTAAAGCTTAAAGTCTGCTCTTTCAGAATATATGGTCTTAACTAAAAATTCATGTCTGGCGACTTTTTGTTTGTTTTGAGGTGCAGGGTCACATATAACCCAATTCAAATGGACTCTCCTAACCTATCTAAATATTGGAAAGAAAGTACACACCCTGGATAAGCGTAAACTGAGAAAAGAGGCTCTGAAGAACAGGATCTATTCAAGCGTTTAATCTCTACCAAGCCGCCCTAGCTATGCGATAAATGGAACAAATAACAGGATGATAACCACCAGAGCAACAACAATGAAGGGATTAACAGATTAAGCTGAAATTGTGCATGCTTTATTAACACATTCTGCTGATGATCAATGCCAACTTTCAAAGCAGTAGCTTTATCCCTTCTAAAGGCATTGGAGTTTTAAGTGACGAGCATGATCAGGGTTTTTAAGAAATGAAAAGAGGACTCTTTGAGAAACACCTAATCACATTATTCCACTAAAAAGTGTTCCAGAAAAACCTTTTCGTTTTATGATCCCAAACTTTAGTATGATGTAGAAGAAGACTCGCTCTTTCAGAAAATATGAAAAAGTCAAGATTGGCTAGGTTGACCTATTTCACCTACACGTTATTTTCAGCTCTCACACAAAATTATAGTGCGTGCGACTTTTTGTTCATTTTGTGATGCACGGTCACATATGACCTACTGCAAGGTGGACATGTTCCACACCCCAGATTGGATGGGTACACTCACTGTCTCAGCTATCATGTAGTCGTTCTGCAGGTACCACCTGTCGCAGGTTGCCCCCAGCAGGATGGCAAAGAGAAGGTAGAGGACTGTGGTCACTCCCAGGGCGGACAGCGTACCTTCCGGAATGCTCTTGCGCGCGTCCCGCAGGTCGCCGCTCATGTTGATGCCTGCCATCACCCCGGTGGCCGTAGGGAAGAAGACCCCAAAGACGGTGAAGAAGTTCTCCCCGGGCAGGTAGTCGGCGGCCGAGTTATTCTTGAAGACTGTCCGATTGTAGCCCATGAAACCGTCATCTGTGGTGTGGAGTGAAGAGAATGGAAAGGAAATTACTCAGGAATTCTGGGCTGGCTTATTCTACTCGCATATGACTGGGTTATTCCTACCTTCCTCACTCTACACTTCTCTTGAGCTAGAAATACTATGGATAGTTAAAATGTAAAGGTAAATGTAAGGCGGCCTGCCTCAAATATATCAGGGAATCCCCGTAACAAATTGTACACAGCTTTTATCACTGATTGGCAAAGGTACACTGTATATCTTTGAGGTATATATAGGCCCATTCTCAGTAAAAGCGTTCAAATACGGAATTTTGGTGTCGCCGACATTCCATGACAGTTTGCGGTTCCCTGAAACCTATTAGATACTATTTAAATGTTTATAATATATCACGAGGACTTTATTTGTTAAAAATAAACACGATCAAATGCGGTTGTCTGCCTTTTTGTATAAAATTTTGCTGTTAAACTTCGTTAAGACCCCCAAAACGCAGTGTCGCCGGCTATTTCAGAATTATGTTTTATTGCTCCTCTCCGTCCACAAACACACTTTCCAAATATCATTTCATGGACGATGAGCATATCATATGTGCTAATCACAATACTCAAAAAGTTCCAAAATTTTTATTGACTTCTTTTTTTATAGCCTTTTGAAACCTGTCGCCAAATTCACCGCCAGATACGTTACCAGTTTCTTTAGTGTTACAGCATTGGGAAAATAACAAGACTATGCAATGACCCTGTGTATATGAAACCCTGAGGATATACTTCATACACTGCAAGTACTTAGATTTTTTGTGCAACAGCTCTGTATTGAGAATACGGTATAATGTTTGAAATATCGGTTTTCTACACTTTTATTTGGACAGATACGTTACATACTTTTCACGCCACCCACTGCGACAGATATTGCAATGTCAGACAAATTGTATATTATACATTACTCCTCGGAATGACGCATCGATTCAACATTAAAGTTTAGTACAAGTGAGAAATATTTGGTAGATATCGCTCTCATAATAATATGATCGACCATATACGTTACCACAGATACGTTACCCCAGATACGTGACCGAATTTTGCTCATTGGTCTTGTGCTTTCTGGGGGATCAAATCTGGTCGAAATTCATCCCTACACATTACATGCTTCGTTTTGTTGGACCTCAGGATTATATTCTTACACCAAAAGGACAGAGAGGTGAAAAAGAGCAACACTTCCACATGATTTTTCTTTGTGCGTCAGTGTCTCACAACTTAATGCCAATTTTTCCGACAGATACGTTACCACATAATCAAAATGCTGAAAAGAAATTGTAAATGTTTTTACAAACAAATCGTTGTGTGCTCATAAACTCCAAAGTTCTATTCTATAAAACCCAGCCACTTTCATATTCTATGCAACAACTTTGAACGTTTATTTTACAAGACGAAGCTAAGATTCAGCGTATCAGTTTTTTGCTTTTCAGATTTAGCAGATATGTTACGTATAATTCAGGGCACCCACGGTGACAAATAATGTTATGTAAAACAAAGTGTTCATAAAACAATTCTGCATAGAATGACGCTTCCATAAAAAATAAGAGTTATGTTCAAATGAAGAATACTCAGTAGAAATCGCTTTGTAACTTCACCGACAGATTCATTTACGGTACGCCAGATACGTTACCAAACTTTGAAAGAGTAAAAAGTAGTTTATGAAACGCTTCCGAGAAAAGTTTCAGTGTTCTGTTGCATATTTATTCTAGTGTTTTTCAACATATGAAGAACTACTCAAGATTCATTGATAAGTTGAACAATTATTTATTCATTTTCATTAAAAGGGATGAGCCAAATACGTTACCATAGGTCAAACAACTGTTTAGCATATCGAGTTCATAGAGACTGTACCTACTTCCTTCTAAGTGCCTGCAAAAATATATTTTTCAAACCTTGTTTGCATTATCCATCAAAACTTAATGAATATTTACAGTCAGATGGATAAATACATTCAGACGTAAGATGAGAATATTCTGTGAATGAAGAACTCAGCTTTCACATTTAGGGCTCTTTTCCACTACATTTCATAGTTCAAATATTACGTACAATGTTTAAAATGGTTAATTTGGGCTTACATCATTCATCTTTACATCAATTCATGAGGTAAATAATTAAACAGGTGATATTCATTAATTCATACACAACTAGAATTATTACTTATATGTTACCAGATACGTTACCAAAAGTGATTCGATGTTTTTCAATAGTTATTTCCCCAGGAAAGCAATTCATATTTGTTTCCTGTGGAAATTCCAGATCGGATCGTTCCCTTTGCATGATTTGTGGGATTCGAAACTTTATTTGTAAGCGAAATTTGCTAAAAAATACAAAGTGAATCTTAAGGTTATATTTCATTTCAGCAAAAAGCATATTTCAACCTACCACACAGAAATAATTTCTACCAATTAGCAAGGGATGACAACATCTTTACCTCTTGAAAAACCCCAATATCTTTAGGGGGGACAGATGTCTTTTCCTGAACAGAAATTGGATCAAAACAATAAATTTAATTCAGAGTTAGGAGTCCATTACAACATGTAAATTTGCGGTAACGTATCTGATTGGTGATCAAAAATCATATATGATGCTCTATTTCAATTCATTTTTATTCAATAAATGGCCATCATTTAGAATGTTCCACTTTTTGTTTCGTATTTGACCGGTTTTGAAGTTTCCGAAAACACATCTTTGAATGTATTACTTTGTGGTTGATTTTTCGGTTTTACTCACATGGAATTGAACACTTAATCTGAGAATGGCCCTATAAGTACACACACAGCCAAAGAACCTCAGCTGGAGTCAAATGTTACCGATGAGCATAAGCATTTGCTGATGGGCAATTCTCTTCTAGCAAGCCTCTGCTAGTCGTAGTTTTTTAATGTACCCCAGTGGGCAGAGAATAAAGGTAGATTAAATCGGGCCACCCTTCTCTCCCCATGCTACCAGGTCTTTTAACCCATTGAGGATGAGTCCTGAGACTACTCGGGCAGGTGTCTATGGGAAATGTGTCTTATAGCAAAATCAGTCCGTCCTCAATGGGTTAAAGGGGCGATTTTCATAATTTCACATCATGTAGTAAATAAATCGACAGCTCCATGTATAGAAAAATCGTGGAATCTATTGTTGTCCTTAAGTAGAGAAACCAATTAACTGAAAATCTTAAACAAATTACACTGAACAGGAATGATGAAATTGAAGCCTCCTATATTTCAGAAATGTAGCAGTGAAGTAATTCCGTTACAATATCGCCTGCTTAACAAGTTCACTTGTGAAGAATCTATGCATGCCTTATTCTTTTGTTCTGCTTCCTTGAGCCCCCAATTCAGGCATTCTTATGGAGAGGCTGCCATGTCATCACCCTTGTTCATTGCAATTAATTTTGTTATAAATTTTGAAAACATTCTCAATCCTCATCCCAATCACTTTCTAAATTCAGAAACTCCGTACTCACTTTAACTAATTTATAGTTGTTCAAATGTAAAAGTCTTAAAATCATCCGAAGGTCCCCTTTAAGCTATCTGAAAGGAGCCAAGGAATGTGACGACCACCAACCTTTATCTGTGTGGGCCACAGTTCCCACCAGAAAGTCCAGTGTGGCCACACCCAGTACGGCCAGGAGGAGGAGCTGCATCTTAATGACCCACTTGACCCCTGCAATGTTGATGGCCAAAAGGAGGAGGATGACCGCTATGCCCACGCCTCTCACTGCCCAGGGGTTGGTCCAGTGAAACATCTCGGCCACCGATTCGCCAAAACCGGTGCAGTACAGAGCACAAGCCACGGTCTGAGATACATTGTATAAGCAACGATGTTTAATATAAGAATAGATGAGACAGCTGCATCAATGCTACAAAAATATTTTCATTTTCCATGGACTTTCACCCAAAAAACCCCTAAAATACATATACTGCACAAAATGTGCAAAATTTTGCTCGAACGAAAGTGTTGCAATGAAATCATCATAATACTCATTTAGAATAGTTTTCCTTTTTTTTAAATACTTTAAGCATACACCTGTTTGAACATCTAGACAAAAACTGATCTTTTACCGTCACACTGAATGAAATGCTATGCCATGCTCGTCTTGCAGATTTTCATTACAAATTAGTGTGGGTAATAGTGCACACAAGTACATTCTTTTTTACTCACACTGAAGAAAATAATCCATTATATGACCTAATGATACTTTTTCTTTTCTTTTGTTAGAATATGGAGAAAATTGAAAAAGAAAAGAAAAAAAATAAAGAATGTAATCAGCAGCAGCCTCAGTGAGAGAATGCCGTAGCCTCGGAATCAGAAATTTGATCGAGATTGAGGTGCTGCCACTCCATATTACCATTTGAAAAAAGGAAATCCAATCAAAATGGAAATGACAAAATAAGAATTTCATAAGATTTTGTTTTGTGTGGTTTAACAACACAGTGACATTGGCCATTATCATAGAAAAGCAAATGGGATACATTTGAAAACCAAACAAATTGCCAAATAATACGCACACAGCTTCTTTTCTACATTTCCTTCTTAACTGATAACAAAGTGGGATTATAAGAAAAAGAAAAAGAACATTCTCAGTACCCATATCTTTGAAACAAGCTGTGATATGATTTTATGCTTCTAAAATGAACAATGGCAAAGAATTGATGCTACTTGTAGTAGCTACAGGATGTACACTCAAATTTGAAGAGGTATCTAATTGAATCGCAGCTGCTCCAGCCTTCCACAATTTTGCTTGCATGTGTGTAACATGCTGGGAATCAGTGTCTTGGACAAGATTACAGAACACATCATACGCAGACCATGTAGAAAGAAGAAGAGGAAGAAGAAGAAAAAAGTGCACAGACAACTGCTAGACTCCAGCTATACAGGGTGGCCTAGAAAGAATGGAACACCTAAGATCTTTTAATTTTGAAAGCAATATCGTTGCAAATATGTCATTATTTTGCATACTATTGGAAAGGCCATTCTTTTTCCAATAGAATGACATCAAGTTCTTTAATTTGGGTTAATGTATTATGATTTTAGGACCATTTTTGTCAACCCTTGCAATTTTCAAAATGTAACCATTTTGCATTCTCAGAGATACCGAAACCAGCGAGAATTCGGCTTGCCATAGAACCAGTTGCGTTCACAATGTGTGGAATGTGGGGCGAACAGTGTGATTGTCACTGTCCGTTATCATTGTGAATAATGTGAATGTCATTGTGAATATCATTGCGAATGCTATTGGTTCTATGGCAAGCTGAATTCTCTCTGGTTTCAGTATCTCTGAGAGTGAAAAATGATCACATTTTGAAAATTGCAAGGGTTGACAAAAATGGTCATAAAATCATAATGCATCAACCAAAATTAAAGAACTTGGTGTCATTCTATTGGAAAAAGAATGGTCTTTCCAATAGTATGCAAAACAATGACATATTTGAACAATATTGCTGAAGTTAAAGATCTTAGGTGTTCCGTTCTTTTTGGGCCACCCTGTATAGTGATGTACATTTTTTATGAGACCTAGATGATTTAATATGGGTAACAGCAAACAATTCAGATGTTCCATCTCCCAGACCTGCAGGGGTGGAGGACAAGGCACATACTGTCATTTCAGGAGATGTTCACAGTCACGCCTGACCTTTTGAAGAACTGAGTTCACATATATCGAGACAAATCCCTACAGAAGCAAAGTCTGAGCCATGGAGCGGCGGGGAAAATTACTCCGGCAGCTAGGAGACAGAGCTGTAATTGTTGTGCTGGATTACATCCCATTGGACGGAAATGCAATAACAGTGGCAAGTGGTGAAGGAATGAGAATGGAAAATGTGCACTGGACAGAAAAATAAAAAGGTGAATGCCTCAAGTCCTGAAAATGAAGGCTGAGAGTGAAAAAAGTACTTTCCATTCAAGTCAAATGACACACGTATACAAAAAGAAAAAGGGAATGAATTGTAGAAAATGTTGGCACTTAAAAAAGCAAATGAGATGGGGCAAGGTCAGTAACTTACATCTCTCTGACAGGCTTGTACCAAAAGTGTTCCACCAAAAACGAAATATTTAAAAAAGACACTGTTATATCTAGGGTCACTGTCCTTACCTGGCCAAAAGAATACAGAATGCCCAAAGTGGCCCCCATTCGGGCCCCTAGAACGTGGGACAGTAGGAAGTAGATGCCCCCGCTCTCCATTTTACATCGCTCGCAGACACCGATGGCCGCCAGGGAGGAGATCAGCGCCACGGTAACCGTCATGAGGATGATGAGAACCGAGAGGCCCACTCCTGCGTTGCCCTGGCAACAGATGATGACAAGTGTTAAAAGATCTATGATGAGAAACAATCACTACCAGACAGAGTTGAGTGCTTTTAATAATCCTTATCACCATCTCATCCATTCCACCTACAGAGGTAGTCCACAATCCCAGCCTTGGCTGCAATGAAAGGACCATACAAGCCTCCAACTTGGGTGGCGATATCATAATATCAACCTAATGCCTAAGACTACTCTTTAGCCTTAAACAGTATCCATGGAAACAAACATTTGACAGTCTAAATTCAGTACTTACTGTAACATGCTAAATCACATTATCACACTACAGACGTATAATTACGTTACAACTTTCCTGTGTGATGTTTAGAATAAACCAACTAAATTCCTTGCATCACCAGCTATTTCTGCAAATGTCATGGTACCAGGTATTTCTATGCTCTCCTCATTCATCTGATCACACTGTTACTGAGCACTGTTAATACTTCAAACTTCCAAAAATAGGGATATCATGAGTTGCATTTTGTCAAGAATAGTGTAAAACAAAAAATTTTGCATGCATATCATTTTTGTGAATTTTTCAAGGAGCCAAGAGTTGTGAAATTGAAATGCACCCATAGTGAAAGTTTTTGTCTACATTACAGTGTAAATGCACTAAATGCCAGTGGCATTTGTGAGGTTTCATGACGAGAATATTTTTGGTTTTGTGTACATGTAGGCTAATGATAGACTCTTTGCATACAAAATGTACATGAACAGTGCTTCAGAGAACTCCTTTAATATCAGAAACACTTTTTACAGGAAGCACTACTTATGTCCAGGTTACAGAAATCTGGTATAAAATCCATTTAGCCCTCATCCATGTTAACTTGATACACATGTACATTGTATGCTCGGAGGGCATCTACCCGTACCAGTATTCATACACAAAATCAATGTTGTTACATTGTATTACATGCATGCAAAGAAAAATACATTTACGTGTAGCAACATATGGATTGTACCTCTTGATGTTTGAGCAAAATCAGGCATTTAAAACAAAAGCTATACTATTTGAATGTGTGTTAGTCATCTACAATGTATTATGGCTTTTCAAGAGCATACTGAATTAGTAGTCCAGTGTGGTTATGTTAAAATCAATGTTTGTTTTCTACATATAATAAGCTTATGTTTAGTTTGGTAGAAAGCAAAGAATATTAAACAATAATAGTGCTATATATTACCATTTGTGGTTTTTATTAGGTCTACAACAATTATAACAGTTCCTGTAGTCACTTTAGGTGTACATGAAATATCTGTCATTTTACATTTTCTTTAATGGAGTGGAATGCAAATGCTTCATATCAGTGAGTACATCAACATATGTACATCGAAAAAAATTATCTTTTGAGTTTTAATTAAGTTTGAAATCACTTTTTCCTTCCGTCTTACGTGAACACGTCCGGATGGTGGAAAGGTCTGAATAAGAGATGGTCAGATAAACGAGGTTTGACTGATTTCACAGCCATGCCCACTCTGACGCATGCAATGTACTGTCTAACCAATACTTTGGCCATGGACTGCTCAAGGGACAGTATTCTAGTACTACATTCATTCCCAGACGGTGTGCAACGTAGGGCACATCCACTACAACAATGTAGTTGTACAATGCATGTCATTCTAGTTTCTTTCCAGCAGTGTGTGTGCTTCAGCCTGCTAACTGCAACTCCCACACAAAACCTTGCGGAAGCAAATCTACATTAAAGTACCAGTATGTTATTTCATCGTTCGCGGTTCGAGTGGCTTGGCATGATTTCTGATGCAGTAGATTCATCCAGGCTCAAAAACAGGTGGTTTTATCTTACACACACTTGGAAACATAATCCCCAATCCCACACTCTATACTAACTTGCTGGCATGCAGTGATTTTATGTTTTCTCTTTTATCACAAACCAAAAAAAAAAAAGAATAACAGAATGTACTGTATGGATGTACCTTGTGCTGAACTTTTAACCGGTCGAGGACGGTTTGCTTTTGCAATAACACACAAAATCACTACAAGGCTGCTTCCTCATTAAAAAAGAAAAAAAAAATACACAAACTGAAGACATATAAATGCACAAACTACAGGACATGCAAATATCTGGGCACCATTTCATGAAAGATAAATCAGCCCTGACAAGTTGTCAGTCTAGTACAATTTTAGTAAAATCTGTGGTTTTGATTAAGAACACTATAAAGAAGCTCTGGTTGCTGACTGTTACTATGGTAATTGTCAGAGAAGTACTGACAACTTGTCAGGGCTGTCAACTTTCATGAAATACTGTCCTGGTTATTTCACGTGTTGCAAATGTCCTAGATGTATTATTGTTGAATAATTCATGTGAATGATGACAGGATTTTGATTGTTTAATCTTGTATACACAACAAAGAGAATGCAAGGTATAAATTTATGTATCAAATATGAGGCATTACTTTAATACTGGTGGGTAATGCCCAAAGTGGATGAGGACTTTAAGATCTCAAGAAGGACAGGGATAAACAACTATTATACACCAGAAAATATGCTTTATACCTTGGTGAAAAAGACAAAAAAAAAAATATTCAAATGGAGTTACAATACAAATGATGTTCTCGTTTTAAGTATAAACATGCATAACTTTTGATTGACAAAAAAAAATATGTGATATTTCAACTGAATGAAATTCCTTTCCTTGGAAAGATTTGCAGGGGTGGATCCAGGAATTCTGTAAAGGGGGTGGGGGGGGGGGGGGGGCGTGACTAATATTTCTGGTGCCACTTCCGGGTTTCATTTCATTTTTTCTTTTTATTTCTTTTATTTTTAACGAAAAATAAAGGGGGGCGTGTGTGCCGGTTGCGCCCCCCTCTGGATCCACCACTGATTTGCATAGTTTATCATTAATATTATGTGTGCATAACTTTACAGTCAGCCTGTTTTAAATCAAGTACCAGCAGATGGTTAGGGGTCACTCACTGACCCATCTCTATTCTTGACCTCATTCCCTTTCATATGGCCATAAGGTCTGTCTGAGTGAGTCACCGTGATACAAATACCTGTGTGATATTGGCAGCTGTTAAATTGTCTCTTTTCATATTTTAATGAGGAATGGAGGGGAGGTGGGGATGGGGTAGTTAAGGAGGAAGGGGAGGGGAGGGGAGGGAAAAGGAGAAGGGGAGGGGAAAGGGGAAGGGGAGGGGAGGGAAAGGGGGAAGGGAAGGGGAGGGGAGGGGAGGGGAGGGGAGGGAAAGGGGAGGGGGAGGGGAAGGGGGAAGGGGAAAGGGGGATGGGAGAAAAAGGGGGAAGGGGAGGGGAAAGGGGGAGGGGAGGGAAAGAAGGAACGGGGAGAAAATGGGGGAGGGAAGGGGAGAGAAAGGGAGAAGGGGAGGGGAAAGGGGAGGGGAGGGACAGAGGGGGAGGGGAGGGGAAAGGGAGAGGGGAGGGGAAAGGGGAGGGGAGGGGAGAGAAAGGGGGAAGGGAAGGGAAAGTAGGAAGGGGAGGGGAGGGGAAGGGGAAGGGGAAGGAGAGGGGAAAGGGGAAAGAGAAGGGGAGGGGAAAGGGGAGGGGAGGGACAGAGGGAAGGGGAGGAGAGGGGAGACTGGGGAGTGGAGAGTCAATCTTCTGGGTTGAATTTGGTGGAGATGATAGGATTCTGGTCATCCTTGAGTGATCACAGCCAGGGTCCGGAACCATCTCTAATGACCTTAATGAAGGTGCTTTTGATGTCACCAATTCTGCAATTTTAAAATCTGAGGGGTTTTAGTCCTCCTTTGATAAATTATTTGCAGATAGGTATAAATGTATAAATCTTAAAGTCTAGATTTTTGCTTATCACAGAAGAAAAAGAATTCCAATGCAGTTCAAGAGCATGAATCATATAGAGCACTTAAAATTGCATTTATGATACAATAAAATCTAATATTAATGATACCACACACCATCATCTAAATTTTCACACTACCAAATGTTCACTGAGACTGTGCCAATACTTTACAGTAGACTAGACACACTGTACAAATTTTGTACCTTGCAACATTTTGGACAGCCATTTATGACAGCATTTAACCCAATCCTTTGACACATACAAATTTGTATAGTCTGAGACACCTTTCAATGTACAAACAAATGTGGGTGTGAATTCTGCCCCAGCTGTTGCTTTTTCTACACACAAGTCTTCCTTGTACATCTGCGGTGCACAAGGGTACTAATAGTAGATTCCTGTGTTGGTAATTGCATTTATACATGTCTGCAACAGCAAAATTAAACCATTGTACCTCAACCTACATTTGCATGCAATGACACATGCTGTCCTATTTGTGATTCATCAATATTTTACTATCAAGGACCGCTTTTACAGTATTCACAAATGAAAGTGGGAAAGAAAAAAAAACAAAATACTGAAGTGTTTACTATCAATATTAAAGCTATTAATATGAAATAGCCCAATAATGGCTATTCCCATAATAGTTTCTATGGCACCTACTTCGTTTCATGAGGAAATCAATTCAGAATCATTTCTTTTTCCATGCGACTATTGATCACCTTGTAATTTTATGAATGTAGCAATACTTGATTGCTATAGCATAAAATATGCTTATGGGATTTTTTTCTTGATAACTAGCAAACATCGAGAATGAAACTGTACAGCATATGTGATGGATATATCTCCAACACGTACAGTGTATCCAATCCACTGCATCACATTAACGCATGAACGTACACACTGTACTGCAACTTTAAATTCCTCACAAACCTCAAAACCTGTGTGTGTTCTTAAAACTCTCATACAATTAATATGCTTGAATGGCAAGGGTGCAATAATTACACGAGTATTGATTTATAAATGCAGTAATATACATTACTGTTATTGTCAGATTTTGATCATCAGCCATGCAGCATAATGTTAGTTAACACAATATTGCAGTTCAAGATGAATTACAGTAGGTAGCATGCATGCTGTATGGTGTATAGTGTATTTGAATGAGTCAACTAAGTTTTGATGTATTATGTTCAGCCTCAAGTTTCCCATGCTACATGTGTATTAGTAAACCAAGCAACCTCTGTCACTGAATACTCTTGTAAATAGTGGATGAATCTAAACAGGGTTAATTAATGTTGTTAGGCTTTTGGGATCTTTTTCCATCATTTCATTCCAGTTGTTATCATCCAATCTTACATTGTAATATGCAATCAGGAAAACAAATCAGCAATTTGTGCTGGAAAAAATGTAACTTACATTTTCATAAACATTATATTTTCATATCTTCCATAGACAGTTGGGATGCAATACCTTTGATATTAAATTCATACAGTACAGTAAATGATTACTTGCATTCCTCTATGAATGGGCAATGTTGTGTTCTTGAAGCACACACAAAAAATTTATTTAGGAAATTAAACAATTATGGGGATACCTGACCTGGGAAACGACCCCCCTAAAGAGAAAAAAAAAATCTCTCAAGAGGGGTGCAGAGAAGTTATACAATTTCCTGGACAGTCTTTTGCTTCAATCCTAAAGTAAATCATACTAATTGGGCATCTGACCATGAGATAAAAATGTTCAGATTTTCATCTTTTAAATCTAAACAATGCATCAGAATGAAACAAAAACCTGCAATACCTGTGTTCCACACCAGTACGGAGGGTTTGTACAAAAATAATGTTTTTTTCTCTGTTATCTTCAGTTGTTGGGGACCCACATCTACAACACCCCCACAGTATAAATTGATGTAATTGAGACCAGCTTTTCCTGGACAGGTGATCATGCGTTCTAATCAGATCTGTTTAAAGTTTCCTCATAAGAACATGATAAATGCTGGACATCTTTATATTTACAAGGGATGTCTATACGGTAGGCAGTCACTGTAGCTCACTGGATACTTTGGTTTATAGAAAGTACATTAAATAAATTTGGATAATGAAAGTATTGGATGATTCATCGCTGTGCAAAAAGAAAAAAAAATACCCTGCTTTCAAGTTCTGAAGACAATGAATGCAACATCTGTCTTTTTTATATCCATGTACAACTTTACTCAGTGATGAAGGTGTGTGGATAATAGCTCCTGTTAGTGTTTGTTAGTGCTCCAATTGCTAGATGCAAATACTTTTTATACCGCACCCAAAAGTCATGCGATTATGATAATCGTGTAGTCTACCATTCCAAACACCTGCATTAGGCGTTGATTTCCGTTGTTATCCAATGGAGAATTCAGGGTTAGGTGAATAGCTTGCCGAAAGCATGATGTGGGAAGCAAGCAAAAGCATTTTAAAATAGTATGAGGCTTTTGCTACAGTACATACTCCAGGAAATCTTCTGGCATGCTGGCTGCAATCTCGATACATACCATGGACCGTTCTCTGTACGCTCGTCTGATGGCAACTAATTACTGTCTCTCGCAACCAATTCGCATCTCAATTGCAAATTCATCTGTGTGAAGGATAGTCAAGCGATGTATCGCGTGCAATGAAATAAATTTCAATGGAGCTGCAATTTTCGTTTGAGTATCGGAAATCCACATTGCGATGTCATTTCATTACACTGCATTTAGGGAACCAATTGCACACACACAAAAAAAAAACACCAACAACAACAACATTTAAGCATATCCAGAAACTGTCGGTCAATTTATCTATCAAAATCTCCAGCTAGCATAATTTAGGCAATTTTTGCCATTATGCCATTCACAATCAATCACACCAAACTTTCCTCAATTACATGATAGAATACAGACTAACTATAGAAATGAGGTTTTGTCATTTTATTCCATTAATCCCTTGTACAACTCTGAGGTGTTCAGATTGAGATATCATGACGTTTGCTGCAAAGTGATGCGACATTGAAATATTAGAAAGGTTTCTGTATATTTACAGGGTCAAGATTTTATTCCTGTGTGTCACTGTTCATGCACAAAACAATATAGATATGTTGGCAATGATAACACAGTATGTTGAGATGGTTCAATCAGTCTTTTAAATGTCACTCTGTTGCATTGTACAGTCAGACATCATGATCTCAGTGTTCTTCTGGTAGAAAAAAAAAAAAAAAGAATAATTAACCAGGAATGGCAGTCAGATGTGTACTTCTATGCAGGTAATGGTAATACACTGGAATACATGATGATGCATAGCATCTTTGATGTAGAATGCACACAAAATTTGGTGCAATGTATGAATGTTGTAGATTGCCTCACTTTAAATACTCAGCTGGTGCTGCAGATTCTCCTAGCCAGGTTGCACTATTCTCAACTGGAAATAGACAAATTGACAGATAAAAACCCAGCTTTAGGACCTTCTGTCACTTCAGTAGTCTATTCTTTTAAAATTGTTACTCTGATCCCTATCATGTGTCATGTCCTATTTCCTTTATGAATTTCCCCCTCCATTTCTTTTCTTTGTTTTGTTTTGCTTTGTTTGTTTGAACATTTGTTTGTTTTTTAAAGGACAAGTTCACCTTCATAAACATAAGGATTGAGAAAATGCAACACTATTAGTAGAACACATCAGTGAAAGTTTGAGGAAAATTGCACAATCGATGCAAAAGTTATGAATTTTTTTAATTTTTGTGTTGGAACCGCTGGATGAGGAGACTACTACAGCTTGTGAGTCATATGCGTACAACAGTATAAAGAAAATATAAAAGAAAATTCAACATATTTTCACTTTTTTGGCATAATAAAAGTGCACTTGACTTGCCTCTTTCTAAAGGCAGGGGGAATAATATTACCAATAACATTTGTCGGTAACGAGTCAGGGGAATGTGTACTTTTTTCAAAAGATGGAATTTTGTGAAATTCTCTTTATATTTTTCTTATATTGTTGTACGCATGTGACATCTAAGTTATTCATACACTGCAGTAGTCTTCTCATCCAGCGGGTACTGCACAAAAACTTCAAAAATTCATAACTTTTGAACGGATTGTCTGATTTTCCTCAAACTTTCAATGATGTGTTCTACTAATATTGCTACATTCTCTCAATCCTTATGTTTATGAAGGTGAACTTGTCCTTTAAAGACAAAACCACCCTTTGATAATGACTCATGTGTCCTTACCACCATCCATCCGGTTCGGAGAAATATGACCACACCAAAGATGTTAATCATACAGGAGGTGAAGACCCCATCCCAGGTACCGAAGAGGACCGGTTCCCTCACAAAGAAGTTGGCCTTCCACCATGGCGTCTGGCTGTGGCTGCTTTGCCCCGCCTACAAATGAGGAGAAAAAAAAAAACAAGAAAAAAGAAGAAAAGAAATGATTAACTAGAGGTCTTGACAAGATTGAACAACTGGTGTACTTTTACTGTGTCACAATTAAAAAATCAGCAGTAGATATGAAACAAGGACAGATTTAATAACGTAAAGTAACATTACAAATAAAAGAATACTGACAAAAGGAACAACAACAGCCATCAAAGCCATTACAGAGCTCTATTCAAAACAAAATGTTTAACAAAAGTTGTAGGTACTAAAGAACAAGTACTGACAACATCTCTGGTTTTGTCAGATAGATTTGACAATATTGTTTAAGACTAATATAATTTTGTAGCATTTTTTTACTGATTATAATAACATATTTGGGATGATCAACCCCCCCCCCAAAAAAAAGAGAGATAATCAGACAATAGGCCATAGGGACATTATCACTTCGTGTTATGCGCTATATAATCACCGTCAATAATTATTATTATTACAATAGTCTTATTCCTAAAAATGCTTCCCTTTATAATTCAAAAATTTTGCAGTACACAGGAAGGATCAGATTGTAGCAAGGTACAACCTGCAGAGAGTAAGTCTAATGTAAACTACAATGTATTGATGCATAGTCCCAGTGTACAATTTGTACTTCACATATTTCCCTGAAATACTGTGTTTTAAGAGAGCAAGATGTTGCTTCAGATCATATTTTTACTTTATAGCTTGTACAGGTGTACTCTGCGCATTGTACTACACTAATTTTATTAAAGCTCTGATCAATCTTTATACTGCATAATATCCATTGTTCCATGTACATTTGTAAGGAAACAAAATTGAAAGGTGCTGATGTGTTGTTATTGTTGTTGTTGCTGTTGTTGTTGTTGTTGTTGTTGTGCTGTGTTTAGCAATATTAACTAGACACAAGGACAGCATACTATATCGTGTACCAGAGAGACAGGGGTACAATTTTATGTATTAAAATGCATGTCGACAGGTCTGTATTATCTGCTAGTTGTACCACGAACCACACACCTACAAGTGTACTACACAGTGTAGAGATCACAGAATGCTTGGCACACTCAACAGTGAAGTGGACGGTAAAAGGCTATTCCTGCACTTTGAGAGTTTCCGTATTTGGCAATGTACGGATTATTCCTCGGCTGTTAGCCAAGTCAAAAGCAGAAAGCATTTCCAGTGAAAATTCTTTGAGTGGTTTGGGATTTTCATAAAGCAGTCCCAAGTACAAAAAAATTGTACACAGTTGTATGTACAACATTCACATACTGTACTTGGGCAGGTGTCTATGGAAAATGTGTGACTAGAGCAGAATTAGCTCATACCCAGCAGAAACCATAAAAACCTGCTAAAAACTTTGCTATGTGCACAGCTCATGTTGTTCCCAATATCCAATAAACTGAGATTTAATACACGTGCACTTCCCGATATTTTTAACGGTAATGCCTATAGCCCGAACAATACACAGCATTCAACATCATGCAAAATGCACTTAATTTGCAGATTATAATGGATTGGGTGCCACTTTGTACATGGTATGTTGTATTAAACAGCCTTTTCTATCATTTGTTTCTGAAGACAACTGCAGAAACACAAGTACAGTGTGATTTTGTATGGGAAAGACAGTTTTCCAGATTTTTGAATCTCCTAGCATGGTGATTCCTGGTTCCTGAAATCAGACCCTGGAGCAATTCACACTATGCTTTGAAAATCAAAAATTTTTGTAACACATTCTTTCTTTTCTTTTTCAAAACATATTGATGCAATATGCTTTGGGGAATGCACATTACAAAGTGGATAAAATAGAACTTGTAAAGTAGGCAGAGCTCTGCTTGTTAAAGTACATATTTGGCTGAGGGATTGTATACAGTGTATATATTCCAACTAGTATCAGGAACCTGAATATTTTGCAATGTTTTTATTTTTGAACATTTTGCAAGTCTGGTGCTATTTGTGAATTTAGAAACACACAAAAATATTAACTCTGATCCTACCATGAAAGCGACATGCATTATAATGCTTGTACATTTCTCCCTTGTAGTAATTTCTCCATTCAGCATTCAGCTGTACTACAAAATTGAAAATTTCACCAATCCCCAAATCGTCAGGAAGTCCTGATTTGCGAAAAATTAGACTCACTATTCATGGTGTAATTATATGTACCATTTGTACAAATGTTTATTCATTCAAAGATTTGGAGCTTTGCACAAATTGTCACAAAATATTAAGTCAACATTTGAATACACCATCCCCTCCAAAAAAAATTAATACATTTATAAAGAATATACGTATGTAAATACTAACAACCCATACAGCATATACTGCTTTATCATTATTTGTGTACTTTGCACACAGAAATTTCACACATTAGCATTCTCTTTTAAAAATCAACCATTTTATGGCACTTGAATGGTACAACACACAGTAAAATTGTGTCCACTATCAATACTGTACCTGTCAAACGTTTACAACAGAACTAGTTTTAGGTTTATAAAGCACACCTCTTGTGCAATGTGCACAACACAGTAAATGACAGTGTAGGAAATATTCACGACGGCCTGGAGGTAATCTGCACCGGATCAATGAAATCAATCTGTGGCATTGTAGGGCATGTAGGCTGCTCCTCAACACTGGATAAAGCCTCACTTTGTAGGTCGGTGATGTACAGTGTATACAGTACTTCTCCACTTTGTCACAAACACTGCCATCCAACAGCTGTGGACACAGAGTGTATAAATTGTATCGGTCGGTACCTACAATTTGTACACATGATATTGGTACTATTTTGTGTATTTGCGTACCGTATTGTTTTGGATGCATGCACATTAAAATTGTATTATATGATACATTTTATGTACAGCTGTGCAGTGTATTTTTATAGTATGTGTACAGTATAATAGTATGGACACTGTCCAGTATGAATACTGTAAAAGTGGATATTTTCATGCGACTAATTTTTCGCGCTTTGCCTGGTGAGAAGAGTTTCGCGTGTTTTTAATTCCAAGGAATCAAGACACCAAGTACACGAACATACGGCAAGCAAAAATATTTGCCTGCTTTTATATTCGCGCTGGCTTCTGGTTGCGTGAAATGCGCGAAAATTTCAACACCGCGAAAATGTCAACTTTTACAATACTGTAAAATGAGGAACATTCGCATGCATTTTAATTTCGCAAATTTCACAAGAGCTACGATTCGTGAAATTAAAATGCATGCAAAGGCTCTTGTTTACAGTACTGTACATTGTAAGCATTGAATGCCAGAGGCAAAAATTTTGTGCTGTGAAAAAGGCTGTCAGCTCCAATTTGCGAAAATTTCATGCCGCTATTAAAAATATCATGTTTTACAGTACTGCCAATGTTGTACATTATACACTGCATTGTGTAAAGATCTACATTGTAACATGGCATTTCGAAAAACCTTTTAGTCACCAAAGGTTGTGTTAAATTTACACCTTCTACAAAAGTTTGTTCCCTTACCAATCACATCACATACACTAGTGTAAACCTTGACTCTATGTTGTACGTACAACGTACAGCTGTAGATAGCGATAAGGTTTATAATGAGGTGAATAATGAAATGGAAATGACCTTCACATTCTTTTTTCAACATAAAAAACATATAGACAGTACATGTACAACATAGGCCCTACCGTAAAAGCACATATTTCATGAAGTCTGTCAACCAAGAGCTGGAAATTTGCACATGTACATATATGTCGACATATGTCGTACACTATGTACGCAGTATCATAGGACCAAGTGGAAAGGAGCACAATTTGTATGATGTCATACACTGTAAAAGTTGTATTCTGTGAAGAACACAACAACACTTCAGCGGAATTCTGGGATGTGCTACTGTAGCATGGATAATGCAGGGTGGTACAACATCCACTTTGTTTTTGTGCATTGTACACGCACGATGTACGGTTGTAATTTTTTTTTTTTAAAGTACAGTGTGTGTATGCTTGCCTACAGGGTACAATTAAAAACTTTTTATGGGCCTAAATTGTGTAATATCTACAGTGTATGCATCTACTGGACAGTTGCCTGGCACTAGAAATGCAAGCCATGAATTTTGACATTGTACATTGGCTTGTACTGTACAATGTACATAATTACACTTAAATGTACAATACACTGTGAATGTGCGTATGATGCTTGCAAGCATTACTATTTGAGCCTTTTTCGAGCAGAGGAAAATTCTTTGGTAACACTATTAACAGTACACTCAAACATACTGTATGTTCTTTACTGCTCTGTGAGTAATCCCACTGTAGCATGTTCATTATTGTACGACATGTTGTACACTGTTACTGTACAGTACATTGTACGTGTACAAGTGTACATTGCACTAAACAATGTATCCCTCTGACAGTACCAGGTAGCGACACAGAGGATAGTGACAGCTGTTCAATATTGCATGGACAGTGCACTGTTTTGTGAAGGTGATATCACCTCACTCTAATCAAAGCATAGATCTACAAAGGTTGTACACAGGGTATTACTGTTTACCCACATGGGCATTACAAAATTAAACACACTATCCTGTATCAGCTAAAACTGTGTAAAAAAAAAAAAAACACACAACAACTCCACCTCAGGCCCGTAGCCAGGGGGGGGGGGGGGGGGGGGGGGGGGTGCGTCGGGTGCGTACGCACCCCCCAAATTCTGAAAGGTCCACTTTTTCATAATAACGGTTTTTAGCAATTCTCAAGATAACAATCCAAATAAATATAAAGACACATTATATGCTACGTAAATGTGGAAGAGTACGTTTAACAATGTTAAAAATAATTGTACGAAACCCTTTTGTTGTATGAACCATCGGATCGTCCCCATGCACACAAACACAAATGTTATGTATCAATTTGTGCGAGCTATTACATATTGAAAACTTTCGGTCATCTGCGAAGCCGCGCTTCCGCGCGAACGCTACAACACGTAAAACGGGTCAAAAATCGACGCATTTTTCCACAAAATCTGCCATAACTTTTAAACTGTTTAAGAATCAAACTTGGGGCGCCCGGATTCTGAAAGTGGACACTTTAGGGATTATTTATGTGTATATATCTTTATTGTAACATTTGTAGCAGTGACGCAAATTAGATCAGAAAAGTACCTTATGAGTAGAATTGTCTATGGCGAACAGTCCAAATTTGACGAATTTGAGCATATTTTGCCGTCTTGCAATTCTTCCAGACGGGATATCTCGAGAACGGAAGATCGCACAAACTTGGGGCGCACGGTTTCAGAAAGTAGAGGTTCTGCCCATTTTTGTGACATAAGAATCTTGTCCATTGGTTGAGCAGTCCTGACGCAAATTTGCAGTAAAGCTAGACTACCCATTCACAATTGCTGTCATATGGAACGTGTACAATCCATACAGAACTATCACGTGACGAGACTACCAACGAAAATTTGAGCCGTTGACCTTCGCTGTCTGCCGTTGTCAGCAGTGTGACAGTTCTATTGGTTCTCATTTTAAAGTGAGCCAAAACCTAAGAACATTCTCACTTATAATTTCCAAAGAGTATTATGCAGGCACGCAAACTCATTTTAGTTGTAATCATTTAAATGTAATGGGTAAGAGGGTATGAGAGAGAATGGAAAGTGCTGAGCTATGAAGTAAAATGGTAAAGTAAAAAGTTTGTCAGATAGTATTACAAAAGCCTGATAGTATTGCAAGAGCTCCGGAGTAAAAACAGTCAGTGAAAAACCCTATGTATGATAGCATTGTGAGAGCGTTTGACTGCATTGTGACGCATCGTTATTTAATTTACATTCTTTATTGATATATTTTCATAAATATCTCAGGTAATGAGTCGGATTGGATTACAATTTTCACTTACAGCTTTGTAGAAGTCTGAGTCAACAGTATCACACAGTACTTCAAGACGTATTATAGTACAAACGATTTCTTGAGCTTGCACCGTTTCAGGCTCTGTTCTGGATACGGCGGTAGAAACTCATTCTTTTGTGTGGTTTATTTTATCATTATTTACTAATCTCTTTTCTAACTTACAGGTAGCGGATTTCTTTGCAGGCCAAATTCGGAAATGTAGTGTTGATTATTACTTATACATTTTCTCAAGTTGTGACAGTTCTATTGGTTCTCATTTTAAAGTGAGCCAAAACCTAAGAACATTTTCACTTATAATTTCCAAAGAGTATTGTGCAGGCACGCAAACTCATTTTAGTTGTATTTCATTTAAATGTAATGGGTAAGAGGGTATGAGAGAGAATGGAAAGTGCTGAGCTATGAAGTAAAATGGTAAAGTAAAAAATTTGTCAGATAGTATTACAAAAGAAACTCATTCTTTTTTGTTTGTTTATTTTATCATTATTTACTTATCTCTCTTCTAACTTAAATGTAGTGGATCTCTTTGCAGCCCAAATTCGAAAATGCCTATAGAGACAGCTTGTAACCAAATATGCTACTATAATTTAATAAATAAGAAATAACCATTCCAGTATGTATCTTAGTGTGCACAGTAAGACAGATCAAATCAAATAGGAAAACATCTGAGCACTAAGCCTGAGGTCTGAATTTGCACTCAACTTCTTCCAATGGCTAACGGATGTTTAATTTTTGAATTTCACTGACCTCCAAATTTCACAAAGAAAACCTTCTTAGCATGATGGTTAATATGACATTTGACTGATATTGGAGATGTTTGCGAATCGGATCTACTACCTTTAATATTATTAAATCTAAAATGATTATTTGAAAGTTCGGAAATGCTGGAAATATCCTACCACAAGGAGGCAAAATATAAATGGTTCACATTTACAATTCATTTTGTTTTAAAAATTTTCTTATTTATTTTCGTTTTTGACAAACTCGCATACCAACAGCTGATATACTGTATAGTAAAGTGAATGTTTCATCTTCCAAACAGCATCCAATGGGATGGAAAACTCCAACTGAAAGGTGGACACCGTGACCATACTCGCTAAAGAAAACGCGTAATAGGGGTCGTTTTTTCTCACGGATTAGATGGAAAGTGTGATGTACGAGCGTATATAATCAAAGGGTATCAAAAAGGCCGAAATTTGGGAAAATGGTATATTGTTCAATCATGATGAAGTACTTCTTTAGGGTGCAGGAAACATTTAAGGAATACTTGTTTTTAAGGCCCGAAAAAAATCATATAATCATTACTCGTTTAGGGGCCATTTTGAAAGTCCATGTATGAGCATGGTGTCCACCTTTTAATTGTCGCTACCCCTCCCGGGACAGTATCAAAGGACCGTTTTGTTAATTAACGCAATCCCCCCTTCCTTTAAAAATCCTGGCTTCAGGCCTGCTAACGCGGGTATACAATAGAAAAAATAAAAGTTAAAACAACACCAGGAAAATCACTATTCTCAATTTTGCGGCGCGCTACGCGCGCAGAGTCTCGAACACAATTAAACTTTGCAACTTCGTGGCAAAATGAGTTTTTACTATTTCCTAGATGAAATACCGTAACGCGATTGCATGCAACAGACAAAAATACAAATTTCCTTGAGACTTTAAAACGTCATTAAAACAGTCAAAATTCACAATTTGCGGCGCGCTTCGCGCGCAAATTCTTATACAACTTTTGTAGTTCGGTCGTCAAAAGAATATTGTGTGTGTGTGTGTGTGTCATCATTGGTATTGATACCGAAGGTCCGTTTTTTTAGTAACACCCCCCCTACGGGCCTGCACCTTGCAAATGACATAACAATAATTTGTTTACAGTTCACAATTTTGCACTCAGGTGTTTATTGTCCTTTTTAATGAGAAAATAATTTCTGCCAATTTCTATTATTTCTACAAATTGTACCTCAGGGAAAAATAATGTTTGTCAGTCAGAGGTTAAATTTGGATGGCTTCACTGTTGGAATCTTATGGAAATGAAACAAAAATATGTACATGCACAGATTACCTTCACTTTTAAAAGCCAAAGCGTAATTTGCATATTGCATGATTAACATGCATCATACAAACTGTATCATTTTGCCACATGGCTTTTATACTTTTAATTAGTCTTTTAAAAACTCTGCCTGCTTGAAGACATGTGACAACGACATGAGAAAGATTGACAGCCTCCAGAACAAAGAAGGATAATGAGAGCTAAAAAGGCAAGTAGATTGAAAATAGGGAGAGAGAAAATATAGAGAGAGAAAGAGTGAGGGGAAGACAGGTACATTGTGCTATTAAAGGAGGGGGTGTTGATCAGGGCTGTGATGATAATTATCCAGTGTGAAGGAGACCTTGGAATATCCTTAACAGCAGAGAAGGAATGGTCAACTCATGAAAGCTGAGTATGTGCACACCCATGATGATTTTTTTTTTAATTTAATTTTTCACTTTATCTAATATTTTCCACATCCTGATAAAAAGCATTTAAAAAAATACAGGAACTTTACGCACACACTAGAACATTGGAACAACACTGGAAAAAAATGGTCAACTTAAAACAATTTCACAACAGACAAACACAACATACTAGAAATGTCGCTAAGGCGACTGCTATGCCTCCGCCATAATGCATGATTCTCCTAATAGGTCTATAGTACATGTGGACAATGTATAATTATATTTTCACAATATTGGCAAAATATTGAAATTACATGTTTGTCACAAATGTGCTGAATGTTCACCTTCCTTAACCTACAGTGTAGGTTTAATTAGATGAATAGGAGAGCATGTATTTGGGGATTCAAGGACTTTAACTTGACTTTGACCCATTCATAAGTGTATGAATACTGTAATTTTCAAGGTATGGAGAAAAAGTGTAATTTCTGTATTGAAAAGTACACTGTTACCATTTTCTTTTGGCCTTTGACCCTAAAATTCATAGGATAATCACTGTCAGGCAGAACATGCATACATATGTTGTAAGTTTCAAGATAACTTGAGCCACTTCTGAGATATGGAGGAAAAAGTTAGTTCAGCACTTTCCCTTGATCTTTGACCTTTTGACCTTTGAGGCAAACCCCCCCCCCCAAAAAAAAAAGAGAAAAAAAGAGAAAAAGATAATTTCCAGATAATCTAGGTTATACATGCATACACCAAGTGTAAAAAAAAATTGCTGGCATTACATAAATACATGTATGAGGGAAATAGTAGAAAATTTGAAGTGTTGCACTTGACCTTTGACCCCTGACCTTTGACCCTATGAACCCTAGATTCTCTAGACAATAACTGCCAGTCAGTACATGTATATGTTCCATGAAGATACCTTGAACAATTTCCAAGGTACGGAGAAAAAAGCGAAGTTTTAATTTCTTAACTTGACCTTTTGACCTTTGACCTTTGACCTCATGACCCCAAACTTTCACCAGAGAATCTTAATTAGGTAATACATGTATACACTAAGTTTCAAGAAAATATCTTCAGGCATTGCATAGATATGGAGGAAATAGTGAAATTTTATGTATTTGACCATGACCTTCTGACCTTTGACCTTGACCATGTGCACCCAAAAGTTGATAGGCACAACTTCACCCCCTAATACACACACATGCCAAGTTTCATTAGGATACCTTAAAAGGTTTTGATAGTTACCCTGTCCACAAAATTTATTACGGACGGACGGACGGACGGACGGACGGACGGACGGACAACCCGAAAACATAATGCCTCCGGCACCACTTCGTGGCGGAGGCATAAAAAGCAGTTATTTCAGTTTGTGGGGGGAATCAACATAGACCATATCTTTCTATGGCTGATCGCGAATATTCAGCAAAAAAAAAAATAGCTGATTTTATGCAATGTGATACACATAAGATAACTATACTACAGAAAGCACACAATACATGGATGAGAAGGCAAGAGTCATCAAAGTGTGGTGCTCATTATACGCTGAATAAAACTTGAAATTTACAGCATGAACAAGAAAGAATTTGTAAGTTCTTTTAAATATTGAAAGCCTATTGGACAACTTTATTACAGTTGGCAAATCATTCCATAGAACAGGTCCCGTACATTTGAAAGTGTATGCAGTATCTAAAATTTGGGATAATATACAATCTATTCATCTGTCTAGTATTGTAATTATTCTTATTTTGGATGAAGGAAGTATCAAGAAACCTTGGCAAAATGTAGTTCATATGTGTACATGGCTACTGTACTACTGACCAATTCAATGCTGGTTTGCGTCAATGTAGGGCAATTTAATCACTTGCAATGAAAACATCTCGACGGAAGAATTTCATGAATTGGAATGATTATGCAGTACCCGCTGCATGATGTAAGGATTAGAACTAAACACTTGCTGTTGGGCAGAAGCTCGGTGGTCTAGTGGAGATGACGCCTGTCTGGAGATCAGGAGGCCGTACATGTACATGTAGGTTCGAATCCTGCTCCAGTATGTACAATTTGTACAGTACGCCCATGATTTTTTGTCATCTCTACAACTATTAACACTGATCAATTCAGGGCTTTATACGTCAATGTAGGGCAATTTGTTAATCATTTGTAATGAAAGCTGCTCAATGAGTCTGAAACGAAAAGAACATGGATCCCCCTCCCTTCCCCTTCCCTTCCCCATCCTCCCTCCCTCCTCTCCCATCCCAAACGAGAAACCATACAAATTTGTCTCACCCTCAAAGGCTAGACAGTGAATTGGATAGAAGCATGCATGTGGAGTTCTCCCAATGAGATGCCTCAAAGTTGTCCTGGATTACATCAAGCGACAACACCATTACAGACAAGTGGAGTAGAAAGAGCACCTTGCAAATTTTTTACGGCAGGAAATTGCATCTGCCCGAGCATTGATCTGATCTTTGATTCAGGCCTCAAGAAGCGTGGCTCTACGACAAAAGCTCTGGCGGCACACCGTATCGTAGCCCGGGAAAAATCTTTCACACACCACTCTTCAAATAGGTCCTACACTATAACTGCAGATTTCGCTGCCATGTACATTGTACATGGTGTTTTATTAAAAAAAAATATCTTGCTCCATTCTGGGGATTATATTTTTGTTGTTCTAGGTAGCAACTAAATTCTCAATATCTACAGTACCATTGACAGATTGAACATGAATAGTATTACGTACTCAAAAACCAAGAGTCTGATTTGAGTAGCATGCAATGTAATGAATGAAAGCCATCGCTATTTTGAACATCAAAACTAAATTGTTGTCTAGATTTTAACTGAAATTCTGAACACTACATTGATCTTTCTTCTTCTTTTTTTCTTTTCTTTTTTTTTCAGTCACATACAAATTGTACAAGTTGTATGGTGTACTGTATACCTTGGTAGTGCAATTTATCAAAATGATATGGATTCATGGTCTAATAATGGACTGAATACTTGACAGATTAATATGAATATTAGTCAACATCTGCGAGTCAATTCTGAACAGCTACATACTGTATATGGCATACAACTCATGATACACAATGAGTAGTAATGAAAGCAATCTGAGTGGGGGGGGGGGGGGGGGGGTGGGGAAAAAAAAGAGTCTTGAAAGTATTGAAGAGGGTATTTTAATAATGGTACAAGAAGCCAAGAGATTCATGATACACCAAAAAAGTTGGTACCAGAAAGACGAAACAGCAGGTGCAGAAAGCCCAACACATCAACGCTGACAAGTCATTCATTTTAGCCAAAAAAACGTGTTATAAATATATTCTATTCTTACCACAGCCATTATGAAAGACTGCACCTTTATCAGACAGCCCCCTACAATACAAGCCTTCTTTTATACACATCCTCTCTCATCTTCCTTTCTCCCTTGTTCGAGGGATGCTTTGCCGGTAAAATGAATGCACTCCTACCATACGTCGTCGTATTGCTCACAGTTTGACGTCATTCGGCACAGTGCATGCGGGTCAGTGTGAGTGGAGGAGAGAGGCTAATGAACATATGGGATGTGGCTCCATAGAGCTGTATGGTACTACTCTGTGTGGGAGAAACCTGGCGAGGAGAGAATGGCATTCTGTAGTGTGTGGCTTAACAACAGCTAGGCAACGGTGTTTCCTATGATAACACGACTGTTTATCATACACTTCGACTCCCAAGAATATGCAAATAATACCCTGAATACCATGTACAATTCAGTGTGTATTGCAGACTGCTGGTACATTGTAGTTACATTTGTATAATTCAGCTCCAAGACAGAACTATAATCACTTGCTTCAAGTAAAAATGTATGTTCAGGAACACAGGTGAAATCTCATTTTGTGCTGGTGGCCGTAGCCTGTCAAAATACAGTGTACCATATGTTTTACAGTGGACACTTCCAAAGTTGAGTGTATAATGTACACTATTAAACTTCATAAACCACTCACACAGTGGCATCCCAAGCATACAATTGTATACATGGCTGCAGACAGTGGAGTACACTGTGACATTTGAATGTGGTACATTGTAACTTGTACAAATGTACTATGAATGGTGACAATATCAGACTATGATACACATTATATCATAAAGAGCTACAACTTGTACACAATGTACAAGATATCTTTATACATTCTACGTTCAATTTCTCATGAGAAAAAGTAGATACATACCTCTGGGATCATAGGATCATACAATGCAATTATGTGTAAATAAGAGAATATGTTTGCGAGCTACATTAAATACAAAAATTTTTATTTATGTGTAATCTATGTGCTTATTCGCAAAAGTGAAAACACCGAAAAATACGCAATTGTTCGTACACTGTACATGTACTGTGTTCCATACAATTTGTACATGTACACTGTACAATGTGAAGAAACGAAATTGTACAAACTGATGAACGGAAAAACAAAAATGTACATTTTCCACATATTGCTTCCTTTCTCAACTCTCCTCTTTCTACAGTCGAACGGTTGTAGGCTAGCCTTCTTTTGTCAAGCCACTATTCCTATGGGGACTATGTACAATTGTATCATGCATGGTACATTGTACTAGTACCGCAAACCTTTCTCCCTCAAAACATTTAATGGCTCTTAAAAGTGATTTTGAAAGAGCTACCTATGCACTTTTACAAATGTACCTACTGTAAATGCATCATGTCTAATAAATTACTTTTTTTTAAAGAAATATAATCCAAGGCACTGATACTGCAGGCTTGATTCATTCTCTCTGTCTCTCCCACTTTCTCTACACAAGCTCTCAAAAAATGTCTAACAAAATAAAAAAAAACACGGCCATTCAACCATCTGCCCTAGATGTTAGCATTACACTTGAGATCAGGCCAGAAATAATCGTCCAATGCACAGAGGTAACCTCTGACATTTTGGCACATGTTTATATGCAAGCAAGCCAACTGTAACCTTTGAACAGAATATGGGGTAAAATTCATATAATTTCACACACAAACGGAAATTTGATGGCTCCATGGAAATATTTCAGGAGACTGTGCAAAGTAAGGCAGAATAATCATGCTAGTGTTAAACATTCTTTACCATTTCTCTTGTACAGTACAGCTTTCTACATGGTTATCAACACCACAATGTTTGTTACCGTAGGATCTGCACGATCTCTTGATTTGATTGTTATTGTTTAATACAAGTTGTTACAATAACACAATACTGTTTTAATAGATCATTACATCTATAGATCTATATCTAATAATTAATTGAGTGAACACATTCTTCATGCTATTTCTCAGTGTAATAATGGACACCACTGAGAACTGAATTTAATTTATTAATGCGTAAGTTTGATGTGCACACTGTATCCTTGCCATGAAGCATATGTACAAATTTAACTCACTGACAATTTGTTCATCTACATTGTAGTTTTCTCATTGCTACAACGTGTACCAACAATAAAAAAAAGAGAAAAATCATCTGAATGTTGTTGTTCATCTTTTCACTCAATTTCAGTTTTTGAACACTTTCACATAATGGTCATTTACTACTGTATACTGTGTAGCTGCTGTATACAACAATCTGAACACACTACGGTATAACAAACGTGGTTGATCATCGGAGGTACTGTCTACTGCATACAGGGTGTACATACGGATGTACAATGTACATGTACATACTACAATATGTATGTACTCTTCTTATCAAAATTGGTGATTAAAGTTGCACAGCAACCATGTACAGCACTGTGCTAAGGAGATACAATGTAATCTCTAGTAGAGCCATGGCAAAACAGGTAGCCACTTTTATAGGAAATTATCTATGGCATACACTGTAAGCTTGCACTTGTACACCACATTGCATACTGTGTGTGATGAATATTAACTCCCTTAAAAAAAAAACCAACAGATTATTTAAAGGCAAGATGCATACAAATCAGCAAAACCAGCTGTAAACAATATTACTTTAATGAATACGTTGTATGCATCAAAATGAAATACTGTAAAACACGATATATTTGGGGCACGAAAATTTTGCGAATAGGAGCCGACGGCCTTTCTCGCAGCATGACATTTTCGCGACTTACCACTGGCAACCGATGCATTGTGTAGGCAAGAACTTTCACATGCATTTTAATTCTAATTCATGAAATTAAAATGCACGTGAACATTCCTCCTTTTACAGTATCACTCCTTACTATTCAGAATACAAAGTATCTTGATTTGCACACACATACAGCGCATAAATATTCGCATGTGTCTTCTACAGCAAAGCAAACTGTCAAAACTTTAAATACACAATTGGTTCTCACTCTACATGAATCACCTACATAGATTACATGAAGCTCAAATTGCAAGCAAATCTCTGAAATTTGCAACCTGAAGTAGAGACTGAACCCCAAGATACTATTAAAAGGAGAAAGAAAAAGCGACCCCTCCCCCCCCCAAAAAAAAAAGTCTCAGCAATGGCTCTCTGCAGTGTTTCAATATGACATGCGAAACTAAAAAACAAAACAAAACCAAAACACACAGGAAAGGTACACAGTCTGATATGATAAAAACAAAAGGAAACAAAGAGAAAAGGATTACAGATCAGCACAATGGTTATTCCTTTGAGCCAAATTTTATACAGTCTACTAGATTCCTAGAGGCATATACAAACTTTGTACATGGACTTCATTTTTCATTATTACAATGTACTTCTTTATCTTCAGGAGCATACTTGTAACACAACTTTGCTAAACTGAATGAGTACACATTGTGAGGGATGGGAAAAATGATGAAGTTGCAAAGTGGTCCATGGCAACCAAGAATAAGCTTCACGCAATCTTCACTTACAGTGGAGTATGCCTGACTGTAAAGCAAATATCTGCACATACACTGTACGCCTCAAATACATGTAGGCAGGTATTGTATGTTTTGAAATGCTGTGTGTACACTACAAGTTGAGAATTTCTAGTTTTCTGTATAAAGTGCATGCACCTACACAAGTATACATGTACCTGTTGGGGACGAGCTGATTTTGCTTCGATAACATGCATTTTCCATAGACACCTGCCAGAGTACACTGTACAATGTGTTTGGGACTAGGTAAACAGTTTAGAACATCACCAAATTTCTTCCAAATGTTTCTGCAGGAAATTATCACTGCAGACTTTTTAGTCTGAAAACACAAACCCTACATGAGTACATACCACATGTATTCTGTACATGTTCGTAATACAGTATACAAACTGTGTATTGGTTGAAATGAATGCTGATACACTCAGATACAGTACAAATCCTGGGACATACATGTACAAGTACACTCTGTACAGTGTACTTGACGGTGGGTTTGAACGTTGCAGACATCAAATATTTGACCCATAGAGGACGAGCTGATTTTGCAATAACATTAACAACACATATTTCACAGACATCTGCTCGAGTGTACTCATGAATAGTCTCCGATGGCTAAGCAGAGTTTACTTTATTTCACCACTTGCTCAGTCAGGCAAGCAGATTTTCAAATTCGCTGTAAAACACTTGCCCAAACATTAATTTCACTTGCCCGAAAAGGAAGTTCAAAACATAAAATTTAAAGGAATACAATGCAGTATAGAAAATCATGTGTTAGTCAAGGGCTTGATAAAACACAATCATTTGAATAAAAATCACACATTGATTTGCACGCTTAAACACAACGGAGTAACAAACTTGGTCTGAATAAAGTGTTGCCGTTGCATATCACTGGGGCTTCTTCACGTACTGCAAGTGTTGGAAAATTGCTGAAATGATCAAGTATAAAGTGTGTTGCATCACTAAATAGCCATTATCTGCAGGCTTCTGTATGGTTTGACTTTGTCGGTTTGTTGGGGGGAATAAGTGAAAAAAAAGGTGGCTCCAAAACTTTTTGCTTGTCCAATTCGGGCAAACATTTGTTCTCATTGTTCAAAAACACTTGCCTGAATTTGATTTTCACTTGCCCCGGGCAATCGAGCAAGTGCTTGTATGTAGCACCCTGCTATTAAAGTATTTGAAATGTACAGTTGTAATTACTACGAAGGATATTACAACAATAAATCCTCCAAGTCGTGCAGGCATTATCCTTTCATGTAAATCATTTGTGCATCAAGCAATGATGAATTAAACCATTTTAATTAACGAATTGTCTATGAGAATTATGAGGGATATAATTGCGTATGATGACGCACACTGCAAAGTACTGGTGGACACAAGAGATAGTAAAAGCCGTCTCACTGTGACATCAGATTATGGGAAAAGTGGCTGAAAATAAAAAAATAAAAAAATCACTGCCTTCACACTGAAGTGAGAATTTGCCAGTCTTTAATTGCATCAAGTAGTAATAAATTCTAAGTGAGAACACAAATTCAGCAGAGCGACTGTGGCAGAAACTGAAACTACCGGTGTAGGTAAAAATTTACATTGTAAAAGTGTTGCTGTCTGACTGGTGGGTATAAATTTTAAATGGTTGTGTTAAAACAAGAAAAAAAACGAATGCTTATAGAACTATGAAAGTACAGTAATGGTAAAGTCATTCTTTGAATTGATTTGTTTTGTTTTGTTTTTCCATTCACTGTTCTTCAAAATTTTTTCGTTTGAACGATGTGTTGTCCAACGCACAATGAACAGTTATGCAAAGTGTAGGATTGGGAAATGAGGGAGATTATGTAAAAAGTACCCGGGTCCATTTGTACCTTAGATTTTCATAGGCATAGTGTCGACCCACATTGTATGAGCCAAAATGGTGGTATACACTGTAGGACTCACCTGCTGTTCATCAAATAATTCCTGAATCTTCTGCCCGCTCTCCCCTTGCTGGTAACCGCTCTCACCGCCGTAACCCGTCAGAGTGTTATCCGAATAGTTTTTGGCATGGCTTTCTTCGCTCAGGCCAAAGCGGCCCCAGTCGATCTCCTTCTTCCCTCCAGCTTTGTTGTCTGCTGTGGGGCTGGGGTCGCCAATCAGTTTCTCCGATCCTTCCCCTCCAGTTCCGCCATTGTAGTCATCAGCCATTGTGTCTCAAATACTGAAGATACAAGACCACAAAAATTCAAAAAAAAGTTCAAAAGTTTAAGTTAACCTTCAAAAATGTAAAGCAAAATCAGGATAGACGAAGAAGTTTTATCAAAATCTGAAATACAAAGATTGTACTTTAAGCCATGGAATTCTGCAGCTTCATTTTCTTGTTCTAAATGAATAGTGATATTATTTTGCTTTCAAATCAAATTTTACCATATATGCAAATATAGGCCTACATATCTATGCAATTTCATGCTTAAATTGAGGTGAGGTCATGAACTCAGATTTCTTTGTTTTTGCACACACACTCACACACACACACACACACACACAAGATACAGCTAGATACCTTCTAGTTCTACCTAGACATGGGCAGTTGGACACTAATGTTTGAGATTCATAAATTTCCCATCATTTCCCATGCAAACATCATAATTGCTAAATATTGCAATGCGCCCCCCCCCAAAAAAAAAAGGCCGATGAGGTGTAGACACTCAGTCTCAGCCTACATAATAAAATTTGCAATATTACAAAACACTGCAATACACATTCATATCCAGAAAATCAAGTACTTTATCAACAATATCTCCCATAAAGTCATCATTGCTAACTTATAGCAACAGAACAGAAACACACACACACACACACACACACACACACACAAATCATGTTACTGATGTACCGGTAACTAGGTCTACATTTTGGATTGATAGATCCAAAGCCAAAGCCTTATGCTTATTAAAAACTTGACCGAAAGATCGGTCTGTATCTTCCGTCGGGGAATGTTCCGCGGAGACTGCGTCTGGCTTCACGGATCCCCTCCGTATACAGACCGAAGTCAATGATTGCGGCTCCTGTGTGGAGCAGTCGCGCACAGATCAAACGTTACGATAAACCAAATTTCAGACAGCTTTTTTACATTCAAACAAGTATGACATGACATGACACATTATGCAGCAATATTTGGGATAAATTTCTCACATTGTGCAATCGAAATACTCACATAACCTCGGTTATAATGCAGAAATTTTATCGATATCGCAACATCGCCGTTCGCGAGCAGTAAGTCGCCATTTTGAATCTGTAACAATTGCTAAGCCAATCACATGCGAGGTACGTGTTTTAGTAAAACAAACACGTAGAAGCTACCTCGCATGTGATTGGCTAATAGATTCATAGTGTATGTTTCTGCAGTTTGAATGTGACGACGCGACAGGCTGTGTTTTACGTTGAAAATTCTCCTAAAATGTTGGATTATTCATTAATCTGGTGAGTGTAACGTATTCATAAAAAAATAAATTCACCATACAAGCTTAAATTTGCCGACCTAGGGCCGTGAATTAGACGCAATCGAGAAGGGTGAGGTACCTCACCCAATTTTCCATAGAGACAGTGGTTAAGAACATCCACACAGCAATGGGTACTGCAACCTTCCGTCTGTCTACGGGGGACAGCGTTAATGGCAAAATATAAAAGAGTCCTCCGGACAGACGGATCTTTCTGTCTAATTAAAAACCTACTGTAACATTAAAGGAAATTAAAAAAAGAAAAGAATCTTGATTTCAATCATTATTGCATACTGATGAATGATTGGGCCTGGGGCAAATGAGAAACTACATCACATGATGTAAATTGTAGAACACAACCACAACTTATAAAGTGACAAGCGCAAGCTGTACAAATACAAAACAGGTTATTTCGAGTATGATCCAGCATGATCCAGACCTACAATGTACTGTAAAAAGTGATAAATATACACCCAGTGGGAGGGTTTCTACAGCTGTAGACTGCAAATGTCGTGAACTTGTGTAAAAATTATTACAAAGCAATGCTATTGAATCATCATCATTTTGATAATAAACACTGACCAAGGCATATATGCATAGGGCAGTAGCAGACGTAAACTAGAGATTGTAATTTGTCATCACTGACAAATTAAGGTGATCCGATTTTTTTTTTTAATCAATGATTCGAGTCCTGATCGTAATAGGCATGACAATACAAGTTTCATCGGTGTTTAGAGACATTGGCCGTGTGAGGTTTGGATTCTCATTTAGAAAAGGGAGTCATATCTGCCATCTTTGGTACCAATTCTGTATACACTGAATAACGAAGATACAGCAACGAATACATATGACCTTTGACCCACCTTTACACTCCCAAGATGGCATCTGAGGAAAAAGTGGTTATTTTGTGAAATGATTCTTGCGACATCGTCTATATTCGTGTGCAAAATATGGCAAAGATAGGACAGGTATTCACCAAGATGCAAAATGCAAAGTCTTAGGTACAACATAAAATCTGGGAGAAATTCACCGAAGGGTAAGTGAGAGCTAGTGCTCGATAAAGAAAAGCATGTCGATTTTCACATTAAAAAAAAAATCCCTCCCATAGAGATAACACGTCATAACGAAAATACAGAAAGAAGTACATATGACCTTTGACCTCACTTTGCACACCCAAGATGGCGTCTGAGCAAAAAGTGGTTATTTTGTGAAATGATCCTTGTTACATGGTCTTTGTGTGTGCAAAATATGGGAAAGATAGGACATGTATTCACCAAGATACAGGATGAAACATTTATGACCTTTGACCCTAATTTACATACCCAAGATGGTGTCTGATCAAGTAGTTGTTATTTTATGAAATAATGTACGTGACATGAACTAAACATGTGCAAAATATGGGATTGATAGCCATTGTTGTTGTTCATCTATTGCACAGAAAGTAGTAAAAAGAAAGAAAAACTAGAGATTGTAATTTGTCATTACTGACAAATTAAGGTGATCCGATTTTTTTTTTCAATGATTCGAGGCCTGATCGCAATAGGCATGACCATACAGGTTTCGTCTGTTGTTAAAAACGTTGGCTGTGTGATGTTTGAATTCTCGTTTAGAAAAGGGAGTCATATCTGCCATCTTTGGTACCAAATTCCGTATACACTAGATAACGAAGATACAACAACAAATACATATGACCTTTGACCCACCTTTACACTCCCAAGATGGCATCTGAGGAAAAAGTGGTTATTTTGTGAAATGATTTTTGCGACATCGTCTATACGTGTGCAAAATATGGGAAAGATAGGACAGGTATTCGCCAAGATACAAGATGAAACATTTATGACCTTTGACCCTAATTTACATACCCAAGATGTTGTCCGATCAAGAAGTTGTTATTTTATGAAATAAATGTACGTGACATGAACTAAACATGTGCAGAATATGGGGGTGATAGGGCGTGTTTTTCTTGATATTGCAAAGAAAGTTGCAGAAAGAAAGAAATATCTCAATACATAGAAGATAAGCTTTAATTTCAACCAAGTTTTTTATCGTGATCCCGACATCGTATGAAAAAACAAAATCAAATTAACGATAGCGCAAAGTCTCAGCTACAACATATTAAAATCTGGGAGAAATTCACCGAAGGGTAAGTGAGCTAGTGCTCGATAAAGACAATCATGTCAATTTTCACATTAAAAAAAATTCCCTCCCATAGAGATAACACGTCATAACGAAGATACAAAAAGAAGTACATATGACCTTTGACCTCAATTTGCACAGACAAGATGGCATCTGAGTAAAAAGTGGTTATTTTGTGAAATGATCCTTGTAACATGGTCTTTGCGTTTGCAAAATTTGGGAAAGATAGGACATGTATTCACTAAGATACAGGATGAAACATTTATGACCTTTGACCCTAATTTACATACCCAAGATGGTGTCCGATCAAGTAGTTGTTATTTTATGAAATAATGTACGTGACATGAACTAAACATGTGCAAAATATAGAAGTGATAGGGCGTGTTTTTCTTGAGTTATTGCAAAGAAAGTTGCAGAAAGAAAGAAATATCTCAATACATCGAAGATAAGCCTGAATTTCAACCAAAATTTTTGACGTGAACCCGACATCGTATGAAAAAACAAAGGGAACACTTACGGTAGTGTAAAGTCTCAGCTACAACACATCAAAATCTGGGAGAAATTTATCGAAGGGTAAGTGAGCTAGTGCTCGATAAAGATAGTCATGTCAATTTTCATTTCCAGAAAAACTGCTCTCCCATAGAGATAACACGTAAACTGGTCAAATTTGACAAGGTTACTTTCAATCCATTTTTACGAGGTGATACCGTTATGCGATCAAAATTTTGTAATCTTATGTTTGAAAGAACATTAGATAAGCTACAACATAATGAAATCTGGGTGAAAATTGACAAAGGACTAGTGAGATACGCTCGAATGAACTTGAAATTTGATGACGTCATTTTGAAAATTTACTTTTTTTACTTTATTAAGAAATTTGCTATCTTTTAATCATTTTGTCAGCATTGCCACCCCATGAAATGACATGTACAACTCATCAGGTTTTAAAATATGTAAAGAAAATGGGGGGTCACCGTCCATCCTGACGAGTGAAATCGAATTTAAAATTAGCAGTTTTTTGGCATAGTTGCACTGTATATCGCCATTGACGCGCGCGCGGAATTTCAACTTTGACGGGCCCGTATGACGTCATATTGAGTCGCATTGATTTGAAACTTGGTATAAATATTCCTTAACATTTCAGACATCCGATCAAAGTGAAAAAACTGGAAATTTCAATTGCACATGAGCTGTGCGTGCGTATATGCGCGCGCGCGTACGCGTCCGTCCGATTTTTTCAATTTTTCAAAAAATGCTCCAAATGGTCTGAAACGTGTGCAAAAAAAATTTAAGCTCGATTTGAGCATACAAATATTTCAACGCGCGCGTACGCGCACGTTTTAAGAGAAAATATGAATTTTGAGAACATGAGTAGAATGCGCATAATATGAAATATGTGTGACGTAAATTTCATTGGAAAGTTTCATTCCATTAATGAGATATTATTGAGAATGTGTTTTCATATAATGACGTCATAGTGACGTCACGGTCGACTGATCACAATGATACATTAGATTTGTCGTCTTTGGGACATGATGCATACATGGTATAATTTTGAAATTGATAGGCAGCGGACTTTCTGAGCTAACCTCTGCACAACTTTTGCGGAGAAATAAAGAAACAAAGAAGAAGAAAGAATCCGTACAGATACAGAAGGTGATCCGAAGGATACTCGGATCACCTAATAAGAATAAGATGGACGGACAGCGCGAGCGCGCGGTGCCGGTGACACCGATTGTCAAGCAGCAGGGTACTGGCAGAGCGCATCACCTACTCCATCTCATGGGATCCCATTCCACACTATACTGTACCAATACCATACAGCTACTGTACTATCATGGATGATGGCGATATCATCAGCACAAAACAGATGACACGAATTCATTCATACCAGGATGAACTGAAAGACCCAAAATTTATGTCTTACCTTTTATATACAGACTGGCCGCATAATCATCTATTTGAAGTTGAATTTACTGCGGCATATAGACTGTAATTAACAGTTTCACCGACCTCTCGTCATTCTGGCCCGAGGAAGCCCGCATCCAATATTATTCTTCGATGCTTTATGCGTAGCATGCAGCGCATAGCGAGCGCGCATACAGTATACGAGTACGTACGATGTGCGTACGTAACGTCAAGCAAACACACGCAGTGAGTTTTCGCACTGGAGTAATTTTAGAGACGGGCCGTGCGAGGAATCAATCAATCTTTGCCTGCCCCCAAGAAGACGGGCTGTGATACAGTAGTCTCCGCATAATTGGAGACCACTAATTAATCGGGTAGTCCGTTCAATTCTTGACGTATAAGAACCGAGTTGTAAACTTGAATAAACAGCTCCGATGCGTGTAAGTTTTATATCCGGGTAAAGTTGGATATGATATGGGTAAAGGCATTCGGTAAAACGGAACGAAATACCACGAAAGCTCTAGATACATCTCTTCTATTCTCATAATTTTCCACAGAAAATGCCGTGGTATATAAATATCCGCCTAGACGTTCTAATTTCAATTCTGAAGTTTCAATTCTGAAGAAACTCCGGGGGTGCTTAGAACAAGGGTGCTTATAGATCACGCGCTCCACCACAGTACAAGGGCGGATCCAAGAATTCCGTACCGGGGGGGGGGGGGGCGCAAACAAAAATATTTCTTGTGCCACAGTTCCGGGTTTGATCAGCTGACAAAAAAAAAGGGGGGGGGGCTCCCGTGCCGTTTCTTCTGGGTGTCATCTCTGACATACACAAGCAAGCAACCCCCCCCCCCCAAAAAAAAAAAGGCTTCAATATTCTGGCGCAACTACAATCGAAAATAAACGTGGGGGGGGGGGGCAAGCACCCCTGTTCATTTTTTATTTTATGTCTTTTGTTTTTAGAAAAATTTAAGGGAGCGAGCGCACGGCGGAGCGCCAACCCCCTCCCCCCCCCCCCCCCCGATCCGCCACTGCTGTGAGGCACAAGAACAATATTAATATCAATCTGTTGATTGGTAACATAGCGGCCATAATATTTCTGTAGGTGTGAACGGTTGCAAATTTAAAAAAAAAAAAGAAAAAAAAAAGAAAAAAAAAAAGTCGAGTTTGGAGCGCACTCGCTATCCCGCTATATTTGCACGTGTGAATGCGGCCTTCAAGAGTCCCAGTCATCTCTGCAGGAGGAGGCATGTTAAGTAGCACGCATGTGGCTGCAAGGAAAGAAAAGACCCAAATAACAATGTTGATTGAGTGAAAGTAACAATGTTAGAAGAACGCCGTGATCAATAAAAGTTTAAGGAAGTTTGGCCCGGTTATCGATTCAAAAGTTACGAATTCTTAGAGTTTCAGTGCTAATATCGCTGAATAGGGAGATTACTAGCCCTACAATAAAGAAAATATGAAGAAAATGCAACATTATTCACTTTTCAAGCTTCATGAACGAGCGACAGGGGGAATGACATTGCCACATGATGTCAGTGACAAGGCCGATGGGAGCAGTGAGTTTCACGGAAAATAGATTTATTGAATTCTCCTTATGAATTTACTGACGTCATGAATGTTGCTGTTGCTGTTATCATCATGGCCGGCGGAACGGGGGCGGGCGGGAGGGGGGGGGCCTCGCCCTCCCCCCCCCCCCACTTTTTTGTGCACCATAGATAACAAAGGAATACTTAAGGTGTCATGACTTTGGGCCCGCTACTTTTTTAACCCAATAGTAAGTACGTAAGTGGCACTAAAAAGAAATAGATAGAGATTTTTAAGTGTGAGCGCGTTAAGATTATATTTTTGCGCCCCACTCCTTTTTGTGTGTGCTGTGTGTGTGTTAGCTCGGACATGAAGTCCCCCCCCCCCCCCATCGCCTGTCATTCAATGCCCTTACACTGTAAGCCCTATACTAGTAGTCTTCTTATCCAGCAAAGGAGTGTCACCGACTCTTTGAAAGCATTCATTACTTCTAAACGGATTGTCAGAAGGGAAAACTGTTCTGCGCATGTGCAAACTTGCTCAAAATCGACGCGATTGATCACTGACCTCTGTCGTCTGAGTTCACACGGTCGGTTCTTGGCTATACCGTGCGTCAGCTCCATATTCACGATGTAGAGAGCTACTCTTGTCAGCTGAAGAAACGTGGAAGTGGAAGGAGGAAGATGAGCTGAAGACCTTTTTTTCTCTCTCTCTCTTGCTTGTTAGCTCATGAAACCCGGAAGTCTCCAAACCCCCCCCCCCCCCCTTTTTTTTTTTTTTGAAAACGCTCCGCCGGCCCTGGATTATCGCCTGTCATTCAATGCCCTTGTATAAGCCCTATACTAGTAGTCTTCTTATCCAGCAATATAGAGTCACCGAATCTTTGAAAGCATTCATAACTTTTTAGAGGGATTGTCAGAGGGGAAAACTGTTCTGCGCATGTGCAAACTTGCTCAAAATCGACGCGATTGATCACTCTGTCGTCTGAGTTCACACGGTCGGTTCTTGGCTTGCGTCAGCTCCATTTATTCACGATGTAGAGAGCTACTCTGCAGTGATCATAATATGGGGGCGCTATTTTACTTTTTTCGCGGTTCCGTCTTAGCGTGAACTTTCAAATAAACTTACAATTTCACACAAATTTATAGGCTTTGTTCATACTAGAATCTTGGAAAGAACAAAATAATGTGAGAATTTTGCTCATTCCACAACGAGGAATGCAACAAAAGCAAAAAGAAATTCCATACGCTGCCTGCGGCAAAGCAAGCACTTCGGATGTCTAAGTCTTGAAAATTGATGATTCGGCGAAGGTTTAACAGACGTCATCATCAATGGACCAATCTAACAGCAGCAGACAACGTGTCACAGCTAATAAAACACAAACCATAAGTGCATTCATTGCTACTAAAGAAGTGCACGTTTGTAATTGTGCTTCGGTTTACGCTAATTATTGTGATATTCTTCGAAATAAATGGTGGCACAGATAACGCTACTTGGCTATGTGTCCAGTTTAGAAACCATTACTGGAAAGGCATTTAGAATACATTTAGAATGCAAGGGCCTTCACATTCTTTATTAATAGTTTGAGAAGCCTGTCTAGAGATGGTAAATGTGCATGAACAGCAAACCACCAGAATACAGGACTTTTAACGGTAGCAAGGCCAAGCTATAACTGATATTTCTCGGGACGGGCAAGTGCATGAGAGACTTGAAATTAATTTACCTTCTATTGAAAGATTGTTGTTACCAATGATGATTTTTTAAGAGGAAATCTATATTCCAAGCAATTGGTTTAATAAAAAGAGTAAAATTTTACGAATTCAAAGGGAAAAAATTGACTGAAATCGGACGAAAAATAAAAAAGTTATATGAAATTTTGAAGTTTTGATGATTTTTCCTAAAACAATTCTTGTACAGAATGGGTATGAAATCAACATGGGGATGAGTGAGCTAACTTTTCCTACCCTCACAATTTTCCTATGATCGTGTACAAAAAAAAAATGACGAAAATTTAATGTTTCTGTCATTGAAGTCTGAAAAATGACGTTATTCCTGGTTGAATAACTTCAGAATGGATCAATTAGATATATCTTTGAGGATTTGAGCCTCGGGCATATTGCGTTTGAAAGAAAAACTGGAAATTTCAAGAATTTATGTACAAGCTATATGATATAAGTTGTGAGGGAATGACATGCTCACTTTTCCATTTGCATATTCATATTGACTGTTCAAGAACTGCCCCCCCCCCAAAAAAAAAAAATAAATAGAATGGGTATGAAATCACCATGGGGATGAGTGAGCTAACTTTTCCTACCCTCACAATTTTCCTATGATCGTGTACAAAAAAAAAAAATGACGAAAATTTAATGTTTCTGTCATTGAAGTCTGAAAAATGACGTTATTCCTGGTTGAATAACTTCAGAATGGATCAATTAGATATATCTTTGAGGATTTGAGCCTCGGGCATATTGCGTTTGAAAGAAAAACTGGAAATTTCAAGAATTTATGTACAAGCTATATGATATAAGTTGTGAGGGAATGACATGCTCACTTTTCCATTTGCATATTCATATTGACTGTTCAAGAACTGCCCCCCCCCCAAAAAAAAAAAATAAATAAATAAATAAAAAAATAAAAAAATAGCGAAACTTCGAATTTAGTGTCATAACTTCCTTATTTTTCATCCAATTTCGATCAAATTTATACCGTCGAACTCGTAATATTTTACTCTTTGTTACCAGATTAACTTATATTTGGACTGGATTTCCCCTTTAAGGCAGATCATTCAAATGACACGGAAAAGCTTCAAGTTCACTTTATATATTGGTATGGCGTTTATCCCAGCTAAATGTCATTCTAGGACTTAGTTTGTTTTTGCTTGCTGAGAATGACGTCACAAGTATCAGGCGTGCTGGACGAGTTTCGGTATATTTTTCGGAATTATAGAAAGGAAAATGGCCGGCAGGCGCCACGTTTTCAAAAGTGGGGGGGGGGGGGGGGCACTTTATACTTTTCCGGGTTTCATCAGCTAACAAGCAAAGAATTGTTGTACATTGTTGTACAACTATTGTTGTACATGGATTATTGGTGAGGGGAAAAGATATCCGAAGAGTGCATGTGCAATGAGCGAGGAAATCTTTTGTTGACATGTCATTGTACGACTATACGACCGCTGCATAATAAAAAACTACAATCACAATACACAAGCAAGTCAAAACGGGAATAAGAAATCATTACATTATTATTTTCGAGTCATGTGTGTGTGTGTGTGTGTGTGTGTGTGTGTGATTTTTTTCTTTTTTTTCCAGAGGGACCTATTATATAATTGAGTATCTGAATATAAGAACGACCCAAGTCCATGGAAGACCATTTCGAGTAAACTTAAAAAAACTTCATGTCTTTTTATTTGTCCAATAATATTCTATTTAGCTGTGATGGGAAGGCAACATTGTATATACAAATTAGAACGTATGAAGAGTTTGTTCGCAAAAATCGAAAGTCCATTTTTGAAGATTTTGAAGTACGGTCTCTGTCATAAAGTACAAAATAAAACCTTTTAAATAATATATTGGTCACTACATTTAAAGGTACATTTTTGAAGTTATGGTCAAAAGAAGCAAAAAATTTCTTATTATTCTCTTTATTTTTCTTGACCTTTAATCGCAAATATCTCCATTTGGCAAATATGGACTTATCGGTTTTTGCGAACAAACTCTTGATACATTATTATGACAATTAACATTTACATTAATTGTGGAGAGGCCATTTTGTGTAATGGACTTGGGTCGTTCTTTGAATCATGGACTTGGGTCGTTCTTTGAATCATAATATGATTCAAAGAACGACCCAATATCATGTATATTATACATGATCCATTCTGCTATAGAGATGAGAGAAGGATGAGAGAGGGCGCTATAATATGAATGTAAGAATGACCCAAGTCCTTCATTCTTACATTCATATAAGATTTAACTCATTCATTTCAGGCACTTCCGGGGGTAATTAGGATTTATCATTACACAAGATGAGTCCATGCATCATAAGCTACAATTTCCCATGTCAAACTGAATTTGGCCAAAAACTGGACTTGGGTCGTTCTTATATTCAGGTCTTCAATTGCACCAAGACAAACAATGTATCCAATAATAATTTCATTTTTCTCCGATTCACGGTGTCATGTATTACACAAATATTCTTACATGTTCTTCGAATACAAAAAAGGAAATATACAAATCAGCTTGATTTATTCAAGCATGATATGAGAAATACATGGAAAGTTATTATGAATATATCTGGAAATACTTCTTAAGTTTCAAAAATAAGATGGGGTAATGTTATCAGTGAGAAGTCAATTGATATAGCTGAAACTTTCAATGAGTATTTCTACGTTCAGTTGGTAAAGATTCAGCTCGGAATGTTCAACCGACGCAAAAAAAAAAAAAAAAAAACATTCAATGACATCTTAGGTGCGTCTAACCCCAATTATTCTTTGTATCAACTCAACTAGAGAAGAAGTTTTCAAAATTGTATGTGACCTTTATTATGATAAGAAAAGTTCTGGTTTTTATAATATGGTATCAATAACTGTTTTCTGAAAAATGTTATTGTTTATGTCGTTGATCCCCTTGTCCACAGTTTTAATTCATCTATATCTCGACTGGTGTTGTACCCGACAATATGAAAATAGCTAAGGTTGCCCCGTAATACAGTGTTTAAAAAGGGGGATAAAAGTGATGTTAATAATTACAGGCCCATTTCTTTACTCTCTTGAAAGTATGTTAAAGGTTTTAGAAAGAATTATATACAAATGCATGTTAGAACATTTAGATTTTGCCAAGCAAATCATATATCTGAACTGATTCACAATTTAGTTTTCGTGAAAACTATAGCACATCACATGCTCTATTTACGTTCGTTTGTAGAAAATACAACACAAGCATTAAATATAGGTTTTGTCATAATGATCTCCCCGGACTTCTCCAAGGCCTTCGACACTATCAATCATTAAATACTACTCAGCAAATTATATCATTATGGAATTCGTGGGAAGGCCTTGTATTGGTTCAGGACTCTTAAAAAAAAAAAAAAAATCCGGGTCAGAACTAACCAGGAACCTTGTCCGTTGGGGTCACACCCCGTTCCGGGCCAAAAATGACTTGGAATTTGGTCATGAAGACCCATGAGAATGGGGTCACCCTGACCCAATTCATGACTCTGAATGGGATCATATCTGACCCCATTCTTTCTTGTCATTTCTGACCCGGAACGGGGTGTGACCCCAACGGACCCTTTCCGAGTAAGTTTTGACCCGGATGTTTTAAGAGTGTACCTATCTAACAGAAAACAATTTGTGACTTTTAACAACACAAATTCTTAGATGTTATTATAGCTATTAATTGTGGTGTTTCACAAGGTAGTTTATTAGGCCCACTGCTCTTTATAATTCATATTAATGATTTTCACAGATCTTCGAAAATATCATCGTTTATCCTGTTTGCAGATGATTCTAATCTTTTTTTTTTGCCCATCCTAAACCTCTTCTACATACCCTGAATTCAGAATTGATAAAAGTTTCACATTGGATTAAGGCTAATAAACTTTCGCTTAATGTTGCTAAATCCAAATTTATAATTTTCAGTAATTCAATAGAATTACTGCCTGGGGCATATTTATCGATAATATTCTTCTTGAACAAGTCTTGTTTGTTTGTTTGTTTGCTTTTATTTCTGCATTCAATCAGATGCAATTTGAATGCAAACTTCAAAAAGTACAAAGACAAAGAATAACAAGTGCGGTGAAATCAATCGATAACAGTACATAAATAGATACACATAGGTGATTGCATTGAGCAATGTAGATACACAGAAACATAAAATAAAATATACAGTATTTTTCAGTGAACAACATAGATAATTGAATGCAGGAGACCACCATCATAAGTGATTAAGCTTGAAATGGATGGAGGCCTCAAGTCAATAGTATAAAATTTCTTGGTATTTGTGTTGACAATAAACTTACATGGAGAGATCATGTCAATGTTCTCTGTAAAACAATTTCACAAAATAAAGGTATGATAAATAGACTAAAATATTGTTTACCATCTTCCACATTTACTATGCTTTACTCCAGTTTTCTCTTTACCGTATTTGGATTATGGAATTTTAGTGTGGGGCAACAAACATCTATTCCTTTTGGGGAAAAAAATATTATTGCACAAAAAAAAAGTCGTTGCGAGTAATCTTTAACTTAAATCCGCGTGCTCATACTGATAATTTATTTTGTGATAATAAATTATCAAAGATATCAAATTATTTAATATTTATTTCAGTTGGGTCAATAAATTTATGTTGAAACATAATAATAAAAGTTTACCACATATATTTGATCAAATCTTTCGACGCAATGATGCGACACACAATATCCTATACTCGACGTTCCAATGAATATGATTTACCATTACTATGTACAATTCTCGCCCAAAATACATTTGTTTTCACTGGCCCGCGGTTCTGGAACAGCCTTAATAATACGAAAGCGAAATCTGTTACAAGTGCGACTGTAGACGAGCTGTCAGTGGCTCTAAAGTGGCAATACCATGGTAATAATGGTGTGTATGTGATTCAGATTGGTGCTTAATTAGTTTGTAGTGTACAGTATGTGACATGCAGTACTAAAGAAAGGTATTCTCGATCCGGTCAATCGGGTAGAGGCCATGCATAGGCCCTATTAGGCTCTACTCCGTCTATTAATCGGATAAGAGAAGCGCTGATCGACACTACCCGATTAAAGCAGAGACGACTGTACAAGAAACCGTTCCTACGTGAGTGACCTTTATGCACAGTGCCCACGGAAGTCTACTAGCACTGTAACTTCACAGCCCATGCCCAGTCGCTGTAAAAAAAAACGGCGTCTGGTCACTAGCACTGAGGGGATCGTACTAGTAGTAGTACAGTGTACTAGGAAGTAAAGTAGATGTGCGCGCAACCATAGACCCACATGCATAGTTCTGTGTGTTGAAGCCATTGTTGTATCATTGGTTGAGTGATCCCAAGGCTCAATGTCATTATGTTAGAAATTTGATTTAGCCGTCGTATTTATCAAAAAAAATGAAAATATTAGCTTTAAAAATATACTTTTCATCTAATTATTTTTTTTACATTCAATCATTCCTTTATTGCTTCACTACCTGGAAAATATTTTCCAAATCAATCTGAATTCTTCCATGTATATCGGCAACGCAACTGATAAGATTCTCTCTCCACGGTCCCTGCGAAAGGTACGTGACTCCTGTCAATGTAAATCATGAATTTTCGTTAGTTTTTCTCCTATTTGCGGTTTCATGAATAATTAAATAAAGTTTTAGTGCAAGGAATAGCGGTGAAATATAATCAGATCGTTCATTATGCAACTTACTGTCTGTGGTATGTTATATTTACGTACAAATTCGTACCAAGTTATGAAACTTTCATTCGAGCGACCGCGACAACTTCGCGGCCAGGGCAGAGGGCCACGTAGGCAGCAGGATGTATGGTGGTGTGTCGTGGCCATGGCCGATGGCCTTTGCCTGTTATGTGAGGCGCGTATGCGTGCGTGAGCTGCGGTGTGGTGACGAGGTCCTTGTTTGTTAAACCCGAGAGGCAGAGAGGTATGGGGAATGTAGTCTCTTCCCACCTCCTTGGTTATCCCACGAATATCTGTACTATTAATACTACAGCAGCTTTGCTGTTGAGTATACTAGACGTCTATTACAACTCGTGATTTCAGCCTCACAAAACACAGGCACAGGCACAGCAGTGCATAACCCCGTCGCGGGGCGCTGTAACACAGTAACAGCGCCCCGAAGCAACCCATGCAATTTTAGGAAGCACTCAAATGCACTGCAACACGTAAACAACTCACCGCTCAAAAGGACACTTGGATTCGCAACGAAAAGCCACATGATATAAAACCATTATTGTTGAACAACAGAAACGACTATGTATTTCTCACCATTACCTCCGAAAACAAGATAAATAGTCATCTTTGAGACCGTCTAGTCGAGATACTGTCCGTTCGCCGTTTTGAACGTATCACGCAAATATACTGATCTGCGCATGCGCAAATGAATATTCATATTTTACGTCATCTGCCATAATGTACAATGTTGCTCGTATTTGGTTCTCGGTCTCATTTAATAAAGGACACTTGTTCGTACCAATACGATAGGTATCATGGAGTTCAAAGATGCTCTAAGTGAAGTAGAGGAGGATGCAAAAAGAATTAAGTTCAAAGTGGAGCAAATAGAAATTATCAAGAACGCAGTGAAACAGAATGACACCTTCCTAATGTTGCCAACTGAGTTTGGCAAGAGTGCTTGCTTTGGTTTCATCACCAAATCTTGGAAGTTGGATAAAGCAGGGCTGCACACTAACCCATTTTTTTTTTTTTTTTCTGCCGGTCCAACCTGTCTCTGTCGGATCAGTAAATATCCATTTTTCCTCTCCATTTTTGTACTGGTCGGAACAGAAAATTTACTGGTCAACAACAACCTGAAAAAGCATTAACTGGCTTGCAAATTTATTTTCATGTTTTTGTCGACAATAATATTACCCCCCCCCAAAAAAAAAATACATTTTGCAAATAAACATTTTGTAAACTCAAGTGCCTTGTTTACGGATCATTTTCTTGAGAAGGAACAAAAAGGAATCATTTGTGAATTGATTTGTTGATACGAAAAGGAAGTAAAAAAAAAAGAAAAAAAGAAGGGACTGAAATGCGGTTTTTAACTTTCCTCCGAAAATTTCTTCCCGTATCTTGGCGTTCTTGAAAGTACACTGCAGGGTCGAATTTGCAATGCTTTGTACTCCTATCTCTTCTTCGTGTATAGAACCATTTTAAAAGAATTGAATGTTTGTGAATCAAAGTGTTAAATGATTATGAACAAAATCAGATTGTATCAAATGCGTTTGTGACTTTTTGTCAACATCGGCGCACGTAGAGTAACACGCGTTACTTAAGTTCTGCGCTTTTCACATTTTTAGTGCTCAGCTGGATTGTAATGATTATATGAATTATTTTTGCTGTATAGTATTTTCTGATGCACGTGCCAGAAGGGGTTCTTTTTTCTCCCGATAATCTTTTCGCATTTGTGCATGCGCTCTTGAAAGGTATATACGGCAGCATACGGCATCAGGGTCAAATTCACGATTCTTTTTGCGCTTATTTCTAACTCAAATGTCAGTGGGATTGTGACGATTTCATGAACTTTACTTCGGATCACTGTTCGGATGTAATCTGTTGTGATGAACACACCAGAATTGTTGACAATGCACCCTTTATTTTGCTCCGGTAATCTTTTCGCATTTCGTAAATGCGTCCTCTCGGATTAGAAGAAATGATACGGCCGAATTCATGATTCTTTTTGCACCTCTTGTTCTCCTCAAACTTCAAGGGGATTGTGATGATTTCATGAATCATTTCGGCTGTAATTTTTATAATGCACGCGCCAAAAGAGGTTTAAAATGTGTCTTATTTTTCTCCCGAATTTGTGCATGCGGTATGCGTTTTTGAAAGATACACAGCATGCAGGGCCAAATTCACGATCCTTTTTGCGCCTATTGTTTCCTCAAATTTCAACGGGATTGCCATGATTTCATGGATTATTATTCGGCTATAATCTTAATGATTCACGTGCCAAGAGGGGTTGAAAATGTGTTCTTTATTTTTCCCCGATAAAATCTTCGAATTTCGTAAATGCGTTCTTGAAAGATCATAACACGGCCGAATTCATGATCCTGTTTGCGCCTATCAATTTAATATCAGCGGGATTGTGACGATTTCATGAATTCCTACGGCTGTAATCTTTTACTTTGCACACACCAAAAGGGGTTGAAAATGTGTCCTTTTATACTTTTTACCGATATTCTCTCCCACATTTCGTAAATGCGCGTCCTCTCGGATTAGAAGGTATTCACGGCCGAATTTATGATTCGTTTTGCGCCTATATTGTCTCCTCAAACTTTAACGGCATCGCGGTGATTTTATGAATTATTTCGGCTCTAATCTTTTGTGATGCACACACCAGAAGGGTTGAAAAAACATTCTTTATTTTTCTCCCGAAAATCTCTTCGGAATTATTCATGCGTTTTTTGAAAGACAGTATTCAGGGCCGAATTCGATATCCTTCTTGCGCCTATCGTTTCCTCAAATTTCAACGGGATTGCCATGATTTGATATTCGGCTGTAATCTTTATGATGCACCACCAGAAGGGGTTGAAAATGTGTCTTTTATTTTTCCCCCAATAATCTCTTCGCACTATTCGAATATCACGATTTTTTTGCGCCTATTTCTATACCTCAGATATCAGCAGGATTGCGATGATTTCGTGAATTCTTTCGGCTGTAATCTGTTGTGATGCACGCACAAGAAGGATTGAAAGTACATAGTTTTTTTCCCGATAATTTCTTCGCATTTGTGCATGCGTTTTTGATAACCAACATGGCATGCAGGACCGAATTCAAGATCCTTTTCGCGCCTACTGTTTCCGCAAATTTCAACGGGACTGTGATGATTTTATGATTTTTTTTTTCTCGTCACATTTTGTGCATGCGTTCTTGAAAGGTAAACAACAGGACAAATTTCGTTATCCCTTTTGTGCCTATCTTCATTATGAGACCATTCTGAAGGAATGAAATGAAAACAAACGCAATCAGATCTTTATACTGCTGTAATTTTTTCAATTTTTCTAAAAATCTGCACAAGTAAACTCGTTCTATCATGTCATCTGCCACGCTGCTGCAAAGCCGGGATCGGATCATGGGTTAAAAAAAGGCATGAGTGAAATGACCACAGAAATGCGTGCGCCTCTACGAATACATACTCCTTGTCTGATGGCATGACCACCGATCGCAAGCAAACGAACGATGTAAACGCGTTGGGGAATACCGGCATGCATTTCAGCAGTATTGTACATACACGTATGTATAAGGCTTAAAAGGGTATTGATCAAGCAAGACAACATTAAAAAAAAAAAGCCATGGGGAGCAATGGAATACAATCCCAATGACCATGTGGATGGATCTGAAAGGGTTAATTTCTAGTTTTTCATTAACCAATCCATTATGCCTTTAAGATGAAAGCCAATCTAAAATTTTATCAATTTCACGACAATGATAAAAAAAATCCAGCAGAACAGTGCAAGAATGATAAAAATCGGATAAAAAATAAGGAAGTTATGACATTTGAAATTTCAAAAATTTTCAGAAGACACTTCTTGTCCCATTGCTATGAATGAATGAATGAATGAATGAATGAATGAAAATGAATGAATACTCAAGAGTCAATTTTATTTATCTGTATGTCACAGTACATAGAAATTTAGCTTCCAATTCTTCCAACTTGTTACACACAATAATTATGAAACACACACGCACACGGACACACACACACACATACACACAATCAAACAGAAAGTGACAAGCCTGACAGAAAAAGAAAGACAGGAAGGATCTCCTCTCATGCGATAGAAGTCTTGGGGGGGGGGGGGGGGGAGGTCTCTCAATAAATAATCAAACAATTCTCAACTATTGAATATGAGTCCCCAAGAAGCAGAGCTTGTGAGTGGAGCCCATTGTGAATGTACAACATTTAATAAAACTATAATGTACAGTGTGAAAGGAAACTTGATCTACATAGATGAGACATCTGGGGCATTTCCTCTGCAGACTGGGGAAAAAAATAAAAAACAAAACAAAACATACCCTCTATCATGAAAATCACCTATTATTTTCTTAATCCTTCACATCTCCAGATGTTCATTATGTGTGCACTTCCTTTATTGCAAATAAATAATGAACCACACATTCGAAATGCGCTTTAAAAACGAAATAAATAAGTGCCGGTAGGCCCGATAGTAAATCATCGCCCAGCATGCATTCTATTTGTTACGTCTCATGAATATTCATTTCAGTTCTCAGCGAGCCGTCCGGTTTTTTTCCACACGCATACATTGCGTATTACAGTATGTGCTACGTTTTATCCATATTAGCGCATGCGCTGTGTAAGTCATACTACAATACGAAATGCGGTAGGACTATAAAAACCTCGGATAAACTCTTTCACAGGGCTCTCAAAACAGATCATATTGTAAATCGACTTCGCCTGCCGTGATTGTAAGTATCTTATCTAAGAGTAAGGCCACTAATTTCGGTATAAAACCCTCTATTTTGTTCTCTGGTCACGTAAATGCTTAGCCATATCAGGTGCTTCCGTGACAGGATAGGTTTGCTGTGCGACCCCTTTACGGTACGTATTTGTCCGTATGGGGTCGCTGCTGCGGTTAAGCAGTGCACAGACCACAGTGTGGTCTGTGTGGCGTTCGCGTTCAGTGCGGCGGTACTAAGCGTGCTAAGTAAGTAATCATGATCATCATCATCATCATCTATCTGTATGGGAGTGTAGGTAGGTCCTGTCAAGTCTCCCGGTCGTCAGCGCTTGGTAACACGAGTACACAACAGTCTGTAACGTCCCCGATATCAAGCGTGGGCGGGGCGTGGATGTCGGACAATTTCAAAATGTTTGTCTGACCAGAATGTGTCTAAATGGTGTTTGCAAGAAGCTAGTGGATGTCACAAGTGATGATGTAGGCAAACTGGTCCATGTCTGGATGACTCTTTTGCTAAAACAGTTGCTGCGCATGTTCAAATGACAATGGGTGGCAAATAATATGAAAGGATGGCCTCTCGTTCCACGATAGAGCGTCTACTGTGATTGTACAAAGAAGGACTGTGGGTTGATTCTGTCTAGATGTCTATACCATGTAGTATTTTGAAGACCTGGATCATGTCCATCCCCTCTTTCCCTCCGGTAATGCAACAAGTAAAGATTAAGCTTCACAAGTCTCTCTCTGTAAGAAAGGGTGCTGAGTCCAGGAAACAGTTTGGTTGTTCTGCGCTGAACAGCTTCGATCCTTCTGTCATCTGTAATAAACCTGCGTTTCCATACGACACTGCAATATTCCAAATGTGGTCGGACCAAAGCCTTGTACAGTGGCAGGAAAATATCAGGTCTGACGTTAATGAAAGCATGTTTATTAAGGCCAACATTTGGTTAGCCTTCTGGATAGATGAGGAGATGTGTTGGCGAAAGTTGAGCTCGCTATCAATCAAAACACCCAGGTCCTTTTCACAGTTGACATCATCAAATGTAACATTCTCAATTGAATAGGAACATTGTAGGTTGTTATACCCAATGTGAAGGGTTTCACATTTCTGAGAGTTAAGAGGGAGTTGCCAGGTTAATGACCATTTTTCTACACCAGTCAGGTCCTCTTGCAATGATCGGTAGGAGTCAATATAGCATAAAATATAAGTAAGAATAGATTTAAAACTAAAAAAAGAAGAAAAAAAGCACAGCTTGGCAGTTGGGCTGGGCTTTCTTCCACAAGATTTATAATTCTAAGTAACGTTAGGAGTTTCAGACTCCTTTTGTTAGATGAAAGAGGAACTAGACCAAGTCGCTATAGACCTCCTAAATTAGAGATCAGACCCTGGGGTCTATAAATTTTTGTAGTCGCCATTTGTGGCGTGGTTGATGCATGCTGCTGCGTTAACTACATTATATTACGAGTAGAGGTCTAGTGCATAGTGGGAGTTTCTACATTTGTGGGTGCTGTTTTAAAATTTCAGTGCTGATGATTGATGTTCTACATTAGTGAGAGTTTCTACATTTGTCATGTTTGTGGACGTTTCTACATTTGTTGGTTCAACAGTCCTTCATCGGCTCAGGCTCAGCTTCAGCTCAGGTTGACTTATAATACTCTAAAATTTCTTCTTTTTTTCTTATTTTTCTTGACTCGTTGCTATTATTAATGCTGGTCATGTTGACAGTAGCAAAGCAGTGCAGTGCTGCACATACGCCACTGGCACTGCTCTAACCTGCTTCTGCTGGCCATACATGGTCGAGTTATACTTGTAATCGAAGTTGACGAAAGAACATGGTCCAACAAAACCAAGTTGACGTAGGCTCGGTGTACAGACGCTTGAATCCCCTGGCTTTGAACTGAACTGCTCAGTTACATGTGGCTTGAATTGTAGACTGAAACTTAGAACAATATGCTCCCAGCAAGACTAATTTTTGCAAAATTTCTGCAACAAATGGAATAACTTAAACTTGTAACAATAGAAGTGAAGTCTGTGTCTAGGCTCTGTCTAGGGCTTGTAGGCGTAGTTCTCTGAAGTCTAATGCAATTTTGTACATCCCCTTTTTTTTTTCTCGAATCCTTCCATGTGCATGATTAGCTCTCAAATTACACTGAAGTTTACAACAAACTTATGTATAGCCTGGCTCTAGGCTAGTGTTAGTAGACAATTCTGCTGTTAGGGCAGTCATGTACAAATTCTGTACCATACTGGCCACTGAACTTTTACTTGAGGGATGTATACTTGTAAATGTAGGAACCTACATCAAAGTAGGCAGTGTATACAGCTCAAGAGATGGTGCACCATGTTTGTTTTTCCTTGTACAGTTTTGGACTTTTCATGTACAGTTGATTGAGCCATCATGAAGTGCACTGGCATACCATTGTCGAGACATTGTTACAGAAATTAAATACTGTAAGACATGATATATTCGCGGTATGAAATTTTCGCGAATTGGAGCTGACGAAAATTCGTGAAATTAAAATGCACGCAAACATTCCTCCTTTTACAGTAGTGCCTCTGCCACATGAGCTCTTCATGTTGTATGCAATAGTGAGAATTGAGATGGCAAAGTACATGACAGGGTTGTGTGTGCAAGCAATGTCCAGATTGTTGTGCTTTCCCTATCGTTGAGCCTCATGATGTTGGAATGAGTCTAACACATTGATAATTTGTTTCTCGCTATTTGCAGGTTTTCCAGCGTAGCCAAGAAACTCAGGTTCCACAGCCACCATGAAGACCGGGTCTTCATCCTACGTCCCCCAGTTCTTGGGCAGGATGTCGTACGAGAAGCAGGAAACACTCCTGAAACTATTCATCCTGGTCTTCTGCATGATTCTGTGTAAGCCTTGGAACAACTTCATTTCTTGATATCTTTTCTTACACTAACAATATCCTTGGGTATACACTACTAACTGTAAGTTGATATAATTAATGATTTGTGTGTAAGGCTCATCCTAAAAGTGATGGGTTTTAATAAAGCTACATAGGAAGCTATGCAGCAACTATGACTTTGTCTGTTGGAAGTGTAATGTTTTCCATGCTTGCCTGTTTGAAATGTATTCCTTTGAGTTTGTTGTTGAGCATGTCATATTGATGTCATACCATTGGTCCTACTGAGGATTCATTTTGAGTTCTTGAGAACAAGGATTTAGTATAGGTCATGCATTATGTTTGTGATAATGAACTCATATCAGTGTGTAATAGTTCAGGGAAGTTTTGAACCTCTCTTCCCATGTCATTTTCTGTTCTCACATTGAATTATTGTGTTATGAAATATGAGGATTGATTTTGTTCCACAAATCTTGACAAAATGTGGATTGATTTTATTCCACAAATCTTGACAGAATGGTCTTGGAAGAATGAGAGATAGAGTGCAGCAATTGCATTTCAACTGGTAACATTGATACCATGTACAGTAGTGAAGTACAGTATGTACCCCTGCTTTTCTTCATGATGATGATGATGATACAAGAACAAGTTGCATTGAGTTTTCGATAATGATTTTCTTTCAAACAGCCTTCTCAACACGTCTGTTCTCTGTCCTGCGCTTTGAGAGCGTCATTCACGAGTTCGATCCCTACTTCAACTACCGCACTACCCGCTTCCTGGCGGAAGAGGGCTTCTACCGCTTCCACAACTGGTTTGATGATAGGGCGTGGTACCCCCTAGGCCGTATCATTGGTGGAACGATCTATCCAGGTGAGTAGGGCCTCTGCTTCTTGAAATAACAGCATTGATCAAAGAGGAGTTCATATTCTGTGCAATGTGCACTATCAAATGTTTCAGTTGCAGATGAAGCTGTGTTCGATAAATAACGGCCTATGTAGGACTACTGATTTAATTTCATGGATGTGATAATGTGTGACCACTATACATTTTATCACACATGTTATCTTTGAAGGACATTCATAGATTGTGAGTTGTAATAAACAAGCATTATCCAGATGTTTTTCCAGTACTGGTGAATTCTTCTGTTTGTCTTAAGGATGTAATTGTGTAGATTACAGAATCAAAGCATTTTATAAGATTTGTTTGAACATGAGACAGGTCACTACAAGTTTTTCATGCCAGATGAGAAAGTGAGTTTGCGGTCAGAACACCCTCGTAACCTGATGATTTGTAATATGGAATTGCTAGCGTAATGCTGCGAACTGGCTACTGCTATTTTCAAGCCCTTGTCAGGTGTCCTTATTTTTGAGAGACACCAATGCTAGTAGAATATATAAAGATCTTGTAACAGGTATTTTTCATTCATATCAATCATCTACCATAATCAATCATATAGGAGAAAACCCCCACATTGACAATTCAATGAATTTGTTCTTGACTACAATTGATCATATCTGAAAAATTGTACACGTTTACATCATTTCATATTAAGAAATTGCGGACTGCCTCGTCATCTCCGGTCTGTCAAACAGAATCTAATTTGCACCAGGTAAAGTACAAGGAATTAACGGAGGTGTTGCAACTGTAAAGTCAGGTAGTAGAAAAGACCAGTTCTGTAATGTATTCAGACTTTATGCATGCTTTGTTCAAAAAGTTGCCCTTAACAACCACAAAGCTTGCCGGAGGCTTGCCCTAACTAGCAACAACTAAGTGAATTTTCACTTATGGAACATAATGGAAGGGAGCAGTTGAATTAAATGCCTTGATAATTGGCTGTAGGAAAAGAAACATCCATAAATTACAACATATTACTGAAATGGTATACTATGCACAGTACTCACATGTGTGGGACTCACTCGCCATGGTGCATTAAAAGTCATCACGAACATCCATGAGCATACCAATATGAGCAATGCATATTCGTGAAAGGGATATATATCAAGCACTCGTACATGCAACACATAATGATCACATCTTTGTGCTACCTATGATACACAGGTCTGATGTTGACATCCGCCGTCATCTACCATGTCATGAATTTCCTGCACATCTCCATCGACGTCAGGAACGTGTGCGTGTTCCTGGCCCCGCTGTTCTCCTCGCTGACCACCATCGTGACGTACCACCTCACCAAGGAGCTCAAGGTTTGCAGCTATGATACGTTTCCTTTTTTTTTTCACTCATCAATTTGTTCATTTTGTATAGTTAATTTTCATTCTCCAGTCACGATTGTTGTGGGGGAGAAAGCCAATGTCCTTGCATATCGAGGATCCGAGAATTGTAGCAAACTGTCCAGCGAAATTTACTTTTGAATTGTGAGACCGTGGTTTTTCGCAGGCATTTTGAGCCGCAGATAGACCAAGATGTTCTCACAATCTTTATGTACCCAAGATGAAGGATTTGCACTTTCAAGGAAGGGAAGATCTCAATCAATATCTGAACTTAAATATGTATACTTAGACTTTTCTTCACATCTACTAGTGTTATACACAAGCAATTACATTTCAATGTTGTGCTGATCACAAAGTACAGTCTGATACTGCCCTCTGGGACGAGTTATATTTCAAAGAAATGAGAAGTTCTGTGAAATGCTCCTATTAGTATGTAAATTGATTTTGCTGATATGATATGTGCTTCTGTCTTGCACTTGATATTATGTGTGCAGAAAGTTAGCCGCCTTTATTTGATTAAATGAGCCTTCTTCATTTGATTAAAACAGAGGGATGTCAGTTCAAATATGAACAGTCAATTAGCTGCAACTGAGTTACAATTTTCAGTGACAGCCAATACCAGAACTTTAACCCGTTGAGGACGAGCTGATTTTGCTACAACATACATTTCCCATAGACACTAGCCTGAGTATACTAGGGACTCGTCCTCGATGGGTTAAGTGAGGCATAAAGTCGTAGTTTGCTTATAGTGATAACCTTGGTTAAAGAGCTTGGTAATGGCAATAGGTAAAATGCAGGGTAGTCTTTACCAATTGTCAGCTAGCCAAGGGTAGTTAAAATGCACGAAAGTGTGTGAATGGGCGCTTCCCTGTTGAAAGTAATGGGCATCTGCCTGAATGCCCTTCTTGGCAAGTGAAATAGATATAAATGAAACTTATGTACTAGAGCACAAACTGTAAAGCCATAGCCTTTAAGTCTGTTATACACTGCCAGCCAAGCATTGTGTGAGGCTTTTGCATGAACCAGAGCAACTTTTCTTTACTCTGCAGGACACTGGAGCTGGTCTCGTGGCCGCAGCCATGATCTCCATTGTCCCTGGCTACATCTCCCGTTCAGTTGCCGGTTCCTATGACAACGAGGGTATCGCCATCTTTTGCATGCTGCTGACCTACGCCCTGTGGATCAAGTCGGTCAAGACGGGCTCCATCTTTTGGGCAGCTCTCTGCTCCCTGGCCTACTTTTACATGGTGAGAATGGAGGAAATAATTTGCCAACTCTCATTTGATTAACAATTTCAGCTGATGAACAATATTTCAAATGGTATCCTGTACACTTCTATGAAGGAAAACTGCTACACAAAAGTTAGTTTGTCTAAAAATGCATAGCAAATTTCGATGCGATACAAGGAAAATTATTCCCTGGAATGGCAGCAGTTTAAGTTTCCTGAAAGATGAAACGCTTTTGAAGTTTAATAGCAGATGGTCTTGTATAGTTTGAGTGTAGCAGTGATTTTTTTTTTCTTTGTCTCCATCTGTAAGGGTACCAGATGCATTATATCTTTTACCCCATACGAAGCTGTCTTTTGGATGTGGTATCCAGGTATTGATTTTTAAAATCACGAATACTCTGTCCCATAATCTACAGTAAATCATGTGGGGACTTGCAGTGTTTGATGATGAGCTACCAAATTTGAACTCTTGTAAAATGAGCTTGGATCGAGGCATGCTAAGTTGGTATTTGTCAAGTATGGTTGATAATAATGCCTGGTATAGTTTGAGTCATCAAGAAGAAAAACAAATGTTATGAAATGAAGTGGGATCATCCTTGTAGATGAAATTTTGAAGATGCTGCTGTAATAATAGATAGCCATCTATAAGCAACATTTGTACACTAACAATGAGGAGATACTGTAGCTCATTGGATAGAAATATATGTGACTGTGCATCACACTACCAACAAAAAGTCGCACCCCCTAATTTCATGTGAGAACTTGAAAAAAGATGAAATGGGTCAACCAAATCAAAATTGAGATTTTCATTATTTTTGAAAGAGCAATTTTCCACACTCTTTGTAAGTTTGGGACCATAAAATGAATGAGAAAGTGAGTTTTCGGTAGTTTTTCTACAACCCTTTTTGGTGGAGTTGTGTGTTCAGGTATGTCTTAGAGGCCCTCTTTCATTTCTTGAAAACTCTTTGTACACTCTTCACTTTCTTCTCAACTTTAGAAAGGATAAGGATGCTGCTTTAAAAGTTGGCATTAATCAAGGACAGAATGTAATGATAGAGCATGCTCAATTTCAGCTTAATCGTATAATCTCTTCATTGTTCAATTTCAGCTTAATCTATAATCCCTTCATTATTGCTCTGGTGGTTTTCATCCTGTTCTTTGCCCCATTCGTCGCCCAGCTAGCACGGCTTGGTAAAGATTAAGTGCTTGAATAGGGTCTGTACTTTGGAACCTCTTTTCTCAGTTCACACTTTTCCAGAGAATGTGCTTTCTTTTCAAGATTTAGATAGGTTAGAGGAGTCCATTTTAATTGAATTATACATCATTTTAAAGCTTAGAGTCTGCTCTTTCAGAATCTGCCCTTGAATAAAAAAATAAATCCGTGTGTGGCAACTTTTTGTTGGTTTTGTGGTGCAGGGTCACATATAAAGACTATTCATCATGAGGCTACAGTTGCTGCAGTGGTTGTGCCCCTAGGCAAGGCACTGTATCCCCAATGCAGAGACAGTGGGAAAAGACTTACAGGAACTGCAGTCCTGTTGCTGCTTTTTCTCAAATATAACCCTGCATCACAAAACCAACCAAAAGTTGTCAGACATGGATTGGACGTTAAAGGCATAATTTACTATTTGCAGATGAGACAAAAACCCAGCTTTAGTGCTTCAAAATAGTTCTGAAATGTCAGTTAGGGACAGAAACGACCAATGTAAAATTTGAATCAGTGTAATTAATGTTAAGTATTGGTGAATATAAAAAATGCAAACAATAGTTATTATAAAAATGTTTCCAGACTAAACCATCTACAGTTATGGTTTTATTGAGAAAAATAGTGGAATTTCCCTATATTTTAGGCTTTATTGCAAAATTTTTACATTTTTACATTTTTACCTACACATATGCATCAAATGTGATTTCTCAAACATTTTTTTTTTTAAATCACTGCTCCCAAAGGTAAACTGTACCTTTAACTGAAAGAGCAGACTTCAAGTGTTAAAATGATGTATAACTTAGTTCAAATGGTCCCACATGACCCATCTAAGTATTCGAAACAAAACCACAATGTGGAAAACTGTGTAGTATGAAAAGAGGCTTTGAAGTGTAGTGTCTATTCAAGGAGTTAATCTTACGAAGCCATGCTGGCTGTGCAATGAACAATGAATGGGACAAGAAACAGGATATAAACCGTAGTAGTAACAACAATGAAGGGATTATCAGATTAAGCTGAAATTGAGCATGCCCTGCTTACACATTCTATCCATGACCAATACCATCTTTCAAAGCTATTAAGACCATCATCCTTTCAAAAGGTATTTAGAGTCAATAGAGGAGAGTGTGCAAAGGATATTTAACCCGCTGATCATACTCGCAGGCCTCGAATTACCCGGGAGGCAAAAGGCAATTTGCCGCAATGCCCTATCTACTTGCCGCAACGCCTCTCTCAAAATTACCATGATGCTTTCTGCAACTTTTCCTTGCTGCCCTTAAAAATTTTGAGAGAGAGTGCCCCTAGAACCAAAAATTGCCTGTCCTTAAAACTGGTGAAATTCGAGGCCTGTACTCGGGCATGTGTCTATGGGAAATGTGTGTTGTAGCAAAGTCAGCCCGTCCTCAACGGATTAAGAAATGAAAAGGTGCCTCTTTGACATACCTAATCACTCTATTCTTTAAAAAAAACAAAAACAAAAACAAAAACAAAAAAACTTGTTGAACTAGAAAAAGTGCTGAAAACACAACTTCCATTATTTTTATGATCTCAAACTTTGAAAATATTGTATAGGAAGAATTGCCCCTTCAGAAAATATGAAAAACTCAAGATTAACCCTTTCACCTTTTTTTGAGTCCTCATGTGAAATCAGGCCATGTGACTTTTTGTTGGTTTTGTGATGCATGGACACAAATGACCATTTTATCCTTGGTTTCCATTCAACAGGTTTCCTCATGGGGAGGTTACGTCTTCCTCATCAACCTGATTCCGATGCACACCCTGGCCCTGATGGCCACGGGACGCTTCACCCACCGCATCTACGTGGTCTACTGCACCGTCTACTGCCTGGGTACCATCCTCTCCATGCAGATCCCCTTCGTTGGATTCCAGCCAGTCCAGTCTAGCGAGCACATGGCGGTGGGTGCACAGTGATAGAGTTTGATACAGGGAAAGTCTTGACATGGAATGATACCCAAATATATGTGTGGATTGAGTGAATGCAGCAATTTTAGTAGAACACATGATTCAAATCACCAGCAAAAACTGATGACCAGTTCGTATTGCCACTTTTTACGTGTCCTGAAAATTTCATCAAGATCTGAATCACCACTGAAAACTGACAACCTGCTCCTTTTGCCACAATATAATGGACCTATCCTGAAAATATCGTCAGTCAGATCATAACGTTTCGGGTTATATTGCTACGAGACAAGCGCTCACTGACACCAGCCAAACACTACTTAAATACTCCATTACCAAAGGTAATAGATAAGCGGATATAAATAAGTGGATAAATATACCTGTAACATTGTCCTGCCTTGTTTCATTTTTTTGAGCAAAAATAAGACCCTCTAATAATTAAAGTATGCGAACAGTATACACAACCCTGTTGCTGTACAAAAGTCGCAACGTTACTGCACAAACTGGGTCAGAAACACCAGCCGACTCTGAACAATGACACTTGAGTTTGAATTCATCACATCATGCTTGTTACCTCAGACCCATTATGCACTATCTTAATCAATTAAGCTTCTGATTGGTATTATCTATATTGACATACACAATTTACAACAAATTCAAAACAAATGAAGATTCAATCCTTCGTTTGTATACTATAAATCACATTTCTCTGCACAGTATTATCAAAATCACTCATGGTGCCATTGGAAGGGTCGTAGCAAATGGCCGCCGTGAACGTGGCAGTGTGCGCGTTTGGTTTGTCCAACACTTTCAACACACATGCCGTGCATGTTACGGAGCTCTGGCCATTCACGTCAAAGCCGTCATTTTGAATATTAAAGTGCAGTGATGGTCAGGCTTTGTGGTTAGAAATTAAAATTATGCTCTGTTAAGTGTAGATATCACACATGGACACACTATGGATTGATACTCTAGTCCAAGCTTTCTATTTCATGTGAATATGATGTAAAATTTGTGTTGAAATGTGGGCATTTTCAACAGTTTTGTAGCTGTATTGAGGGTCTTCCTATGAAAGTGTATTGGGAGCATGTCAGATGCCATGCTTGGCATGCCGTCTGGTTGGGCTAACTAACAGTTTGTTACAGTACATGTTTCTCTGTCCTCTCCGTCCGTACAGGCCCTGGGTGTGTTTGGACTCTGCCAGGTCTACACATTTGTGGAGTACCTTCGCTCGCGTCTCAGCTCCCAGTACTTCATGGTGCTGGCCCGCAGTGCTGTGCTTCTCTTTGGGGTGGCCATCACGGCTGCTGGGGCCTACCTCTCAGCTACTGGCAGTATCCTTTATCATGCAAAGCTGTTTAGCTGTCACATGATTTTTCGAGACATTCCCTGAGAAGTTGGAAATCTTTTCACTTGGCAAAATGACGTAAAACCCTCCCAAACTTGGAGCTTTTAATCTTTTAACCTGTTGAGGATGGGCTGATATTGCTTCAATGCGCATTTCCCATAGACCCCTGCCGGAGTATACTCGGGACTCGTCCTCAACGGGTTAATATCAATAAATTGATTTTATGAGCACAATTAGTGTTGAGAAATGCTAAAAATCATTAATTGAATGAAGAATCAGTATCTTCCATCTTCTTTCTGAAACTAATGAATTTTGAATTGAAGTAAATATTTGTGCTGAAGGACAGGCTTGTGCAAAATTGTGTTCCTATTTGTCATTACCACCAGTTTACTTTGTTGCTGCTGTGCAAGTTTGATAACAGCATCTGAAAAGTTCTTTAATTTGAATGACTGATTGACTTAGCGCAATTAACATAGGGACCAAAATCGAAGGAATTTATAAGCATGAAACTGGCATTGTACTTTGAATGAAGAAAGCAAAAGAGGATATATCTATGAAATTTTCTTTTGGTGCGTAGAACCCTTTTGGTATGCAGATCATGTAAACATCCTATGCCAGGGTGCTACATAAGCACTTGCCCGATTGCCCGGGGCAAGTAAAAATCAAATTCGGGCAAGTGTTTTTGAACAATGAGAACAAATGCTTGCCCGAATTGGGCAAGCAAAAACTTTTGAAGCCACTTTTATGTCACTTATTTCCCCATTAAACTCACAAAGTCAACCATACAGAAGCCAAAAGATAGTGGCTGTTTAGTGATGCAGTGCTCTTTATATTTCATCTCAGCAACATTCCAACACTAATGTGAAGAAGACCTGGTGCAATGCAACAGCAACACTTGATATGACCAAAAATACTCCAATTGTGTTCAAGCATTCACTAACACATTATTTTCTGTATCATTTCCCGATATTTGGGACTTTCTTTTCGGGCAAGTAAAGTTAATGTTGGGGCAAGTGTTTTGCAGCAAGTTTGAAAATCTGCCTGCCCGACTAGGCAAGTGGCAAAATAAAGTTTTGTAGCACCCTGCATGCATGTATCAGGGGGAGTGCCAAATATCCCGATGTAATGCAGCCAAGTAGAAATGAGTCTGCAGTGTTTCTCCTCTTTAGTTTTTTTCTGTGTGAAGGTGGTAGTCAGAAACTCCCCCCCCCCCCCAAAAGATTCTGTATTTGCAAATCTTTTCACATGAGATAAGTCAATATTCACATTTCCAAAGAATTTTTAGTGCGCTCACTAGTTTCATAATGGCAAATGATAGAATGAATCTTAGGTCAGGAAACCTTTATAATTTGCTGATCTGTAATGAAGAATTGCTGATGTAATGCTCAGAACTGATTGATGCTGTTTTCCAGTCCCTCTGAGAATGCCACTATTTTGAGAGAATTCAAGAAGTTTTTCCTGAGCGAAGGTGGTGATTAGAAATCTCCCCCTGGACTGGGCGTTTCTACTCCCTGCTGGACCCATCCTACGCCAAGAACAACATCCCCATCATCGCCTCCGTTTCTGAGCATCAGCCGACCACTTGGAGCTCCTTCTACTTTGACTTGCAGATGCATGTCTTCATGTTTCCAGGTGAGCCGTTAAGAGTCAAACCATGTTGGAGTAGATCTATGTTAGTGTAAATCTGTGCCGATTTCAATAGGGTTCAATTAGTATTTCATGAATAGACTTCAAATCAACTACATTTAGCAGTGAATGTTTCTTTTAATGTTGGAGTAGAGAAAGAAAGTATTGGGATCTAAAATGAGCACAAATTCATGAAAGAATGTCATTGTTCTCAAATACATGTGTATGACCATACGTATATGTGACTGTGCATCACAAAACCAACAAAAAGTCGCTTGCACTGATTTTGTGTGAGGACTCAAAATAGATGAAACTGCTCAACCCAGTCAGTCTGGAGTTTTTCATATTTTCTGAGAGACAAAGTCTTCTACATCATGCTAAGGTTTGGGATCATAAAACAAACCGAAAATTGTGTTTTTAGCAGCTTTTCTACAACACTTTTTATAGAATAGTGTGATTAGATATGTCTGAGAGTCACCTCTTCATGTCTAGAAAAAAAACCTTTATAGCAAAAAAGGCTACTGAAAACTGCTTATCCTGTAGTGGCGAGCCAATGGAGTAAAATGGAGTCTAAAGGGGCCTGAGCTTTCGATCACAGCAGAATCTTCGTCAGAGGCAAAATGACAAACAGGCAGGGAAAGCAATCACATATATAGGACTTCACACAACAGGAACAGTCAGGGACAGGCTAGGGACACAGAACAAAGAAAACAAAGGAGGGGTAGGAGGTCATGGGCAAGGAGCCCTACAGGTAAAGGGAGGGGGATTAGAGCAGGAGGGTGGACAGACAAAAGGCAGAGGAGGGTCAGTGATGATCCTGAGGACCAAGGGGGCAAGCATTGAAGGAAAAGGAAGAATAGGGAGGTAACATCAAAGAAGATAAGGAACAACAGAGCAATAAAAGAAAGGTGAAAGGAAAAGAGTGAAATAGTAACAGCAAGGGGAAGGGGGGGGGGGGGGGGCGGGGGAGCTGAGCAAACAGCGAGCCCTAATAGGTGTACCAAGAGGAGGTAATGTAAAGCACATACGAAAAGGGGGGGGGGGACACAAAATCCAAGGGAGAGAAAAATGTTTATATGTTGATAAGCAGGCATAAATGGGCATAGTAAACACAAATATGTATAAACACAAGCAAATACAAGTGTGTGTATGTGAAGGTAGAAAAAGGCTGTATAAAAGAGACTCTGACAAGCAGAAGGAAGCAGTTGGGAATAAAAGGGTCTGCAATTGGAAAAAGTGCGACCAAAGAACAAAATAGAATTAGAATTAGAAAAGAACACAGTGGTTCAGACTGTGTCTGGACGAGTGCCTAAAGATTCAATGCCCTGTAGAGTCATATCATTGATGGAATGATTGGGAAGATTGAAATGGTGGCCCACTGGAGTATCGAGCTTGGCTGTGTTGACGGTAGATCTGTGTCCATAGAAAGCATCTTTTGAGTGTTGTCTTGGTTTCCCCAACATACTGGATCCTACAGACTCTGCAAGTGATGAGATACATGACATTAGTGGTAATACAAGTGATGTTGCCCTTGATGTGGTGAGTGAGGGTGAGAGCGGCCGGTAGAGTTGCTGGTGAAAGAGTCACTCTCGTGGATGTGTATGCTACAAATGATGCACCTGCTGGCTGAACATTTGAATGTGCCATGCTGTAAGAGAGAATTGTCAGTGAGGGAGGGTACTTCAGCATGAACGATGAGATCCTTGAGGTTGTGGGGGCGTCGGTATGCCAGGATGGGAGTATCTGCGAGTGAGACAATGTGGTGATCAACAAAGAGGGAGATGTTCTCTGTTGGGGAACCATTTCCAGAGAGGATGGGGTGACCAGGATTGCCAGGTTTGTGGATCTTGGGGAGGAGATAGAATCGGGTAGGTTTGGCATTAATAGGGGAGAGAAATTTGTGAGCCTTCTTGGTGAGGTGATCGTGTTCCTTCATGTCATCGAGTGTCGACTGGATCTGTTGGGAGAAATCATGGGTGGGATCAGAGTCAAGGAGTGTGTAGTGGGAAGTGTGTAGTGCTCAGCCCCCCCCCCCCCCTTCTCCTTGCTGTTACTATTTCACTCTTTTCCTTTCTTCATCCCTCTGTTGTTCCTTATCTTGTTTGATGTTGCCTCCCTATTCATCTTTTTCCTTCAATGGTTGCCCTCATGGTCCTCAGGATCATCACTGACCCTCCTCTGCCTTTTGTCTGTCCACCCTCCTGCTCTAATCCCCCTCCCTTTACCTGTTGGGCTCCTTGCCCATGACCTCCTACCCTCTCCTTTTGTTTTCTTTGTTCTGTGTCCCTAGCCTGCCCCTGACTGTTCCTCTTGTGTGAAGTCCTTATATGTGATTGCTTTCCCTGCATGTTTGTCATTTTGCCTCTGACGAAGATTCTGTTAGGATCGAAAGCTCAGACCCCTTTTGACTCTTAAGAAAACCCTTTACACACTCTGTATTTTCAAATCTAATAACTTTTGAAAGGATGAAGCTAAAGCTTTGCAAGTTGGTATTAGTCATGGATGGAATGTGTTTATAGAGCATGCTCAATTTCAGCTTAATCTGATAATCCCTTCATTGTCATTGCTATGAAGTTTTACATCCTCTTTTTTTGTCCCATTCATTGTACTTAGCTCATGGTCAGATGAAGCGCTTGAATAGACCCCTTCAGAGCCTCTTTTCTCATTTCACACTTTTCCAGAGTGTGTGCTTTCTTTCCAATATTTAGATAAGTTAGGAGAGTCCATTTGACTTAAGTTATACATCATTTTAAAGCTTAAAATCTGCTCTTTCAGAAGCTGCTCTTACTAGAAATCCATGTCTGGCGACTTTTTGTTGGTTTTGTGATGCAGGGTCACTTATGTAACATAATCTTATTTGTCTTTTTCTGTTTTTTTAAAGATTTTTCTTGAGGGCAGAGGGCAATGATTGCACTTTTATGATAATGTCTGGTTAACTATTATTCTGTCTTTGTAAACTGAATTAATACTCGAGGTGCTGTGTTTGATGATTTTGTCTTATGTAGGCTTGCTTTCTCCCTGCTGCTTGGCAGTTTGTTTGGTTTTTGCTTGTTTGTTGTTTTTTACAAGTCTGAACAAATGTCCATTGGGAATCACATGTTTCCATTAACTTTTTGGGTATCATTGCTATTGTGTGTGACGTTATAAAGCTTCATTAACTGAGCCTGATTGTTTTACCCACTTTGATTGGGAGGGGTTGAATTTGCAATCAAGAACTTCAACATTAGAATAAGAAATAAGTGTGCTCTGTTTTTGAAGAGCAAATTTAGCAATGTCCCATCTTGGAAAAGAAAAAGAAAACATTTTCTCTGTAGAAATGGAGGCAATATTTTTTTGCGTGTTTTATCCCATTCTCTTTTTTATGTGTGTGAATATGGTGGATATTCACGAATATGATGGATTTTACTCAGCGTAATGTAGGGGAGACAGATTTAGATACAACTGAAAGGAGATGGTCACTTGGTTTCTCCCTCGTCAATAGCTCAGTTGTCTGTATGTTGCTTTATTTTTACTCTGCTGGAACAATATGTGACCGGCTACAACAAAAGGATCAGAAAGTCGGGGGTGGACAATTTTCTGAAAATGGGATGACATTATTCCCTTACTCTTCTACTTTAATTTCATATATAACACAACTCAGAAAAGTAGTCAGTTGCGAAGATATCGATGATTTTATTAGCGCATGTCAAGTGGTTGAGGAAATCAGAGTTTCGAAAAAAAAAGTTTTCCTTTCAACGCTATCATGATCAAGGGAAGGCAAGACAGTTTTCACCGCTTGACAATGGAAAGCATGCTCCTAGCGACCTCCGCGATGTTCATTCAAGCTTAGCGCCAGCAGTCTACGCACGAGCAATCAGTAATTAGGATGCCACGCACTGACCAATAAGATCACTTCCTCGTTGCTAAGGGCGGAGTCTAGCTGCGGCGCTAAATCCAAATCTTTGGACACGTTGCTGTTACATTGAAAGTCGGAAAATCATGGCCCCAAAAAATGCTGATTTCTTGCCTTTTCTTTGATCATTTAGCTTCAAAATTTCGGCAGATGATAGACAAAATATTAGACCACAAAATTATGCCAAAAACAAATTCGATTGTTTTGACCAATTTTGATGATGTGACTTTAAACTCGATTTTCTCGGCTCAACCGTCAGCGACTTTACGATCCTTTTGTTGTAGCGGGTCACATATAGATGAATTGTGGTATTTAGAGTGACATTTGGTTCCCCCCTATCTGTGTATGTTTTATTTCTTTGTAGTGGGCATGTACTACTGCTTCATCAAGCTGACTGATGCAAACATCTTCATCATCCTGTATGGTATCACCAGTCTCTACTTCTCGGTGAGTATGCAGGGCTCTGCTGCCGCAGTCTTGACACTCTCAACACAGATAATGCATACAAAGAAAAGTCTGTCTTATGTTGTGCATGGAGAGTGCCACATCTTCTTCACCCAGTGTTTGTGAAAGCCCCTTCTTCTGTTTACACAAACCTGAATAATAGAATGTCCCTGGATAGTGCAAACAGAGAATGTGATGGAAGGAAATGGAATACAAAGGAGAAAGCAAAAGAGAGAGAGAGAGAGAGAGAGAGAAAGAAAAAAAAAACCCCACAAACTTGTCTGTCTGTGTGTGTGTGTGTGGGTGTGCGTGTTTAAGAGGGGGAGAGCCCACTAGACCAAGCAAGACCAAGGCCAAGATGAAAAGAGGCGACACTTGAAAGAAGTACAAATAAAGATACAAAAAGGAGTGTTTGTCATGTCTGTTCACTCGAGTCTGCTCAACATAAATGCATTCAGACTATTGACTTAAGGAAACAGAAGTTTATGCTTAATTTGGCTTCCATAGACATCATTTCAGGCAGTAGTGTTTTTCTCAAACAAAGAAGACAGTTCATGAAACTGTCAAAACCTTGGTGAGAAATGCTGCATGTAGAAGGTGAAACACTGTTATATTTGGTTGGGGATCTGCCAGATGAGTATTATATTACTGATTGCTTTAGTGAATACATACAAATGAATTTCAAAAACACATAGTATCTCTAATGAATTCACCCCAACCAGAGATGTCCACATTGTCTTGCTGTGGCATCAGTACAGCGGACAAGATATAATCAGATGAGTCTGTACAGGTGTAGTTACTAGGATATCACCCTTTGGCACAATTACCTTGTCTATGAATGTATCAATGTAAACATAATTTGTTACTTAAGGGACAATTGCCCCTGTGTTTCCCCAAAACAGATCTTGTAACTACTCTCCATAACCGCAAATACAGTGTATGAGAACAATCAAGAGACAGGAAGAAAAAAAGAAAAGGTCACAGATTTATTATTATTTTTATAATTTGTTATGGGTCAGAAAATCCCCCTAGGTTATTCATGAATGGTGTGTGAAGGTCAAACCATGGGTGGGATTTTTAAAATAAGTGTTGAGCAAATTTGGTGGGAATTCTAAATGCACTTCTCAAATTTCAATTTGATTTTTTGAATTGAGGGGATGGGGCAAAATCCCAGTAGTTACACATGTATGTTATTCTACCAAATATGGCACATGAATAAAGCATAACTGGACATCAAACTCTTAACCGAATCGAAAGAGCTACTGTAAACAACAACAACAAAATGCAACAGGAGCAGCATCAATGAAAAGTGCATGTAAGTGAGTAGAGTCATATTTTGTGAAAAGGTAATTCTACGTGCAAAGAAAATATTGCTTCAAGCATGGGGCATTTGATGTCCATGGGTCAAGACCATTATTAGAGTAGCTGGACAGCTTCTATTTTTTTCTACCAAGCCAACACTTCTTTCTCTAGTAATGCAAACTTGGCAAGCTTTCCCTCCTCAACTCCTAACCAACTAAAAACCTGTCTCCCCTGCTCCTTCTTCAGGGCGTGATGGTGCGTCTCATGCTGGTCCTGGCCCCAGTCATGTGCATCCTGTCCGGAATCGGCATCTCCTCCGTCCTCAATAACTACATGAAGAACCTGGACATCGTCAAGGCAGAGAAGAAGTCCACCAAGAAGGAGTATGGCGACAACGCCTACCCCATCAAGAACGAGGTATAATGTATGAGCGAGGTCCTTGCTACGTATCAGGGCAATTACCCCCCCCCCCCCCCCCCCCCCCAATTGCCCCACGGCTAAATTCTGGTTAGTGGTAAGGTTAGAGTAAAGGTTAGGGTTATGTTTAAGGTTAGGAGTTTGGGTGAGGGTTAGGATTAGGTTCAGGATTAGGATTAGGATTAGGGCCAGGGGAAGGGTCAGAGGTAATTACCCAGGGGGTAATTGCCCTAGACCCCCTTGCTACCCTTGGGGGGGGGGGGGGGAGAGGGGTGGGGGACGATAAAATGGAAAGAAAATGAAAAGAAATTGAATTTTTGCCTGGAATATCTTATTGTACACTTTGTTCTAACTTTGTGATGTTGCAGTTTAAACACTGACCAAGATATCTTGTATCAAGGAATCATTTATCCTCCGTGATGCTTCGTTGAATGAATTCCGTGGTTTTGCATGGACCTTTGACCCCACATTGAGCTCCGTTTACCTATTAGCAGATCTGCAAGTCATCACTTGTGTTGATAGACAGTATAAAGTCATGAGATGGAATCTTAGTTGATATGAATCCCTTAATTCTAATCTATTTGACACAATTGTTTATTTGATTAATTAATTTGTCAACTTGATTTGTGATTTGATTTTTAAACTGATTATCTATCAAACTTACTCTATTTATTTCCTTTTTATGTGGGGGAGGGGGGAGGGGAGGGCGACTTAAAGAGCTGTTTTCACACAGAGACAAACTATTGGTCAGGAGATTTGTAATTTACAATATATTGGTTTGTTTGTATTGTGTGTGTGTGTTTGTGGGGAAGGAGAAGTTATGTTATTATTATCACTATATTATGATGATGATGACGATGATGATGATGATGATGATGATGATGATGATGATGGAGTTAATGTTTGTTAAAGACTTCCATCTTTACTATCCTATCCTTGCTAGGTTGCCTCTGCCATCGTGCTTCTCGTCACTTTCTTCCTCATCACCTACACCTTCCACTGTACCTGGGTCACCTCCGAGGCTTACTCCTCCCCGTCCATCGTCCTCTCGGCCCGGGCGGGAGACGGTGGCCGCATCATCTTTGACGACTTCCGTGAGGCGTACTACTGGTTGAGGCAGAACACTCGTGAGGTACGAGCCTTGCATCACACATATCGCTGTTGGGGGCGACAAAACCTCGTATCTCAAAAATGTCAGATGTTCAGGAGAGTGAAAAAAACATGGCAGCCAAAGCACTATTAAACAAATGGGATCACTTTTCCTTTGGCATCCTGTGGTGACTTTATATTTAGGGTAAGATAGCTAGGATTTGCCCAAGACATCACCTAACTGATTATCTAACAATTGATTGAAAAAAAAAGAAGTGATTTTCACCAGAATTTGAGATACAAGGTCATGTCACCCCAGTTACAATATGTAGTTCTTGTAAACTTTCTGCACTTTGACTTATGCATTTTTCTCACTCTCCCAAAGAGTCAGTGAATGTAAAAAGAATAAACGGCCTGAGGAAAATCATTTGATTACAGGCATGGGAGTTAAAAAATCAAGAGTTTTTCTTGTTTGTTTGTACGGGGCATTACGTCACAAGAGATGTCATACATTTCATGTTCTACATAGAATATACCTTTAATGATTATGTTATCTCTTAGAGATCAGCCATGCCTGGTGACACTTATGCCTGTGACTGATAGATACTGTATTTTGATGAAGATGAAGATACCATGATACAAATAATGTATCAAATAGATAAATCGTTTTTAAAAACATTGACACCAACTAGCTGCTGTGTGTCTTCAACCACTTTTGATCTGATTTACTGTTAGTGTGTCATGAATTCTGGAAAGTGTGTGCGCGTGACCTTTTCAAAAATTAGTTTTCTTTGCTCAATACTCTATATCCTAAGTTTTTGTTGATTTCTTCTCCATCACATTTGGCAGGATGCAAAGGTGATGTCATGGTGGGATTACGGTTATCAGATAACAGCCATGGCGAATCGGACAATATTAGTGGACAACAACACATGGAATAATACACATATTTCTCGTGTTGGGCAGGTGAGAACTCAACCAACCACATCATTTCATAGCTGAAGAATACAGTGGACTCCCTTTATAATAAAGTCCTAGGGACCAAGTGTTTTCTTTTGTTACATCGAAATTTCATTATAAGTAAACAATTAAACAATACAAAAACAGTTTGTGGATAATGTTGCTGCCTGAATTTTTACTTCGTTGTAACCAGAATTTCGCTATAATCGTGTTCGTTTTAACGGGAGTGCGCTGCACTAAATATTTGCTTAATGATGTAGTTAGTGTATACAGTACAGATTTTATAGGGTAGTTGTTCTTTGATCGTATCAACATGTAATAGGAAAACAAAGAGGTAGGTCTATATCTTGTCTTTATAGGAGGGTAAGAAAGCGAGAATGTTTGTGTTGTGTTTATTTTGGTTTCTATTAATTTCTGTCTTCTTCCTCGCTTTGCTCTCTCTCTCTCTCTCTCTCCCTCTCCCTCTCTCTCTCTCTCGCTTTCTCTTGCCTCTCTTGTTCTCTCTCTATCTCTCTCTCTTGCTGCCTGTCTTCAACTGTGTCTTTCATAATATGATCGTCAAGAGGCCTGTTATGTAATGTCTTAACTATTTTCATGTGCTTAAAGTCAACAGCAAAATCATTCTAACCTGAGTTTTCGGTTCTTACCAGAGTTTTTCTCAGGTAAAAAGTTTGATGCAGCAGGCCTAAAGTTTCTTCATTCTGCTATATGAATGTCTGTAGTCAATAGTTTGTTTTCAATCAAATTTCATCCAAGCACCAGAAAATAAATCGTTAGAATAATTTTCCTTCCAAACTCTGGAATTGTCCATAGAGTTTATACATTTAGTACTTCAAACGTTTATACTTTTAAATAAAGTATGTAAGGAATGGCATGAGTATGACCTGACTTTCTCAATCTTGGAGGGAATTTGATTCCCCACATTTTATCAAGAGTTACAACCAATTTTCCTTGTAGCCGGTGTATGTCTCATGTGTAATAACAGTGATACTGCTCTCTCCATAGGCAATGGCATCCCCTGAAGACAAGGCCTACGAGATCATGAGAGAGCTTGACGTGGACTATGTTCTGGTCATTTTTGGTGGACTCATCGGCTACTCGTCGGACGGTAAGTGACGAGATGCATGAATGTACGGTCATCCTCGCGTAAGTCAACCTTGGACAAGTAAGAAATATTGGTGAAGTCGAAGAAAAATTCTATCCTGGACTGATAAGATTATATCATATAGTCTATATGCACAGTCACCGTCACTTAAGTCTTAGGATTTTCTATGGTCCCCTTGGATTCAACTTGGGCAAGATAAACTGTATGTGAGTGACTATGTGTAAATGTGTTTGCCAGTAACTAACTGTAAATGTGGATATTTCCGTGCGACTAATTTTTCGCGCTTGACCTGATAAGAAGAGTTTCGTGTGTTTTCAATTCTGCGGAATCAAGAATGGAAGTACAGGAACATTCGTATGGGAAGCAAAAATATTTGCGTGCTTCTATTTTTGCACTAGCTTTTGGTTGCACAAAAATTTCAACAACACGAAAATTTCCACTAACAGTACAAGGCAAATACTGATATACTTGAATGAGGAATCATTATTTGTTGTTGGTTGAATTCAGCTATGTGTATGTGCAATTTGGCTAATCGATGGTAGTAAAATGTTAACAGCTAAAAATTTGAAAAGATGTTGTACGTGTAATTGGGATATTTAGTAGATATGTTACGTACACACAGACATGCCAGATCTCCTTGATTCTGTGGGATATTCTCCAAAGACTTGAATATGTCTTCAGGTTCAAACCAAAAAAAAAAAGAAATATCAAAGCCTCCATAATATGAGGATTATTTTCACCTATTGAGATGCACGTAACACACGTCTATCTCCCTGATTTTTGTTGTTGTCGTTATTTTTAACCTCCATGGTTTTGATATTGTATTCTTACAGCCCTGTTCCTGGTAGTTGTTGAAAGAGACTGTTGACAGTATTTTATATTGTTCTCTCTTACTGTTGTGGGTGTCTTGTTTTTCAGATATCAACAAATTCCTCTGGATGGTTAGGATTGGCGGCAGTACAGATACTGGAAAACACATTAAAGGTAAATAAACTTTGTCCAACCTACTCATTTCTGTTTGCCTACAATGTCATATCAGAAGTTGTTATGCTGGCAAAGTGTAAACAAAATGTTGCATTGTCCCCCTTTGGCATGTTTGATTGACTCACATGGACTTGTGCTTTTGTCAATTTGTCCTTCAGGTAGGATGTAAATTTGGTTTTATTCTGCAAACATTTAATCTCTATGAATGTCGAAGAGGTCCCTTTTCACTTCCAGGAAAGTGTACCTGAAGTTAAAGGCAAACAGAGATATGATTGTAATAAATCCCTTTGACATAATGGTCCCTGGATGATAAGACGTCATATCTCAGCTGGCACATGAATCATTAACCTAACTCAGTTTTGAATATCAAAAATACTGATTTCAGTTTGAAAACATGGCAGTTATTTATGTAATCCAAATCAGTGATTCTAAGTTGTTGATGTGAATATTGATGTTATTTTGCAAAAAAGTTGCAAAAATCAGAATGCCTTGCTAAGAAATTCAAGATTTTTGATGTACAAGGTCTTGTCACCCAGAGAAGATACTGTCAAACCTGTCTATAGCGACCAACTGCCGTATGTGACCACTAAACACAATTCCCCCAAAGAGAAAAGCCATGTTAACGACCCTGTCTGTAGTGGCCACCAGTCTATAACGGCCATTTTTTTTTTCGTCTCCCTTGGGTGACCACTATAGACAGGTTTGACTGTATATGAAATAAAAGTGAAGTACACCCTGATTATTTTGACTTGCTTGTTACTTTGTTACAGAGTGGGACTACTACACGCCTCACGGAGAGTTCCGCATTGACAGGGATGGCTCTCCTACGTTGCTCAACTGCCTCATGTACAAGATGTGCTACTACCGCTTTGGCAGGGTCTACACCGAAGCAGGTCAGTCTTTACTCTCTCTCTCTCTCATCTCACTGTCTTGATAGTGAACATTACTGCATCTCAACCTGACAGAACTTCATTCACAAAGGGACTGGTTAGGTTTTAGTCCAAAAGGTTTGATATTCAGAAGTAACCATGCTGAAAACGACGTGGGTTTGGTGGGTGGAATAAAATTTCGCACAAGTTTTTGAAGATTGTAGAATTCTTACTCTGCCATCACAGGTATTTGTATAAGCATGTGGTGCTGTCATTATTGCAAGGTTGTTTCTTGTCGAGAGCCAAGAGCCAATGATGTTCCTCATTATCAACTTTTAATGAACAGTTGTGATGTGGTTTGATTAGTTATTTGATCAGGAAAGAAACAATAGAAAGAATCTAGCCAAGTATCCAGTAGTTCTTCCCAGAAAGGATTTGAACTAAAGCAATTCCACTGTTGCATAGTAGACTGGGATGCCTCTGCCCTCTCCAACATGTACATATGCCCTCAAAGTGTGGACCGTCATTACATCAGGAATGTGAGACCTAAGAGTTTAATCTCATTTCAGAGTTTTTTAGTCTTCCCCAAACCCATCTTTTTGTGATTCAACTGGATCGAAATATTTACAGTTTAATGCACTTCAGACTTTTTTCTTCTTCAGAGGTTTCAGATTTTTTTTTTTTAATTTCTTTTTTCTCTCTGCAAGTACTCTCATACCCCTGTGAAATGTTGATGTTAACTCCTCTTGACCTTTGGCATTGAAGATTGACCTTCAAGCCCTGTTGCATGGTGGGACATTTTTCCCCATTTGTTGTTATTCCTCCCATCAAATTTACATTCCTGTTTGACTTTAAACTGTGCCAGAAAAATTTTCACATTAAAAGCATTATTTACCATCTGCAGATGAAACAAAAACCCAGCTTTACTGAATAAAATAGTTTCAAAATGTGAGTTGGGGATAGAAACAACCAATGTAAAAATGTTAATCAGTATAATCAATGTTGAGTATTGTCAGATAAACAAAATGTGAACAATAGTTGTAATAAAATTGTTTCTATGATAAACCATCTACAGTTATGGTTTATTGAGAAAAATAGTGATATCTCCTTAGATTTTAGGCTTTATTGTAAAATCTTTATATGGTAGGATGCTTTGTGATACAACTGACCGACACATAGTAAGTATGCATCAAATGTGATCTTGAATGTTTTTGAAATCATGGCTCCCAATGGTAAACAATACCTTTAATTTTTGTTGTAGTTTAGACATGATATGGGTGGATAGATAAATGGATAGACAGACAGTACTTAAGATTAAGGTCTCCGGCAGCCTGTGGGGATGGAGGCAGAATAAAAGTAATAATAGAGGGCAGCCCTATTTTTGTGTCATTATATCACTAATTTGGCATTCTTGGTCTTGTATCCTATGGACAATGCTGCATAAAAAGTATTTATTGGGGTTGTTGAACTCGGCAGTAAAGTCATAAACATGATATGGAATGTTTGATGAGTGCTGTAAAATATGATAAGAAGGGACATATTGAGTCTTTTGTAAATTGATAGATACTTGAAATTGCTATGCCCAAAGTAATAAATTGTAAATTGAAAAGTGTATGTGTTCAAAGTCTGATTTAAGCTACCTACATTATTGCAGTCACAATGACTTTTTAAAAGAAGCTGCTAGTCCATGACCACACTGTACAGAGTGATACACAGCGTATATAGAGGAGTACTGCATTTATCTTGTTTGATTAACAAATTGATGCACGCAGTTTAACCTGTACCACTGTCCATTATTTGCCTGTGCATCATTTTTGAAAAAAAAAAAGATTGCATTTTGTTCTGTAGAGCCTTTGGACTATCTTGCATCCTGCTTCAATTTTAATCTGAACAAGAATTAATTCTGAAAAGCACTGATCACTATGAAACATTTCACAAGTATATGTAAAAGCAATTTACCGAGTATACTCAGGACTCGTCCTCAATGAGTTAAGAACAACAACAACAACACAACAACTCTAGAAACCTAGATTCAATTATTTTGTGTTATGAGGACCTCCTGTGTCCAAGATGAATGTCCAGAGCTTAATCATGACACCTGTGTGCAATAATTTCTTCCTGTAGTAGAGGCTGACTCTGCAAGACACCCTCAGATGCTAGAAGTAATATCCCCTTGATATCAAGATGTCTGTGATACCTCTCCCCAACACACACGCACACACACACACACACAGACACACATTTACGCGTCTATGGTGGAAATCACGGACATGTTTTGCCCACAAGAATTTTACCACATAACCGAGGACCCGTGTGTAAGTAGGAATCTGGTCAACCGAGGACTCATTCATATATTGCCATACAACCGAGGACTTTTTACAGTAATGTTAATTGAGGACCTACAAACATGTACAGTGTACCCCTACATGCAAAAGCGGACCATCTGGAATGGTCTGCGAAACAAGGACATCCTCGGTTTGCTGACTGTCCTTGGTCTTAAATGTAAAGTTTGTGTGTATGTCCTCGTTTTCCACCTTTGGTAAGTGCAACACACACACACACCAAAGCAAAAGAAGAAGAAGAAGAAGAAGGAGGAGGAGGAGAAGAAGAAGGAGGAGGAGGAGGAGGAGGAGGAGGAGGAGGAGAAGGAGGAGGAGGAGGAGGAGGAGAAGAAGAAGAAGAAGAAGAAGAAGAAGAAGAAGAAGAAGAAGAAAAAAAAAAAAGATGAGTCAGAAAGGTCTTATTTGGTGGGGATTTGGGATACCCTCTGCCTGTTGTGACATTCATTGAGGGAGTATTGTGAAAGAGATTGCTGGGAAAAGAATCACCTGTCATGACAACCCAGTTGATGCTTTGGAGACATTCAGACCATGACTTCAAGAGACTCGGCAGAGCATTATGAAAAAGAAAGAATGATTTATCCGATTCACACAAATGGATTCTCATGCAAGAGTCTTTAGCTAGTAATTGCTAATAAGTGCCCAGGCCTCTACTCACCCAGCAGTGACTGTTCAAGTTGAGTGGGCAGGTGGGCGAGTGGGCTTTATGCAAGAGAATCCACTAGCAATAGTTTGCTGTGCAGGGTTTATTGACTTGAAGTTACAAGCATATTTACCTAAGTTAGCCTCTCATGTATTAAAGGGATGGTGTAGTTTCAGTTGAGATGGGTTTTCATGTTTCCAACTTTTTTTTCTCTCTTTTTTTTGTGGGATAAAGAGAAACCACTTTCTGAAATATGAAAGAGGATATCATTCTAAGAGGAATTCAAAGTTGATGAAAATTGGTTTTAAAATGGCTGAGATATATCTGAAGCAAAGCTATTCTCATATAAGGTGGGACCCACCTATTATGAGGGCCACTTTGTTTCACTTTGTTTTTGGATATCAGCTATTTGATAAACTGATCTGCATCAAATAAACTTTGACTTCCTCTGGAAATGATATGCTCTTTAACATTTTATGGAGTAGTTTCTGATCTCACAAAAGTTGAAAGCTGAGTCCTTACCTCAACCAGTACTATGCTATCTCTATAACACTGTTCTCCCACAGTGCCCTGCCATTATCACTCCAGCATTGCCAGGTACCCAGTATCCATTTTATAACATCACACCTGGAGGTCATGAGGGTTATTTTTATGAGTAACACATTGTGTTTACGGAGGAGCAGTCTGGGCAGGATTTGAACCCTAGACATTCTGTTTACTTTTCAAACCTTTGGTCTTCTCCACAATGCCATGGTGCTAACCACATACACTGTATGGCTTTCCCATTTACGATGCTGCCGAGACAGACTGCGTGTTTTGTGTGTAGTTTTCATAATAAACATGAGGGATGAATTGCTTTCAAAGATTTTCAGTGTTTCTATCATGCTTATTTTCAGCGTGTTTTTAAGTTTCATCATAAAAGCCAAGAATTGTCTATCTCTTCACTTTGAAAAGTGCATTGAAGTGTGATTATTGTTGCCCCATACAATAAGTTCCCCCCAGGTTCCATCTCCTGTATAGTGTGTTTTGCCTTCAGCATGATTGTGATAGGTGCAGTCTATTCTGGGAGTTCAGGAATTAAGATAAATGAAGCATGCCCTGTGCATATTTGAATACTTTTTTTTTTCTTTTGTCACACTGCTTTTGTTGATAGGAGTCCTTGCGTGCTAGCCAGATCTGTTAAAGTTCATGTACACTAGATAATACATTTAATTTGGTACAAGGTACGGTACACCTTTTATTTTCGACACGAGCCAGTGTTGATCAGTGTGACATGACAGATTTTTTGTCTGATATCTATTAACAGTGCTATAAGCTTTATCTCTTCTATCAATGACCTTGAATTGTACATCATTGACATAAATCATTTTTAGACTTTGCATGTCAGTAGTGCACTCGAGCTTGATAATTTTGTGTGTTATCACCTTGATGTACAGAAATCATATGGAGAGAAACGTGTTTTGATAGATAAAGTTGTAACCACACTTCCTGCGAGTAACACTCTGGCCATGTCCTCTCCACTGGACCTTTGCCTTTTTTCATCTCGCTACATCAATGCAGGGCTCTAAGACTTTGGTCTGACTGTACACATGTGTTGTCACGTGTGTATAGGACTGTGTCCAAGAGTCCAATAAATTATCAAATCATCGGCTGAGTATGAGAGGGCGATTTTAGGTGCCTCGAACACTGGTTGTAGTGGCAAATTTACCCCTTAATCTCAGCTGAAGAAATAATGTCTCTCCAGTTTGGTAGAACTCTGTCACAAGGGCAGGCCCTTGTCGCTATAAAAGGGTTTGTTAGGGACAGATCTGCTAATTGCCACATTTCCTAAGGATATGGGGGGGGGGGTGTTCATATTTGGACATTGTATGCAGATACCTATTAAGATGGCAGCTGTAATAAAGTAGCTCCATTTGCCCCTCTAATGGGATTTGATAGAAAAGAAGAGAAACCACTACATCATCTTCTTCAGTGTGCGTGATCAGATTGTATTAAAATTGCCAGAGGCATCAAGATGCATGAGAACTGGTTTGCAGAGTGTTTCAAAAGCATTCTGTAGTCATTATTCCCATGGGGACCTTATAGACAGGTTTCCTCATGGCCAGCGTACATGAAGTTTGTTTGAAGTCGGTCTTCTCGCTGTCCAGCTGTAGCACTGTGATACTCGTATAAGTTTGTCCTCAATGTGTAAATGCCCTCATCAGTAGAATGACTAATTGTGTTTGTAATGCCCCCCAGCAATGTTATAACTATTTAGCTGAAGAAATGAAGAGTTTGATTGCAAAATGGGCTTAAGTGCCATGATTAAACATTTATAAGTGAGTCCATAATCAGATAGAGCAAACTTAACCCATTGAAAACGGGCTGATTTTGCTACAACACCCATTTCCCATAGACGCCTGCTTGAGTATACTTGGGACTTGTCCTCAATGGGTTCAACCTTTCGAGTGAATCTGTACTTGTGACATACCAATGAAAATTCTTCAAGTTATGATTAAAAGAAAGTGTCATATTTTCTAATTGTTTTCCTTGTTTATCAGCAGCTTTAATCGCAAATATCTCAAATTGTCAAGACATGAGTTAAATAATTTTTCCAATGAAACTTTTCTAATATTTTTGAGGGTATTAGAAGGGAATTAAAGTTTGATTATCTTTAGGTTCCTGGGGCTCTTTTTTTCTGACCACAGTCTATATTCATGTAGTTACCAAGTATGAAAGAAGATACATAAAAGAAAAACAATAAGGATGTTACTGAAGTAATGTTTGTTAGTATTTTTTTTTGTTCTTTTTTCCAGGCAAACCCACTGGCTACGACCGTGTGAGAGATGCTGAAATTGGCAACAAAGATTTTGAGCTGGATGTCTTGGAAGAAGCCTATACCACAGAGCACTGGCTTGTTCGAATCTACAAGGTGAAAGATTTAGACAACAGGGGCCTGTAGTCTTAGCGTAAATTCTTTTAGTAGTTTATGAAGAGTGATGCAGAATTTTAGAGCATTCCATTTCTTCTCATATTGGTAGTGGTGGGTTCTTTCTTCATCCATTTCTGTTCACTTTTAAATCTGCAGATCTGTACTATTTTCTTTTTTCCATTTTTCTTTTCTTTTTTTCCATCCAAAGGGCCTGTGTATGAAACAAAAACTGCTCCTAAATAAGCAAACTGGTTCATAAGCAATGGTATTTCTTTAGTCATTATTTTGGAACTACACATAAAAGATTATAAAGTTACAGAGCTGTCACTGTTTTGAAGATTGTTGGACACATTATCTCCTGGAAAATGTTTGATGAGGTTGTGACCTCATGACCTGTATTGCATTTCACTATGACATTTAGGGTAGCCTTCATTCACATTCTGCTTTGATATGACTCATACTTCTATACATTTTCGTATTTCTCTGCGACACTTGCATAGTAATGACAATTATGACAGTGATCACAACCTCAGCAGAGCAATAGGGCTAATATCCTATTGACTTTGCACCTGTTTGAGCAAGAAGGTCAAGCAAGAAGGTCAAACTACCGATATCCTATCCAGTCTGCCAGATAAAAATGTGTAAGGAGCTGTAGCCGTCTCTGAATGTGAGGTTGGAAATGACGCAGAGCACCAAAGTACATGCCAAGTACAATGTATTGCTACTCTGTAAGTCATGCTCTATCTAGTATGGGAAGATTGGCAGGGCATGTCACATTGATTTCTTCAAATAGTCTTTTGGACATCTTTGTATTTATACAATGTACATCAGTCTTCAGCAGACAATGCTGACTTTGCTGCACTATTGAACATGGCGTGTGTGAGAGTGATTCCCTAAGGTTGGCATTTGACACTAGATGAAAATCCTCCAATATGAGTCACTCCATATTTTACTGATCAAACTGTCAGTCATGCCTTTGTTGTGGTATTGGATTAAGGTTTTTCTTTGTACAATCATGTGTGATTCTCTTACCTCTGATACCATGGACTTCTTCTTTAAAGTTTGCTTTCATTCTGTATAAGGCTCCTGTTAAACAGAAGCTGTAGATACCATTGAAAGAACATTCACATTTATACAAAGTGTCTATGGCAAGCAAGATGGATAGTAAATTATATAATATCATGAAACTTCCACAGCTAATTGCAGTTGGTGTTTGCAGATTCTAGGAAAGTCAGTTTTTATGAATAATGCTAGTTGTGCACTTTTTAATCTCACTCTTAATCATGGTGATTGTAACAACTTGGGGAAAACAAAAAGAAAAAGAAAAAAATGATACACCAGCACTTCTATATCATCACTGTACAATATTGTTTATAATCTGCACTCATGTTATTCATGTCAAGAAATGGATTGGCAGCTAAAAGGTCAGCAAATGTTAGGTACCCTGCTACTAAAATGTAGCTTTGAATGTCTGTTGTAAAGCTTGAACTCTTGTGCCTTAAGAAGGATTTTAGCTCACTACAGTGAAGAAGAAGGGTTAAATGATGGAATCTGCTGGTATGAAAGTTTGTTGATACAATATTTGACCCACACGCACCCCAGGATGAGACCATTACTTTATCGAAATGAAGAATTCATGAAACCATCAGTGAGATTTTATTGCAGTCCCATCTTTCTAGAGTTCTAAGAGGAAAATTCTCCCACAAGTGTTTTTACATGTATGCCTGGAAATTGGATCTTAATGTACTGCTTTTGTAACATGGCATCCTGTAACAACATGTGGAAGAAAGATAAAAATACAAGAGTGATCTCTGTTGAGTAGTACTCTCTCTACAGGTGTGGAATAACAAGAAAAAGAAGAAGAAGAACAACAACAACAATACGGGGAATTAATAGGGACATATGTACAAATGCAATCGTTGGGAAACCTTGATTTGGGGTGATGTCTCGAGGGAAACATGTTATTTGTTGAGCATCATTTAATGTCTGCTGTTTAGTAAAGTGGACTGAGGGGGCGATTGTCATATTTTTCTTTTGTAAATGCAAACAGGTCAACTATAAATTGTCAATAAAGTGAACTCTTGACAATAAACAAAACAACCCACGTCCTTATCATCATTTTGAAACAATTTTCCTTCTTGTGAAGATGTTTATGTTTTTGTCAAGTTTATAGTTTTATTTCAGTTTGATTGGCAAGGCTACCAAATGGAATGTTTTCGTGATGTTTTGGAGGTTGTCCTCGTCATACACTGTAACTGAAACAGTACTATTTTTTTCTCCATAAACTTCAGTGCATTCTCATTAGGCGTTTTCACATCAGCCCAATGTTTCGAAATAGCACGCTATTTTCTGGCTTGGGAAATTAACCCGATCACGAAATAGCGCGCTATTTGATAATGTGAACACAAATTAGTGCGCTAATTGTATCGCTCTGCTCGAGAAAATTCCTCGAGTCCCACTCAGGAAATTTCTGAAATAGCGGGATAGTAGTGCGCTATTTGATAATGTGGAAACGACTTGAGAAATTAGCGCGATGCATCCCATCATGCCTAGCGTGTGTGACCCGATCGATTGAGGCAAGCTGCACACAAATCATGAAGAATTTTTAAGAGGGCATACACATTACTGATGCTGTTTGCACATACTCAGCTGTTGAATTAGCTAGCCAAAAATTCGGGCTAATTCTCTTCGGGCTAATGTGAATAAGAAATGAAATAGTGCGCTAATTCGCTAATGCGAAAAATATCTCGAGCTTGGATTTTTATCGGGCTGATGTGCAAACGCCTACTATGTGAAATTCCCTCCATTGTTTACATGCAAAACTGATTTTGCGTCAAAAGTTTGCATGTTTTGTATTTGTTTAGATTGTTCTAGTTGTGCTCTGTGCGTGGCATGCCCTCTGATCTGTAGAGGGTGACCCTAGACTCACTGCATGCTAATAGCCATAAAAAAACAAACAAACAAGAAACTAAAGTAGCTAGGCTCAATACATGCTAGTAACTGTAAACCAAAGCACTTAAAAAGAGAGCTCTCTGTAATTTGATATTATGCTCATACTGTAATACCCCTCCCCATTTTTCTTTTTTATCTGAACTACCAGTACATGTAATTTCCTTTTGTTCTGTAATTCTGGTCCTATTTGAATGCATAAATTTGGTTGATGATTCTAATTCAATGTTTACTGTATAAGCTGTTATTTTCACGAGGGTTTAATTTTCACAAATTTCGCAAGTTACAGTTAGATCACAAATTTAACACATGAAAATGTCTCCATGCGCTCTGCTAATTGTACATTAACATTAGCGTCGGTGTCAATTCGCAAAGACATCTTGTGAAAATGTCTGTGATCTCCTCTTTCGCGAAAATATCTGTACGCAAAAATACAGCATATACAGTATGTAATTACAAAGCCGCACACAAAATACGTAAATATAACTTTTTACATACGCACATAATGTGAAGTTAACGTGCGAAAGGAATTTTGTTACTCTTGACAAACGATTATTTCATTAAATCCTATGTGACCACTTCTTTTGCATACACAGACCTCCAAACCTTTCTAACTGAAAAATAGGGATGATTTGGCTCAAGAATAGGGACAAAAGAGTAGTTCCAATAGCAGTGTGTAGTAAAATTATCCAGAAAAATAGGAAATTCCTGTTGGACAAGAGCTGGGAATGGTCAAAATTCAGATTCTTCCCTCCAAATTCAGTATGGTTGGGAGGTCTGCATACACGTCATACTATATAATTGGAGTTGTTTGTGGCATTTCTGTTCTACGAAAGCCCCTTTTCTGAACATCCACACAATGCTTTATCTCTCTCTCCCCCACTCTTTTTTTTTCATCCTTCGCATCTTGAACAACTTCAGTTGCCATGACAACGAAGCTCTCCTTCTTCTCACTCTCTTCTCTCTCTTCCAAATCTCAACGGTTCTTAATTAAAAGAGGAACTTACATGTATTTCTATCCAATGTGCACCCATGCGGAACAGCATCGTTCAAACACTTAAATGCACACACCAGATGTGATTGACACAGAATACAATACCCCAGTGCCCTTTGATGAGACTATTTTTGAACGTCCTTCACCGTCTATGAACCCACTCTAGAAAAGCATTGTTTCTTTTTACACAGTCCTAGAGCAGAAAAGATTTTTTTAATATATGAAATGATTTTACAGTCAACTGAAAACAGACAACGTAAAATCTTCCTACACGCATGAATCTCAATTTGTGCGAGGTCGAGGTACATGATGGTCAGGCCGACTCTGTGTGTGATCGTATATAATCGTATATACACGCGCATATGGCGTAATGTGTTCATGTATAAATATGATATACATGTATTCATTAAAAAGCACACATACATTATAACATACATTATAAATCATATATAATTAAATGGTCTTGTATAGACACTGCTTTGTATTGAAAAGTCTAGCAGACGTAGCTATTTGATAAGCTTGTATTGATGAGCGGAAGGTAAATTCTCTATTAGAACGTGCAAATTTAATAGAGTTGAAAGGTACTATCCTTCGAAGGCTTTTCTTGTATGCTCCACGGCCTGTTGGATCACGATGATATCCGTGCAACCAGGCATAGAAACAAATAATCAGCCTAGCGTCTTGAGTCTTATACATTTCGGAGACTCTGGGATTAGCGCGCTAGCAGAGTTGAAAGGTACCATCCTTAACGCTTTTTCGAAGGCCCAGCTACGTGTACGTGGATTCAAATTCGTGAAGTCTTTTGTCGAAGGCCTATAGCAACGTGCATAATTCAAATATGTAAAAGGTTAATATTTCATTTTGAATTTCCTCCTCTTTACGAGAAAGGTATGCTCCACGGCCTGTTGGATCATGATAATATTATGCAACCAGGGATAGATCCATAAATCAGATTAACCTGAAATTGAATCTATCATATTTCTGAAACTATCCCGGATGAGTGAGCTCCTGGTTGACGAATGAATGAGGGAACTTCCATCATATGATTAGCTTCATCATGTGAATTTGTCCGTAAACACGTGCATTCTGGCATGACTAATCTCACTACTAGCCAGAGCGAGAAATTAAACACATGATAAAGTAACCATTTTACATTTAAGCCTCATTAATAGAGCGTCAATACATGCATAGTAACGGTGCACACGCATATAATCATAAAATAGACATTAATGTACAGGTAAACGTTGATATCATGATACTGCGGCAAGATACATTCAAGCGTTTCTAGCGTTGATAGATGGTAGGCCTACGATGTTTTGACATAATGTACACTGTATGTCTTTTACATGTCTCCAACAAATGAAATTAAAAAATGACAAATTATACAAGCGAAGAAACGTATTTCAGTGGTACAAAGCAAATCGCTCTGTCGGAAGTATACCTTAATAGGATATTTATGATTACATGTAGGCCTACTAATTACACCGTTAACTATCCACTCATAAAACTGAGACGTGTTGCATTAGATCTCGAGTGCTAGTCCCAGCCCGCATCTAAAGTTCATAGATGAATTTGAGTCCGGTAGCAGACAATTTAGTCCGACACAGTTCATCAAATTCCTCGTTCTGTGCCACTGTGAAGTGGTTCTTCCAGTCACCGATTTCACCTTTAAAATGACAATGGAAGCAGAAAATATGAACAATAAATGGTTGAGAAGAGAAATAAATTTGAAAATATTGATCGAAGTCAAAAGTGATGTCAAACAATAACAATGATGACGATAGGGGAACAAATTAATCACTTGTCTCGCGAAGAAAATCGCGAGACAATGTTAGTGATTAATTTGTTCCCCTATCGTCATAGTATTCACCGCGATGGTCAACATCTTCACAAGAATAACAATGATCACTATTAACATGATCAATTCTGAAATGCCTTTGTCATTGGTTAATAATGGTCATATTTCTCGTTTTGTCGAACATCTTCAAGTCTGGATATGCTTGCAGAATAGAAAATCAAAAGAGTATATTTCGCGCTGTATAAAAACAAATACAAGAAATTATGTTCCAGTACATTCCATTATAATTTATTAACACGTTTCACCCCAACATTCCAACATAATCAATACTGAGTGCTGCATGGTTCGATGGATAAGTCTGGGGTTTTCTTTTCTAAAGAATTAGAAATCTTGGGAATCCCACTTGTATTTTTAAAGAGATTCCTAGTATTTGTGTACCCCATAGGTGTGTGAACGAGCACCTGCCGATTCTGTCGTACTGATAATGATAGAACATTCTGGGAGAGCAGAGCTAGCACTTAAAGGAGAAGACTACCGGTAGATTAGATTGGTTGTTTCATTATTTTTGTGGGCAAACTGTGGTACATATACATGCAGTACGGTAAGCAAGAAATATTCTGGGTTTCGAGTCCCGCCAGAATACATTCCGAGGCGAGTTTTCAGAAGTCGCCATCACGTCTTCTTTACTTATAAAAGGAGCCTGAGCATTAGATGCTTCTAAGAATTACAATTTCGCAGCATATTAAGCTTTCATGTATGGGTGAGTTGCTACTGAAAAAAATTAACTACAAGACTTTTTATTTTCATAAAGAAAACGATTTCCGATTTTTTTCTTTTTTCAATGGAGCAACAAAAGTTTGCCACTACGATTTTCTAGATGTTTGAAAGTGGCGTATTTGGTTTGATTTGAATATCATTTCTCAATCCTATTTACGTGATAACGAAAGAAAAAGAATTAAGAAGAACAAGAACAGGAAAAAATACAACATTTTTTGCTGAGATTTTCATCGTTTTGATTATAGCTTCCCGGTATTACCCACTATATCGTCTACTGCTGGTGTGGAAAAAAAAATTGATTTTCCGTCTTCCATATAGTATTCGTGTTAATCTGTTTCCGCTTAGACAATACATACCAGTGAAATTTTGCGATATTGCTATAGAACAGAGAAAACAAAATAATGGCGTTTACATCATATATTGGGTATATTAAAGGTACTGTTTACCTTTGGGAGCAGTGATTTCAAAAATGTTCGAGTTATATCTGATGCATATGTGTAGGTAAGTTTTATCACAAAACATCCTAACATGTAAAAATGTCGCAATAAAGCCTAAAATATATGTAGATATTACTATTGTTGCTAAATAAACCGTAACTGTAGACGTTTTATTCTAGAAACAATTTCAGTATAGCTACTGCTCGCATTTTATATTTAAGAGTGATTAACATTGATTGTACTGATGAACATTTCTACATTGGTTGTTTCTATACCAAACTCACATTTAAGAACTATTTTGAAGCACTAAAGCTGGGTTTTTGTTTCATCTGCAAATGATATCTTTAATTCTGTGCGAGATTTTTTTTTTTTTTTTTTGGGGGGGGATGTAATGAGATACACGTGTTTTTTGTTTATAGCTTCTTTATTATTGGGTCCAATGTATCCATTATAGGAAGCGTTTTGTTGTTTTTTGTTATTTTATTTTTTTTTTTATTGAGCAAGGCAAGCCAAAAAGCTGAGTTGCGACCGACTGGGTGCATCTATCTGTCTTAGGATCATGTCTTTAAAACCTGTAGGCCTACCATAATACAGCATGGATTATCAGTGCAAGAAACTGTGGTAATAGACCTATGTGCATGTGTTCATTATTAAATCAAAATAAAAAGAAAATTAAAAAGAAAAACGTATTATATAAAAATAAAATAATCCTGTACTGCATTATTAATAGCCTTTTCCCAAGGCTTTCTCGCTAGTGGTGGCGAGCAAATGCGGGCGAGCGAAGCGAGCCAAGCCGAACGCGACAGCACTCGATGGCCTAGCTTCACTCACGCATTATAGCCATCATATAGCGAGAGAGCCTTGTAAAAAGGCTAATACTGAAAGAGTTCACCAGAGTATTATATTACAAGCATCCTTCAAGGGCATGAAGGGGTGCGCGTCACGGGACCGACACCCACGTGTCATACAGTCCACGAGCCATACAGCCCATGAGTTATACAGCTCACGTCGAGTCATACAGCCCATGAGTTCAACACTAAGCAAACAAAGCCCATTCGACCGACACATTAAGCCCCGTGTTGTATCTGTCGAATTCGTGGGCTGTTTTTACCTAGTGTCGAACTCATGGGTTGTATGGCTCATGAACCTGTCTTCAATGTCGAACTTGTGGGCTTTTTAACTCGTGGGTGTCGGTCTCGTGGGATGACCCCACTTCAAGTACCCACCCTTCCTCATGAAGGACTTCTTCTTCGACACGGCCTTGGCGAAGACTGGGACGGAGTCTGGATTTGCCTTCGGGTCCTTTTTCATTGCGTCAAAAGTGCAGTGTTTGGTGATTTTGTCTATGACGTCATCAGAAAGATTCTTGCCCAGAAAATCGCTGACTCTTACAACAGCACCTCGTAGATCCTGCATGATCCAAAAGAAAGTGATGACATGCGAATGAAACGAGAGGAAGTTGTTTTTGTTTTTTCTCTCTCTCCCTATTTCTCTTCCTTTAAAGGAAACCTAAACCCAAAAAGAACTGTGGATTGAGTGATAGCAGCAACATTAACACATCAGTGAAAGCTTGAGGAAAATCGGACTATCGATGTAAAAGTTATGAATTTTTTAAAGTTTTGGTATTGGAACCACTGGATGAGGAGGCTACTTGAGTTTATGACATAATGTGTGGACAACAAGCATTATGATAAAGAGAATATAAAGAAAATTAAACATGATTTCACTTTTCTATGTAGCATAATGAAGGAGCACTTGGCTAACCGCTTCCAGAAAGCTGGGGGAATAATTACTACCCTTAACATTGTCAGTATCAAATTGATACGGAATGTTTAATTTTCATGAAAGATGATTTTTTTTTTTATTCCCTTGACGTCATGAACTCTAGTAGTCTCTTCATCCAGCGGGTCCAAAACCCAAACTTTACAAATTCAGAACTTTTGCATCGATTATCCGATTTTCCTCAAGCTTTCACTCATGTGCTCTACTATTCAATGTTGTTGCTTTCACTCAATCCACATTTCTCTTTGGGGTTTGGTTTCCCTTAACTGAAAGGTTGGAGCAGTTTCAAAACGATTGAGTAGAAGTGAATCGTGTGACCCCTGAGTCACTATACAAAGGTCAAAATTATATCATGTTTCTTGGTAATATGATCCGGGTTAACATTGCATCACAATTATTGTCTCATTCAGAATGAGACAAACATAACAACGCAAGTTTATACCTTAATACTCGCTGGACACTTTCTCGTTAACAAGTATGGAAATCTAAAGTTTGTTCTGTTTAGTCATTGTTTTTGTTTCTTTGTTGTTTGTTTGTCTGTTTGTTTGTTTATTTGTTGTTTTTACAGAAAAGTTATATTGGTTGTAATCACGTGGAAATCCAAATAGCTGTGGTCTCATCATTCCCCATTTGTACAGAAATGCGAAATCATGTTTTTGGTTGATTACTTTAGTAACTTTAGTAATTTCTGCTTTTCAAGATCAGAATTCAGTGATTTGATATTAAAGGACACAGTTTCATCAGATTGATTTCTTTCAAAAATAAAGGATATTTACTGAAGATTTGAATACAAGAGACTTTTAGGATCTGCTAATATCACCATTTCATTAAAAAAAAGTGAAACCTTTAATAGAACTCCATAACTTTTTCATAAGACTTCACATTTTGATGAAACGTTGACCACTTTCTCGTTTCCTTTTTTTTTCATTTTCATAGCTATAAATCTGAATATGATGTACTCATGGTATGGAATCGCACAGCAAGTACTGAACTACGTACTTTGACTGGTGCCCTTTCCTAAAAACATATTGCCATTTGGATTTTGTTGTTGTTGTTGTACCCCTATAAATTTTTCCTTGTGTGTGTGTGTGTATGTGTGTGTATGTGTGTGTGTCTGTGAGCTGACAAAGGACTGTGGTTAAACTGATGTTTATACCCATAATGAAAAGGATTGAATACGCACTCTTTTCATTTCTTCGTACGTGATGAAGAAAACATTTGGCTGATGTCGCCGATTCCACCAGTGCAGAACGTGATCGAACCAAGATCCCTTGGGTACTAGAAGAGATATTGAAAATAACGACAAATTTGTTATGTGTTGGTTTGAGTTTCAATTCATTGCATAGAAAGAGATAGATTTTTAAAAAAGTTATACAATCCATGAGAAATCTGGGCCAAGAGTAAACAATTCTGATAGCTGTTTTGATAGCAAAGGAGGATTACAATTCAATTTTGAAGTTTTTTGGTTGTCTTCGAAGAAAGGTATCTTGAAGATAGTGATATTACAAAAAGTTAAAAAAAAGTTTTACAAAAAGTGTAACAGACCAAAAAGAAAATATAGGAATTATTTTTAACAAAGTGCCCATCATACTTTGGAAAGATGAATAATGATCAAAACACAGAAAGTAAAAGAAAACAGCAACAATCTTTGACATTTCACAAAGGTGCAGATTGAGAATCCAGAACGCGAGTGTCTTGTTTAAACAAACATACATTATGCATCTCGCCATATAATATGCTGACAGTGTCTAAAGCCCTCTCTGTAGTCTATTATAACAATATATATATATATATATATATATATATATATATATATATATGTGTGTATATATATATATATATATATATATATATGTATATATATATATATATATATATATATGATGCATTGATACTTTATAAATTTTCTTACCTTCAGAGAAACGATAAGATTAATAACACACATTAGTTTTAGTAAATTTACGCTGCTATTTTCACCCTTTCAGCATGTTTTCAGAATTTCAGATTTCATGAAAACCTTGTTGAATTCCTGTCAATCATACAAGTTTCACTTGATTTGATGTCGTTTAGTTCATTGCCAACAAGAGTACAATAATGCTATAGAGCATTTCTATGAACGTACTGACACAAAATCAGGCCAACAATGTAATCAAGGAAAATATTGTGAACTGAAATACAATGAAAATGTTCATTATCATATATCTTCCGTATGAATATAAAATAACTTTCATCTCTCTTAATTCTCCAGACAAACATTTCACTCACAGATAAATAAGTATACAGAATGTCTTAGACTCTTTGTTATGTCTTTGTTATTCTCCTTGTAAACCATAAAGGCAAGAAAAAAAGACGCTTCAATCAAATTATCCCCACAAACACCACAAAACACTCATTTAAAGCTATTCAAGAGTTTATACAACATGAGACCCAAGATTAAAGAAGCCATGAACGTTACGTGGTTAAACAACAATTAAATGCTACCCGTCGGAATGCATGGTAGAGGATTTCTGATCAATAATCGTCTGCCAGTATTCGGATTAATGTTTTATTGACATTGGTATTTGCGTGTGTTTTTTTAAGTGCCATGATTTTTTTTTAAACTTTAATTACAGTATTGTCCTTGAAGTAAGTTTTATTTTGCTGGTATATAGGGGTTTGATGAGTGAGAGCGGCTGTTGCGTTTGCTTTAAAACTTGATTTTTTCCAAATAGATAGCAGTGTGATATTCATAAATATCTTCATTTTGGAGAAACAATGCGAAGAAATGAAATAAAAGGTCAAACCAATTAGTGACTCACGCAAGTTAGCGCAGAAGTCTTTGAAGAATTGGTCCCATGTTGGGTATGGCGGCAAACCCGGGGAGTAATGGCAGAAGTGGAAGTAAGAAACCGCCACGTCCTTTGGGTTCCTAGCCACGCAGATAACCTGACGAGGGATACAAGACGACCAATAAGCCATGGATGTCAGTTACAACAGCAAAAATTACATTTTGTTTATTTGGTTCGGTTGACTGGTTGTTGTTGACAGCGGTGTCCTAAGGTGACTGCAGTGGATACGTGTCGTATAATACTTTGCATCATCGTGATCATACTTGTGTGACTTGTATTTCTTACAAACAGTATGGTTTCTTAAATAATTATGTACTATGTATTATCCATTCTCATCTTTTCCCTAGATAAAAAAGGAAAGTTTAGTTGAATTAGGTATTGGATTCGGCTGGAAAAGATTATACATGTAAAATTACCAAAGCATTAAGAAAAGCATGAAGATGCAAATGATTTCTTTTTTTCTACAACAGTTCATATCTTGTCATTTTCTGTTAATGACATCTGAAGCATGATCGTCATTGCGTTGTGTTCTTTTCAGTGTGTATCTAATCGTTTGTTTCAATTACAGACTATAGATTAGATGTTCTATTTTTGCACGAGGTGGCAGGAAATAGTAATTAGATTCTGTTATAGACCAAAGAAAAAATGAAAATCGACAGTAATATTGATTAATTACTTTTTGGAAAAGGGAAATGTGAGAACATTATTTTCATTTACATGTGTATTCATTTACATGACTTATTGTGTATACTCAAAGATGAATGTGCATAAAATGAGAGGACTAAAACTGCATTTCAAAGGTTAACAACATGAAGATGAAACATGGCAGCAAAGTTGGAGTTGGAAAATTGAATCAACTCGTGTAAAATATTTAAAGAACAAGTTCACCTTCATGCACGTGGAGTGAGTGAATGCAGCAATATTAGTAGAACACATCGGTGAAAGTTTGGGGAAAAACGAAAATTCCGTTCAAAAGTTATGAATCTTAAATTATCTCTGCGCAGTCACTTGCTGGGTGAGAACTAACTATAGTGTATCAGGCCCGTAGCCAGGATTTTTCAAGGGGGGTGCGGTCACTAAAAAAACGGACCTTCGGTACCAATACCAATGATGACACACACACACACACACACACACACACACACACACACACACAATTATATATATATATATATATATATATTCTTTGGACGACCGAACTACAAAAGTTGTATGAGAATTTGCAAATTGTGAATTTTGACTGTTTTAATGACGTTTTAAAGTCTCGAGGAAATTTGTATTTTTGTCTGTTGCATGCAATCGCGTTACGGTATTTCATCTAGGAAATAGTAAAAACTCATTTTGCCAGGAAGTTGCAAAGTTTAATTGTGTTCGAGACTCTGCGCGCGTAGCGCGCCGCAAAATTGAGAATAGTGATTTTCCTGGTGTTGTTTTAACTTTTATTTTTTCTATTGTATACCCGCGTTAGCAGGCCTGAAGCCAGGATTTTTAAAGGAAGGGGGGATTGCGTTAATTAACAAAACGGTCCTTTGATACTGTCCCGGGAGGGGTAGCGACAATTAAAAGGTGGACACCATGCTCATACATGGACTTTCAAAATGGCCCCTAAACGAGTTATGATCATATGATTTTTTCGGGCCTTAAAAACAAGTATTCCTTAAATGTTTCCTGCACCCTAAAGAAGTACTTCATCATGATTGAACAATATACCATTTTCCCAAATTTCGGCCTTTTTGATACCCTTTGATTATATACGCTCGTACATCACACTTTCCATCTAATCCGTGAGAAAAAACGACCCCTATTACGCGTTTTCTTTAGCGAGTATGGTCACGGTGTCCACCTTTCAGTTGGAGTTTTCCATCCCTTTGGATGCTGTTTGGAAGATGAAACATTCACTTTACTATACAGTATATCAGCCGTTGGTATGCGAGTTTGTCAAAAACGAAAATAAATAAGAAAATTTTTAAAACAAAATGAATTGTAAATGTGAACCATTTATATTTTGCCTCCTTGTGGTAGGATATTTCCAGCATTTCCGAACTTTCAAATAATCATTTTAGATTTAATAATATTAAAGGTAGTAGATCCGATTCGCAAACATCTCCAATATCAGTCAAATGTCATATTAACCATCATGCTAAGAAGGTTTTCTTTGGAGGTCAGTGAAATTCAAAAATTAAACATCCGTTAGCCATTGGAAGAAGTATATAAGCGCCCGATTGCAGACAGCAGGTGGCAAGGTGACCGTTGCAACTACTTACATTATTACCACCTCCGAATGAAATGCACCAGTCCGACTACAGCCATCATCGAAAAATGAGATGGAATGTGGAATGTATTTGGTCGTTTTTGCTCCCAAACTTAACAGTTATGTTGTCAATAAGGCTGCTACGTATCTAGATAATGTCTCACATACAACTGTATCTGGATATTGCGTTGAAAATGATATTTGGCGAGAAACAAAAGCTTGAAATCACAGGAATTCACACTGCTGACAACGGCAGACAGTGAAGGTCAACGGCTCAAATTTTCGTTGGTAGTCTCGTCACGTGATAGTTCTGTATGGATTGTACACGTTCCCTATGACAGCAATTGTGAATGGGTAGTCTAGCTTTACTGCAAATTTGCGTCAGGACTGCTCAACCAATGGACAAGATTCTTATGTCACAAAATGGGCAGAACCTCTACTTTCTGAAACCGTGCGCTCCAAGTTTGTGCGATCTTCCGTTTTCGAGATATCCCGTCTGGAAGAATTGCAAGACGGCAAAATATGCTCAAATTCGTCAAATTTGGACTGTTCGCCATAGACAATTCTACTCATAAGGTACTTTTCTGACCTAATTTGCGTCACTGCTACAAATGTTACAATAAAGATATATACACATAAATAATCCCTAAAGTGTCCACTTTCAGAATCCGGGCGCCCCAAGTTTGCTTCTTAAACAGTTTAAAAGTTATGGCAGATTTTGTGGAAAAATGCGTCGATTTTTGACCCGTTTTACGTGTTGTAGCGTTCGCGCGTAAGCGCGGCTTCGCAGATGACCGAAAGTTTTCAATATGTAATAGCTCGCACAAATTGATACATAACATTTGTGTTTGTGTGCATGGGGACGATCCGATGGTTCATACAACAAAAGGGTTTCGTACAATTATTTTTAACATTGTTAAACGTACTCTTCCACATTTACGTAGCATATAATGTGTCTTTATATTTATTTGGATTGTTATCTTGAGAATTGCTAAAAACCGTTATTATGAAAAAGTGGACCTTTCAGAATTGGGGGGGGGGGGGTGCGTACGCACCCGACGCACCCCCCTGGCTACGGGCCTGGTGTATGATGTCACGCGCGTAGAGCGATATAACGAAAATATAAAGAGAATTTCACAAAAATTTGACTTTTTGGGAAAAAAAAAAGGCGCACATTTCTTTGACTTGTCACTGACGTATGTTAGGGCTAATATTACTCCCCTGCCTTAATTCTGAAAGAGGCAAGGCAAGTGTACATTTGTTGTACGAGAAGAGTGAAAATATGTTGAATTTTCCTGTATTCTGTATGATGTACACTGACAGTACACAACGATACATGTGACATCATAAGCTGTAGTAGTCTTCTCAGTGACTGAGCAGAAAGTTTAAATATAAATTTATATCTTGTAAACGGTTTGTCCGATTGTCCTTAAACTCTCACTGATGTGTTCTAGATTGTTGCATTCTCTTAATCCATAAGTCTATGAAGGTGAACTTGTCCTTCAAAGCATGTACCGCCCTGTGATTTTCAGACACGCTTGGGCCAGGGTCATAGCGTAATACAAATGCGACTACCAGTAACATCGGCGTATACATGTATTATATTTACGAATTCTTCAAAGAATTTAATGGTTACACAGGTCCCCGCACCAATAGGATCCGATGAACAAGATATGCTATCAACATTAACCCTGCCGTTTCCCGTCATATCCAATAAAAGAAACAAACAAGGACGTGTAAGCTGTTCTAAGTTGTATACAGTGTATATTTTGTAAATCATTATAGCTGTGTATGCACTTGCCCATAAATCGGATGGGGTTTTCAGTAAGATGCAGGTAATAAGTTATATTTTCATACCTTGAAATTTTATTTAAATTGATTCGTTATTTCTTGAAGTTTTTGTTGTGGAAAGTCCGATTGTAAATTTTGTGGGGGACATACGGTACGTTGAATTGTATAACACTCTTCTTCTGCACAATATTACACTTCTTGGGCTTCAGTCAGTACGCTTGAGTTACTGAACTATGGCTGTCCATTAATTTCTATTAGGGCCTGTATATCAGTTATCTGTGTTATTAATACTGTTATGCTTACCTATTCCAAAATACCGATCTACAATTATGTTAAAGGCATAATATGATTTTACCATTTGCAGATGAAACAAAAACCCAGCATTAATGCTTTAAAATATTTCTAAATTGTGAGTTAGGGATAGAAACAAACACTGTAAAAATTTGAACCTGTATAATCGATGTTAAGTGTTAACTACACAAAATGTTTCCAGACGAAACCGTCGACACTTATGGTTTATTGAGAAAAGTACTGATATTTCCTTATATTTCAAGCTTTTTAGCAAACATTTTAAATGGTAGGGTGTTTTGGGATCCAACAGACCTAGACATTATGCGTCAAAGGTGATATCTTGAACATTTTTCAAATCGCTGCTCCCAAAGGTAAACAGGAAAAGATGGACAAGTGATAGCAAAGGTAAAGATAGTGGACAGTTCACCTTTGCCTTTGCGTTCTTTTCTTGAAGCTGCTTTGGAAGAAACTGAGGAGGGAGCTGGGTTTTCATGACCCGTGGAGACGCCATCTTGTTTGCCACTTCATACATCGCACGTGGTCTCCATGTCTCCTCCTTCTAAAGGAACGATAAAGAATGACACGGAAGTGACGTCATTGTAGATAACCTGACTTTATAGAGATATTTTGAGCACAGATGGAAATGGGGAATTTGTTTATTTACGGTTGCCCTATGAAACTTGGTGAATTTAATGCATCCGCCGATACAAGTTAAATATCATGTGATTGATATAATTACTGTTACCCTAAATACACACACACACACACACACAAATGAAATTTCATTTACGTGGTGTTTTATGTACACGCTTTCTTCGTCTTGTTTCCCCTGAACGAACTATAAGATTGCATACGAACTTCAAGATTTATTGTTTCATCTTGATATGAAAGTATATATTGTCTGAAAGATCTATCCAAAAAAAAAAAAAGTTTGCCTGAACAAACTATAAGATTACCTTACGAACTCCAAGATTTATTGTTTCATCTCGATATGAAAGTGTATGTATTTGAGGTCAGAGAATATCTTAAGAATCCAGATAATGACAAGAAACACGATCGCAAACAAAGCCCCCCACATCATGAAATATCACTCTCACAACAAAGAAAGGAATTTGCTCGAAACACATCTATCTGAAAAAGAAGAAAATATTTCTGCAGTTATTTGTACTGTTTTTGTATCAATCTTAAAGTACATGTATTTTGTAACTGTGCTGTGAAAACTGGAATTATCTTTGTAAAGCTCATAGAGACACAATCCTGCCTAGCACTGTATCCAGAATGAATTATATTATTATCATCATTATTATTATTACTATCATTATTTTTTATCAATGTTATTATTATCACTATCATTACTTTTATCATTGTCATTATCATTTTGTCATTATTTCTATTATTATTATTATTATTATTATCGTTATGATTATCATTATTATCATTATTATGAATATGATTATCATATTGAGACCAGGAAGACAATATCAATCTAATGAGGATCACTGACGCGGTTGTCAGATATTTCAATTGAAATCTGAACCCTAATCCTCACTTCTTGGTCACTCTTTTTGGTCATCTTGTCGAAGTCCAGTTTACTCGTCATCTCCAGAAAGGGCATCCGAGCTAGGACGTGTTTCTTGCTCACTGCCTCCACTTCGCCACCGGCTTGGACCATCGTCACGATCTGCTGCATCCACGTGGTTCCTGCGAGCGGAACAAACATGGCGACATGTCGACTGAAGTCATTGACATAAAATATTTCAATTTCGATTTAACATCAGCAATGTAATTGCAAACTTTTATTTTTTTATTAATTGTTGATGAAAAATAAGAGTCTGCGTGTGCATTAGTATTCAATAAATCAGCGTATTGTATAGGATGCATAATGTTCGTTTTTCACAAAGTTCGTTTATTTTGAAACACAACAATTCCCTATGTATACATATAGATGTTTGTCAATCCGAAAATGATAAAAAAGGTTTTGGTTAATAATGTGGGCAAGGTTCCTTTGTCAAAAAAAAATAAACAGGGTTTGTCCTTCCAAAAATAAAACAGGGTTCGTTATTCCCATCGTTTGTGCATCCAAAAATGAAATACAGTTGGTTACTAACAAGGTTCGCTGATACTGAAATAAAACAAGGATTCAATATTTCGATGTTTGTCATTCCGAAGGTTTGTTAATCAGAAATAACTATACACTCTTAGAATATTGGGTAAATTTAGTTGGGTAATTGTTGGTTGTTAAAAAATATCATTATTCTGGGCAATTATCGCCCAATTGAGCTTTTAGGTGATTAAACCAACATTCGGCAATCATTTTTACTTAAATATTAGGCGAATATTTACCAACAGAATTGGTAATCAGTAATGGAGAATTGGGTACTTTTTGCCCCGCTGCTGTGTAAGTGACGCATTCTCTTTGCGTGTTGGGTGCTAAGTAATCTTTTTTTGTTGGGCAAATGATACTTGGGTAGAAATTCGCCTTATATAATTTACCAACATTATTTAACGTTTTTATGATTTCAATAAACTCTAAAATATCTGAAGTGTATTAGAAATTTAATGAATATTATTGCCGTGATTTTCAACTTGTACCTTTGATGAGGTATTTTCATATTTTTATGATAAAAGTGTAATCTACATAGTAACCATGCCTTGCAGCATTACAACTAATGTGAATGAAATATCCCTGATACTAACTAGGTCTTTAGGAAGTAGGCTAAGCCTACGTGTACTTGTAGGTATAGGCTTTACGACTATAGCTGTAGGATTATGATAGGTTAGATAATATGAACAATGTCTTGACATACACAATATGTTCTGGTAAACACCCATACATGAAATAAATCAACACAAAATTTTAAATCAACCAAAATTCAAATTACTAAACAGTAGGACAAATGGAAGTTGGACAGCATCTAAATGGGTAAAATTGGTTGGGCAAATGATTACCCAACTCGGTGACCAACGGTTGGGAAATTGCAAAGTTGGGTAAAGTCTGATTGGTCAACAGCTGCTGGGCAATTTAATTTGCCCAACCGCATAGCAACATCATTACCCAACATCAGTTGGGCAGATTTCAACCTATATTTGTGTGGACAATATGTTGCCCAGTGTTGGTTAAAGGGATGGTACAGTATTGGTAGAGATGAGAATTGGGCTTTTAACTTTTTTGCGAGATACCAAGAAAACACTTATGATATAGTACAGAGCATACCATTTTGAGAGGAATTCAAATTTTATTTGATGAAAATTGGGTTTGGAATGACTGAAACATCCAAAAACAAAGTAAAACAAAGCTATCGTAATAAAGTGTGGGTCCCACACTTTATTAGAATCGCTCTTTTTTTCTATATATCTCAGCCATTTCAAAACCAATTTTCATCAAATAAACATTGAATTTCACATAGGATTACATGCTCTTTCATATTTCATAAGAAATTTCTCATTATTTCATCAAAAAATGTTAGAAACCTGAAATTAGGTCTCAACCAAAACTGTACAATCCCTTTGAAAGTTGGGCATTTTTTCTTTTTGCCCAACTATTTTAAGAGTGTACATACCATTATTCATTATTTTGAAGGTTCCATAATGTATGAAGTAATTTACGTAATTCTGAATGTTCATTTATCTGGAAATGAAGTAAGGGTTCGTTATTCAGAATTTTTGCCAATCCGAAAATTAGGTATGGGTCGTTATTCAGTAGGTTCGTTGATACGTTAATTGAATAAGAGATCATTATTCCGAGGGTTCGTTATTCCGAAGGAGGTCTATAGGTCTCTTTAGAACTCTGCAGACTATATAATGTCCGCGGGAAATCAATCTTTCTCTCTCTCTCTCTGACTCTCTATCTTTCTTTCTCTTTACTAAAAGAGATCCATCACCTGACTTGGGATAGACGATTATGAAGACGTCGTCGGGCCTGACTTCGAAGTCTTTCATTTCCTCGAGAGAGCACTTCGGAACGGCCTTGCCTATGATGACGCCGTCGTGCTCGTAGCAGTGCTCCTTGGCAAAGTCGGGCAACAGATCGAAACGGGAACCTCCTGTCCGTTTGGATTATGACATAATATAGTATATAATATGTTTGATAGTAATATAGGTTTTCCCGGTCAATTTCGTACTTTTGTCACTCAAATTCATTAATGTGCATTCAAATTCACGCAGCGCACGCACGCGAAAATATTCGGGCATTCAAATTCAGAATCCGAGCGATAAATTTCATTTATGGGCGTTCTATTTCGTTTTCGTTAAATCAAATTCACGATTGGGCATTCAATTTCAAAATGCGAGCACCGACTTTCATACTCGTGCATTCAAATTCATGCGATAGTCACGTGATAGTCCCAATGAGCTTGTTTGGAGCGTTCAAATTCATTTTTAGGCGATCAAGTACCTACTTCGTGCAATCAATTTAACGAGGAAAATGGAGTAGACTTTTAAGAAAGGGAAAAGGCCAACACAACCAACAAAGGCTTGCATATGAGTGTAATTATGGTTGTTTACAGGTTCTACATTGTTCTCTGTTCATGTATTCTTTGTTTTTCATCTCAATAAATTTCAAATTGCAATGTTCAATCAGCAGTGCATCCAAACAACAGCGACTAGTAATCATATTTCTTGGTGATACTGCATGCTGACAACGCCCCAACACCAACCACATAATCATGATAATGACAATTCATCAATTTAAAGACAAACTGACACACAATGATCTCACATAGTCCCGCAAAAGTAAATCAATAAGACAGCAATACACAACAAACAACATGTATAAAATGTTAAAGTATCAGTTTTGAAATATTCGATTTTTTTTTCCTCGAAAGTGTCAAACAACCCTCCGTATTATGCTCGTCTGTAGGCCTATACAGTGCCTAATTTTTGTTTGTTTCGTTTTCCATCAAACAATATGGCTGGATAACCCATATTCAGCTGCAAAAGCTGGTCTTCCATAATATGATGGGGTCAAGTTTGATGTTCTGCTCTTTGCGATGAATAAATGAAGTGGGATCTTTTACGTGCATGAGTTGTGACTCTCTTACACATGGGACCTCCATTTTATGTCCAATCCGAGGGACATGTGCCTGTATATTCCTATTTGCTAAGCGCAAGTTCAAAATTGTCAATGAACAGGTGGACCTCTACTGCAAAATGAATAATCATCATAAATCCCAATATATTCAAAGCCAAATGAGAAACACATGCATACACGACCCCAAACTAACTAAATCCAGGACTTCTTTTAAATTGAATGCAGTTATTTTGAACATGGTTGCCTATTCACGAATTTGAATGACCGACGAGATTCCGTCGCCAGCTTGACATGAATTTGACTGCTCATTGATGAAATGCGTGCTCCTCTCTTAAATTTGAATGCTCCGATAGTGAATTTGAATGTTCCGATAGTGAATTTGAATGCTCCGATAGTGAATTTGAATGCTCCGACAGTGAATTTGAATGCTTGGATAGTGAATTCGAATGACCGAATTTTGAATTTGATTGCTGATTCAGTGCTGCGAGCGTGGAATGCGTGAAATCGAATGCTCGGAATAGGAACTTGAATGACAAAAGTATGAAATTGACCGGGAAAACCTATAGTAATGATAATAGTAATAGTATAATATGTAATAGTATATATAATACAGTGTATATGAGAAGATCTGTTCACAATTTATTCATATATATATGTATATTCATATATATACATATTTCTATGCGAGTATGACATATTGTGTGCATGTGTGCCTATGCTTCAAATCTTCTTTTTTTATTTTTATTTTTTTTTATTTCTGATTATTATCATTAATACTACTATCAGTAGCAGAGAGAATCAAGCTGCTATGGCTGCTACTTTTGATATTATGATGTCATCTAAAAGCGACACCAATTTTCTATCATCTCATAATTCGTTCATTTTTTTTTTTCAATTTTCATTATAAAAATACTAAGAAATCATTCCACTATCTGTGCTATTTCCAAATATTTTACACCGTTGATCAATTTTCTATTTCTACTTTCTTGTACAGGCTATATTAATATATAATCATACAGCTGTATGCATAGGATATCTCAGTTTAACGACATTCTACTTTATCAATATTATCACTCACTCTATACATATAGTACTTCACAAAATACTTTAAGTTCTGTTAACATAACTTCTGTTTCTATATTCAGATAAAATAAGAAGATTGCTCTTTCAGTCAAAAGGAATGAGTAAATATATATTTCACTTAAGCATTGTTGACCAGGACTGGAATTATGTTGAAATTACAACCGAGCCATTGCTCTAGTCATTACAAGAGAGCGTCAATTACAGATTACCATCCGAAAAAAAAATGATAAATTTTCACAAAAACGCGTTACTGAAAAGGAAACAACAAGATCTAATGACACGTTTAGAACATCTGTATTAAACTCCAAATAAATGTATTGTGTTATTATTATCATTATCATCATCATAATGGACCAGTGCAGTACGGCCTATACAGGAAAGCTGAAGCAACGTCCAATAAGAGTATACTTTGTCAAGATCTCTTTGTTTTCGAGCCTATAATCTATCAAGTAATTATATACAACACTTACCTTCCATAGTGGGCGAAATTGACCAGCGTGCTCCTTGTAGACAGGTCACCGCAATTTGAAAAACAGGAAAACGGAGTTAGTATCACAGCTTGTAAAAAAAATCCGTATCTCGCTATCCCTAACTGCCTGTGTGTCCTCAGAAGGTATAATATGTGTCGTGACAAATGGTGGATCTTTTTATATACACGTGCTCACTACTCATCGAGCGGTAATTAAACGCAACGAGGAAAATGATACGGACATAAACGCGAGAAAGAAAAAAGAAAACTAAAACCAAAGAAATGATCTCATTTAACTTCATGATTTTAGTATACAGCAGTGAACATACCAGCACAGTTTACTTCAAGACATGCACTCGACCAGCAAAGGAAGAAGTTAGAGAGATGGAGAGAGAGAGAGAGAGAGAGAGGGGGGGGGGGGGAATTCAGACCTCTTCCCGCGGTAAGAGAAGGTATACCTTAAAGAGATCGTACAGTTTTGGTTGAGACCTAATTTCAGGTTTCTAACATTTTTTTGATGAGATATTGAGAAACTTCTTATGAAATATGAAAGAGCATGTAATTCTATGAGGAATTCAAAGTTTATTTGATTGGTTTTTAAATGGCTGAGATATCCAAAGAAGAGCGATTCTAATAAAGTGTGGGACCCACACTTTATTACGATCGCTTTGTTTTACCTTGTTTTTGAATGTTTCAGTCATTCCAAACCCAATTTTCATCAAATAAACTTTGAATTCCTCTTAAAATGGTATGCTCTGTACTATATCATAAGTGTTTTCTTGGTATCTCGCAAAAGTTAAAAGCCCAATTCTCATCTCCACCAATACTGTACCCTCCCTTTAAATGCCTGACCTGCTTTTATGCAAACGCGAGTTAATTCTTATTGGAATATGATATAGCAGCAGACTTGTAACTCTTTCACTCGTCAAGTTTACCTAAAACGATAGAATCATGTTGCATATATGATTTTTATGTATATGTAGAGTGCAAAACCATCAGCAAAATACAACCTTTCCAGTGATACCTGCAGAGCTTATTTGCAATTTACTAGTAGCAAGGAATATTCTTAGAGTTATGGTTAAAAATTTCCCGTATTTTTATACAATTCCCATTATTTTCTCTCTTTTTTGGGTGGGGAGGGGAGGGGGCAGTTTTAATTACAAATTCCTCAACTATAATGAAGAATGGAGTTAGCTCGTTCTGCGATGTAGCTCTTTATACATATATGTATATAAACGATATATATATATATATATATATATATATATTTATAGATATATGTATAAATTATATATACGTTATATGTAGATAGAAATAGAGTGAGAAAGAGAGAAAGATGTGTCTAGTTTGTGTTTGTGTGTGTGGTGTGCGCGTGTGCAATTTTTGAGGTTTGAACGTGTTAACATTATGTGTTTGATTATTTGTAAGTAGGTTTACTATACTAGTAGTGCTGACGTCCACGCCTCCCGACAAAGGATACCATATATATATATATATATATATATATATATATATATATATATATACATATATATATATATATATACATATATATGTATATATATATATATATATATATATATATATATAAATACTGTCCTTTATACGAACATTGGTTGACTCTTGCTACATCGAGACTTAGGATCTTACTAAAGAAAAATCAGGGAGCATTGGCAAACTTTTTGAATGCTGAATTCTAATTAAAAAAATGACTTTCAATGTTGTCTGTTAAAAGCACTTCATTGACTGAAATTGTGTTGACCATGACCATAGACTATATCGACATTCCTGTTATCTCAAAACTTCAAATAAATGACGTCATAATACGCAGTCGGAAACACAAAGTCAGGAAAGTTCGTCTTCGGTCAAAGAGAAATAAACCAAGGAAAATGTGATTTCACCTTGCGTCTATGTTTTGCTATAACTTTCATGTAATTTGATTTAACATCGAACATGTTAAAAATTGCCTGTAAAATCTGATGTTGGTAATGAAACTACAGAGGATCCAAGGTCATAAATACGTGGCCGTGTGCATGTCCTACATTACATTTTATGTCTGTAGATATAAAGTTCAAGAGACAGACCGGTTTTTTAAATAAACGCTGTCGTAAACTGTATGTCTTCTCAAGATGCCATACTACCAGTATTTTTTGTTTCACTGCTATCTCCTATATCTCAAAACAGGCAATAACGTAGATGAGGTTAGACATGCTAAGGAGTGAAACGGTCGGGACGTAATATTTCTTACATTGATGCGTTTTAATTCTTCTTTTTTTATCATTTCAATCATCCATGAGCAAGATTGTCACCAGGAGCACTTCATAACGAACCGAAACTGTTTCAGAATTCATAATCACTTTCATCTGACACATTTTGTATAAAGAACCTTCGGAATAACGAAGTGTAGTGCATGTTCGACATCAGTTTCCGCGTTCTTAAGAAAAGAAATTCATTACCGGAAGTGATGGGGTATCATAGTAATATTGTCCAAGACGTCTAGATTATAATTTACTTGACTTCTTTGCTGATCATCTCTGGGGTTAAGTTATATTCCTCTGCTGGTCAGACACATATACGTCAGTATTCTAGTATCTTCTGTTGTGCTGAGAAACACCAGGAGGAGTCGATGTTGTATTGTACAGTCAATGATAATGAAGGGTACGACAGTAGGAATAACTGACATTATTCTCAGTTAAAACGATTAAACAAGATTCCTAGAAATAATCATGTGAAAAATATTGTTGTATCGTCACCAAGGACTAATCTAAGGAATTTAGAAAAGGAGAATACTTTATCACATCAGTTTAGTGATGCGTGCAATGGGAAGTATCAGAATGCTTTCGAGAAAACTTACCTTCCCCGCCGGCTCGATTTGCCTGTGTCGTTACATGGTGCGAAAGCTCTACAGGAGATGAGACACATAGGTTTAATATCCGAAGCGAAAGTCCCCTTTACAGTAATGATGTGGACTCCCATGTTTATAGAAGCAATAAATATGATTAGCATTGAACTTACAGGTATCATTACAACGCACAAATGTGTGCACGGAACTTTTGTATTTCGTAAAGTCCTTAAATGCAAGAGAGAGAGAGAGAGAGAGAGAGAGAGAGAGAGAGAAAGAAAGAAACAACAGCAAAAGATAATTATACGTTTTTTTTTATTTTTTATCCCGGCGGTTTCCTTTAAACCATGGTATCATTAGCCATCATTACATTATCCCATCCTCGTTCTTCAACTGAACTAACTGAACTATTTGCTTGAAGAGAAATGATCCCTCCTCATACGATAAAATTGTATAGATCGATTACCGACCCACCAGCACCACCAGTGGATTTCAAGTCCAGATACTACAATGTACTAACACGACTTTTTATACTTTCTGTGGGCATCCATGGCGGAAAATGAAGAGACGTCGTGTGTTTAGGTTGAAGATAAGCATAAAATGCGTTTATTTTCATGCATGAAGATTTTCATGCATGAAGTTGTACGTGTTAAGTGAATGTTCTTGTTCATTACAAAATATTAGACTTGCGAACTAAAGCTTTGATTAAGATTCCCGTAAACACGTAATATAAACGGTATGAATGGGGAGACAAGCTTGTAGAATTGCACTTTATAGTGTTTGTTTCTCATTGCATTGCTGTATCATTTATATGTCTATTTTCATTAGGCCTATAGCGTTGTGATCATAGTGTTGGAAATGAGATAAACGAAACGAAACGAGGTGAAACGAAACGAAACGAAACCAGTGTGAACTTTAGACCTGAGACGGTAAACTGCTTCACTCAAGGGAGACATTCAATCCTTTGAAATGTTTCCTTGGAAGAAATTGCACAAAGCTTCGCAGAGATGTCGTTCTGTACTGGGGAATCCCACAGGTCAAAATAAGAGCAAATCATGTACTTTTATTTTGAAATCAGTGAAATCCTTGGTTAGGGGAACTTGCTTATTACAGCGTTCTAATTTCCTTTCGTTTCGTCACTGAGCTGGCTATGGTGCAATCATTGTGCCTTCTTTGACATCTTCTCTATCAAACTTGACACAATATACAGATCAAGAGAAGATGGTGACAAGATCAATATCCGACTACAGAGGACTCCCGATATAGCGAAGGCCTTGGGACTGACAGTTTTCTTTCGTTATATCGCAATTTCGTTGAAAAAATACATTAAAAAAACATAGAGTGGATAATTTTACGGCCTGGATTTTTACTTTGTTGTAACCGGAATTTCGTTATAACCGTATTCGTTACATGGCGAGTGCACCGTATAACTATACTGATGCATGTCTAAATTATGAATGTAAATTTACCTTCTCGTATTATATCCGATGTTAGTTTAGTTTCGGCTATCTAAAGGAGGTAGCCCAGTACCTCATTGGTTATTATGGTATTAAGTTACATTCACATGACGCTCCTAGCCTTTCAGATTAGCTGGAAGTTTCAATCTCGGATGATTAGCTCGCCTTTATCGTGGAGTTATCAGCATTGTTGCTATCTTTATGCAAAGGTCACTGTAAGGACAGGTCTTCAAAACAATCCGAATCTCCCCATTATAAAAGAACATAACAAGTGAGGTCATCGAAACAAAAAGAAAGAAGACCATCGCTGCTACGGGGCAGGAAAAAGAATCCAAATTTTAACAGAGAATGGAAAGAAGAAAAGGGAAAAGAAGAAAAGATGAGCAGAAAAGACAAATAGGACATGATTCCCTTCCGTACAGTGGTTCTTCTCTGATAAAGCGTGATGCTAAAACAACTTGCATTGTATTCTAATACGATTGCAACCAACGGGGATTCGTATTCAATCCGTCTTAACATGTCCTACAAAATGAAACTTACAACAACGACAACAAAATCACCTCTTGACACAAGAGGGCAAAGTGCTTGTCATTTAAAACGTGACAGCGCCAGGAGAGAAAATGACAGAAAGGGAGAATTCAGGAGAGGAGAGAGGGAGCGAGAGAGAGAGAGAGAGAGAGAGAGAGAGAGAGAGAGAGAGAGAAAAGAGGGTGGAAGACAAACATGGGGGATAGAATTCGTTCATTCGTGTATTGATAATGTGTGCGTGCGTGTGAATTAGTGGAGGGAAGGGGGAATTCGAAAGACGGTAGGCCTACATGACGAAACTATAACAATGTATAACAATGAAAAGTTGTTTTGATGTTTGACGCGACCTGCGAACTCTCCAAGGTAACTACTCGCGGGAAATCCCCCGTTTCAGGAGCTCATAAACAAGAGAACTGATCTGCGTAATACAACTGTATATGCCTATTTTGTTTATACTATAATGATGCATACAACATGTACAAGGCGGAACCCCAGTCCTGTCAATGCCTATGAAGGTAATGCCCCTTGGTATTCTAATTTGTATTGTCTTACGCATCTGAAATAAATACAACATATTATTCCTGTGCCCTGCACTATTGAAAATGAAAAAAAAAAAATCTTGATAACTATGAGGACATATACTCTCAAACACATACAACACACACACACACACACACACACACACACACACACACACACACACACACACACACACACACACACACACACACACACACACACACACACACACACACACACACACACACACACACACACACACACACACACGAATACACGAACACGTACATTACATCACAGATAGGCCTATGGCGCTATACAAATGCTGCGGATCATCATCATCATCTATACACTCGTTTCCGTATACCCGGTTTTATTCTACTGTAATGTAAGATCTAAACACAAGAGAAATGTATTCTCTCTATGCAACTGTTAAATGCAGCAGATGCCACTTCTCTCATGAAGACCTTGAAGAGAAGGAGGTGAAATATAGGTACAGAAATAGAATCGGTAAGATTTGAGGGCCATGACCATGGTGCTTGAAGCGTAGATATGCCATAAACAATGATAAAATGATTGTGACGGTCATATTTTTTGTCACTTGAACTATAAATACAAGGCCTGATTAAGGAACTCAAGTGTCATCGTTTTTTCCAACCATGTAGCGCAAAGTCCCTTTTTTCTCACACCTTATTGATCGTTTTCTACTATGTTTATATTGACTGCAGTCTGTCAGGAGAGCCCCACAGGTGACGTCCGATTTGCATATCAAATATATCGAATTTGCATTTTCCAATGGGGAGTGCGCTGCCTGTTTGCCTTGCACTGCGCGCGATATTTAACAATATCGGTACAAAGGTTGTTACCGGCCAGATACGGTGCCTCCACCATGTCAATATTATTCCCACCTCTAGTTTCCGTAATGTCACGAATGTATGGTTAAGTTATTGTCAAAGCGCTATAGGTTGAAGAAAAAAGAATACATGAGAGTTTACAGTTCCCATGAAATTCAATGTTCCATATACTGAGTAGGCCTACTCTATACTTTGTCAGATGTGAATGAAACTCTTAAAATTCAGCCACTCCAGTTTCCAATTTGATTTTTCAAATAAAAAAAAAGAAACGCTTTTAAGAAGCACCGATTGGACACAGGCACAATATGGGCTAAGGCTAATGCCTTCGCCTGGCAGCCCAATAAGTTTGTGGATATAAAATATACGAAAAAAAAAAAATCCGTAGGTTTTGTCTCCAACATGTAACCATGCTAAATCATGACATTACGTTTTGATGTCAGCGATATGGATTCTTCATTTTGACAATGAATTACGCAAATCGGAAGTGAGGATAATGAATAGGTAAGAAAATAAGGTACACCTGGAAAACAAGGGCATCACACCTCATTTGTTTTGCTTGAGTGATTTGTGAAAACATAGAAAACTCTGAAATACCATAGCTTTTATATTGTGTGTCCGGTTTTCATTGCTAATGTTGATGTTTGCTATTCTGAATGTTCGTTGATCCGAAAATGAAATAAGTTTTGTTATTCATTGCTATGGGTGATGTTTGTTATTCCGAATGTTCGTTGATCCGAAAATGAATTAAGCTTTGTTATTCTGAACTTCGTGGAATATTTCGCAACACAAGAATTTCCTATAGGTCTATCTATAGATGTTTGTTAAACCAGCAGAAGTGAAATGAGGTTCGTTTAATCCGTATGAGAAAAGGATGTGTGTGGGGCCTTATACTAAAAACTCTCTTAATCACGAACCGTATAATGTCTCCAGAAAAACGAACCCCTCCCTTTTGTTTTCTCATTTTCGGACTAACGATCCATCGGAATAACGAGCCCTATTTCATTTTCGGATTGATAAACTTTTGGAATAACGAACTGCAATCATTAATTGTGTTTACTTTGATTTCTCATTTTCATGGACACATAGTGTTACTATTCATATCAGAACAAATTCTTGTAATCTGTCAGAGTGTTCAAAAGCAAAATGGATATTGTATTAAACATTTCCATGCGTTAGTGGGTTTTTCCCAAATGTATATGTAAAACAGCAACGGTTGACGGTGCTATAGTATCACAAGGAATCCAAGTCATATTCTCCATGTAATAGTAGCATTTGAGCAGGAAAGACCTTATTGAGATAAGGCCATATTTACTGAGATGAGATTAAAGACCTTATTGAGGTAAGAACTTATTGAAGAATGAGATCTTATTGAGAGGTGATATGCGATTTCCATTATAAACCACACATTCAAATCAATCTGATGTTGACATGTTGAATGCCGTACAAGTGCACCGATTATACTTTGTCAGTAAACTTACAGAGAGATAAGGTATACGTATGACTACTTGTGCCACCAACATTGGAAAAAAAAAGCAAAAGCAAAACCCGAGGAATCTCGACAATCCTAGCATTTTCGTCGAACGTAGTATCTCCATGTTATCACAATGGTGACAGTGGTTAAGTTCGGTTTTATGATATCTTAGGGACTTCTAGATTGTCAAAAAGTGTTTAGTCGAAAACTTGTCCGAAACATTAATGCTCAATCAAGATCTTTATAATGTGGGACAATGATGTGTACCCATTGTTTATTCTATTCTTTTTTTGTGTGTGTGTGGAGCATGATATCGTTAAAAAAATGAAGCTATTCTAATTAAGCCCTACATTTATTTGGGTTTTTTGATAGAAAAGGCGAAAAAGCGAGAAATAACTATGAAATCTCGTCTTCTCAGACAATGTCAGAACCACAAAGTTAAAAAGACAACATCTCTCCTCGTCCTCTCGGGCCCAAACAGATCTAGAAGACGGGTGAACACTCACCTCTCGCATCCTGCTTCCTTCCTTGGATTCAAGGCGTCGAGAAGAATTATCTTATCCAAAAAGGTCTATAAGGTGAGGAATGTTGTCCCATCTTAATTCTTGAATGCATTTATCTATTAGCTTACAAGTTTTGATACACGCTTATAAGTTTAAGTATGCAATGCTCCATTTCCCGGATCATGATGATTGAAAGTTTGGCCTTGTTATGTCTTAGTTTGGATTACTGGTTCCTTAGGTTTGATTGTATGCATCCCTATCAAACCATGGTAATTCGATAAAAAGCAAATGATAATACCCTGCCAGTTACATACTATGTTATAATGCATATTTGGAAGCGTTTACATTTTTTTTTTCGTTGTGTCTTTGATCTCCACATCTTTTGAAAATCTGACTTCGATATATAGTCCTCCAGAAACTTGGTAGTTTCTGACGTTGAATTAGTAAGCTTAAGTTTGAGCGGAGTTATCACAAATCTGTTTACATTATATGACCATGAGCAGCCCGATACGTTTTATAAGGAAGTGTAACAGTGTTTGATGCACAAGTTAGGGTTACCAAACAAAAATCAACAACAAATATGATCTCTCTTTGCGATCAACCACAATTGAGATTCAAGAAAACAGTTTCTTTTGTGTGTGTGTGTGTGGGTTTTTTTTTACCATGCATCAAAGATGTTTTATTTTCTTTAGTGGTATAGTTGTATTGGAAATGTATTTTGAGTGTAGTTGATGATACTGGCAATAAGTATTAACTAAAAAAAAACCCAAAACTGATTGGTTTGCAGATAGAGGGCACTGTACAGTCCAGAGAAATGGGGGATTCCCAACCTGTGTATAGCAAACTAAACAGCTAACCTTTGTTGGTCATTGTGTGAACGATTTTGGATGGACCTCGGAGCAACAGAGGATTCAGCTGCGAGCCACCTTCGGGGACAAAAACCATGCATTGAATAGTAAACCACTGAATGGCTTGGGTGATCAACGCGCCTGCAGTTCTCAACATTCAGGCCAGTTCTTTGTCCAACAGACGATGCACCTGGTGTTAATTTTTCACCCCTCCCCTTCCCCCCCCCCCCCCCCTCCCCGGACAAATGTCACAATGCACATCTACACTTTAATATGAAAATCTAAGATGCGTAAATATCAAATCATACAGCAACCGCGCTCTTTGCTTGGGGTGTTGGAAATTGAAATGAGTAAATACTCTCTTCTGTGTTTTTTTTTTTCCCGTAATAAGCTCTGGCGTCTATGTCAGTCAGGCAAAAGAGGGGGAATATGCTTTCGATATACTTGGAAAACATGTATAAGCATGTATACTTTTAATCATTACAGTTGTTGTTGTTGTTGTTGTTTTACGATGTCACAATTGTTGTGGATGACAAATAATTTTTCCAAGCCAAAGTGCTTGAATCACGTTGCGAGTACAGAAAGAATATTGTGGAACCAAAAAAAAAAAAGAAAAAAAAAAAAAAGAAGAAAAAAGAATCCTTTAAGAAAATGTAGCGGCTAGTTCGGGGAAAGTCGTAAGATCATAAGAAAATTGTCCAACATTGTGACACAGTCACAATAAACACTGGTTAGAGTTTGTTATTCCGAAGGCTCGTTAATACAAAAATGAAAAATAAGGTTAGCTATTTCGAGGTACGTATAATGCACTCACTGTCATTACATTTTCGGACTAACGTACCTTCGGAAAATGAACCTTATTTCTTTTCTTTTTTTTATTAACGAACCTTCGGAGTAACGAAACTTATTTCATTTGAGTTGGATTAGCGAACCAGTGAAATAACTCCACAATAATGTCCGGATTAACGATTTATTTGTTTTTTCGTAGTCAGACAAACAAATCTGTAGGTAAAGGGAATTTTTGTGTTTGGGAATGAGGAACTTACAGAATAACGAACCGTCTGATTATAATGAACATCATCCCAAACAGCAAACAGTTGAACTAACTATTTGCCTATCAAACGAACAATTGTTTGTTTGTGTCTAATAAAATGAAATGGAATTAATTAGTATTTTACCTTGTTTACAATCCGAAAGGGATATCAAAGTTTAATGAAGGCCATATAGCAGATTTATGTGCATATATAAAAAGAAACATGAAAGTTAAGATCACGCACAGAATGCACAAGCGAATTTGGCAAACATGGCATGAATAAATTCTTATCTTGATGTGTAAAGTACACTTTTCTTAAGTGTTCCAATCTGAGAAGTGTTTAGGCTTACCGCCACGGCTCTTCCTCACGCACATAGCAAAGAAAGCATGCAGAGAACACAACTTTAAGTAAGATTTGAGTGACAATGACCTAAATCCTGTAAATTCTGATTATAGCTCAAAGGTCTTTGCCATCAAATTTCAAATGGAATCATAACAAGACCAAAGTTCTTTATTGCTTGGCAAATAAAAACAAACACGCAAATGAAACTTGTATAAGGAACAATGTCAACCTCTTTTACAAGGAACTTGATAAAACGATAAAGTGTTCAAAATGGGACTACAATAACATAGCAAATAACACCATCAAAACATCTCGAACATCATCACAGGAACCTATATACAGTGGTAATAACACTCCTATATAGGTTAATGATACGATTTACGAACAAAGATCAAAGGTAGAGGAGATATGGTATCTTTACGTGATGGTGAATAAGTATACCTGTCCACAGATGAGGAGTCCTTTGAATTCGAGTAAAAATATGGCATTGACCTTGAGGTGAAAGATTATCCCTCCTTGACTTACTGTATACATGACAGTGGGTGTTTAAAATGAACAATCACACGGAGAAATGAAAACAACCAGTTTTTCTCTTCCTCCATATGTGAACACAAAGTGGAAATAAATCTGAATTAAATCAAAATCAAACCAAATCTGCGTTTGGTTAAAAAAAAGAACTAAGTTAATACTGAAGACATCCTGGCAAGTCATCATTTCCTTGGACAAAACAATTACTCTCAATGTCCCTCTTGATGTAGGTGAAGTCATCTGGTAGAAGTGTTTTAACTATCATGAGAAGAAAGTTTATACAATGTTACAGGACTCTCTCCAGGACACGGACAGGAGACAAATCCATCTCGATAGCAACTGCCCCACGCCCCTGGAATCAGCTCCCTTACAGTGTCAGGGAATCGCCATCTTTATCAGTGTCCCACACACTTTTGAAAACTTTCCTTTTCAATAACTGATTGGTTATTCATGTATATTTTGTATTTCTTTTTGTCCTCATCTATCCTTTTTTCCCCCAACTCCCTAATATTCGTCTGAAATCATAATTCTGTGAAGCGCAATGATACATTATTACTCGGTATAAAGTACTTGCATTGTAAACTTTTGTGTTGTAATTTATTGTATTGTATTGTATTGTATTGTGTATATTGTGTAGAATCTTAAACATTATTGCTTTCTTTGTTATAGCGTTTATTTTATGGTTGACAAACTATAAAACCACCGGGTGCTGTTCGTTATTCCTAAGGTTCGTTTTTCCGGTAGGTTCGATAATCCGAAACACACATATTCCCTATACCTATCATAGAGGTTCGTTGATCCGAAAATGAAATTCGGAATAACAAACCTTCGGACTAAAGAGCCTTCGGAAAAACGAACCTTCGGAATAACAAACTGCAACCAAAACCACCACCAGTCATTCCCGTATATGTTCTTACCTCAGCACATTATTCACATAACTATCCACACACTCAATTATACATGCACACTCGCCTTACATTAACACAGGTTAATCTGAGGATGAAATTAGGAAAAACACAGAACCTTGAAATACTTTTTATTAGAAAATATTAATTTTATTTGGATAACAGCATTCAAATATTTGAAGCCAGAGAGACACGAGGCATATTTACACAATATTATACAAATATGGAAATTCTATTGTTCTTACATGACTGTATACAAACTCTCCCAAGGCACCCAGGGAAAAGTATGGCAGTGTCAAGATTACATAAAGAAACTAGCTGTGTACCATAAACTCGAATACGTGAACACTATTTCATGACCAGCTTCTATATCACTACATCTTATCTAAAAGTCAAGTCTTTCGGAGACATGGACAGTTCAAAATATCAAGCTAGTTTAAACCTTATAATCTGCTTTCGCAAACACACAATACATACAGGTAAGCCTATAATGCGTAATGATTTTAACACCATTTTCGTCAACCCTTGCAATTTTCAAAATGTGATCATTTTGCACTCTCAGAGATACCGAAACCAGCGAGAATTCGGCTTGCCATAGAACCAGTAACGTTCACAATGTGCGGAATGTGGGACGGACGGTGTTATTGTGGTCAGGTCGTCTCCTTCACAATGGTAACGGACAATGACAATCACATTCCACACATTGTGAACATGGTTCTATGGCAAGCCGAGTTCTCGCTGGTTTTGGTGTCTCTGAGATTGCAAAATGATCACATTTTGAAAATTGCAAGGGTTGACAAAAACGGTCCTAAAATCATAACACATTAACCAAAATTAAAGAACTTGGTGTCATTCTATTGGAAAAAGAATGACCTTTCCAATAGTATGCAAAATAATGATATATTAGCAACAATATTGCTAAAATTAAAGATCTTAGACGTTCCGTTCTTTTTGGGCCACCCTGTATAGAGGCCCTATATATGTTTTGTACATCTACTGATGACTTTCATCATGAATATATGAAATAATTATGAATATAGGATGCGTAACCGCATGGAGTTTAAACCATTCTTTTTTTACACTCATCAATTCACAGTCAAAATATCTCAGCAGTACCGATTCTCTTCTGTATTTGAAATTCAGTGTCACATGCCCTTATTTTTTGTTTTTTGTGTCGTAATCTAATGTCTTGTAGATATATATATATATTTTTCTTCGTTTGTGTCTGAAACAAGCTATCATGGTGCTTGTACCTTGTTTCTTGTTCTTTGCATATTATGTGATGTATATCCTTGTCATACTGTATGTACATGTATAATGTTTGTATTTTTAACCTGTATGTGTGGACCCCTCTGAAAACCAGCCTTTGGCTGACGAGGGTGTTCCACCCCATGAGTGGAAAAAATAAAAATTTCAAAATGATTCTTTTTTATATACATATATAAAGTTCAGACATAAAAGAAATGACATATCATACCCTTTTCTCCTCTACTTCTATCTACCATAGTCCCTTATGTGTTATGGTATACTTTAGGTTGCATATACAATTTAAAACATTTACACCAGGTATGTACACAAAACAACGACCTATATAGTAGTTAGTTAGTTAGTTAGTTAGTTAGTTAGTTAGTTAGTTAGTTAGTAAAGTTAGTTGGTTATCTATTCATTTATTTCAGTAGGACACATGGTCCAGCAAACACGGCTGTTCTTTTTCATGTCCATGCATCACAAGGTAAAATGACATATAACAATCAATATTCATGTACACAAAAATATAAAAAACATAAAAACACATAAATCAAAGTAGAGAATTTCTTTGTTTGACTTTTCTTTTCTTCTACATACTTTCATACATGAATCTTTTTATTCCTGTAACATAACAAAAAACATCAATAAAGTATCATAATGTACATGAATCAAAGAAAAATTGAGAGCATACATCAATCACATTGAAAATATTTACTGTATAAAATAGAATTAGCAAATCCTTGCATTAGGAATTATGGTGCAGGGGGACTGCCACCGTGCCATGGGTGGCTGTTTTAACACGTGGTAACCCATTGTCACATTGACACAACCAGTTGTGAGCTAATCTTTTTTTGATAGTTAAAGAGATAGAGGGAGGGCACCTTTACTGAGGGTTTCTAAAAGCAACTTACTTTGAAGAATGATGAGGTTTTCAGTTGACACATTAGGTCTTTATATATATATATATATATATATATATATATATACATATATTATCAATTCCGCAGGAGAATACACGAAAGCAAAATTAGTTTAAAAAGAGAGCAATAAATATTGGAAAGCAAACCGGAAAGGTTTATTGACGTGGAATGACATACTTCGTCAACAACATTCAACGTTTCTATTTTTTACCTCCATGGGAGTTTAGTTTTAAAAATCTTGTTAAGTGAGAAAAGTGATAGAGCGGAGGGATCTATAAATAAAGATAAAACATAAAAGAACATAAAACGTATTAAGAAATTTCATAATAATTATCTTTTTAGAAAAGATCAGTGAATTCTTTATAAACAATTTAATTCTAGCTCAAGCATCTGGCTTCGGCACACACACCTCATAAATTCCATCATTATTATTTTCCCAATGTTTCTTCGTCGGACTCGTTCTTTTATCTACTGCCCTGCAGAAGACCAGGACTGCAATGGAAACGATCAGCAAGGTCACGGTGACGGTCGCGACAGTGATCAGCGCGATGAATGTACGGTCCTTGGTCCAGTGGGTGCCCTCTTGTGCGGGCTTCGTTATCGCCGCTGGAACAATCGGGACTGCGGGCACCTGTGCATACAGTGGATCCGAGACAGATGGTCGAGCGGAAGTACTCACTAACGGACACGCTGTCTCTGTCAACGATGATTCAAGGACACTTACTTCAATTTCACTCCCAGGTTCAATACATTTGCCATGTCCTCCTTGTACTTGCAGTAGGTGCTGTTGGGTCTGGAGGAAAAAGCGATATTCGGAAAGATGGCAATGACACTGGAGGGGATTATCTGCCAAGAGGAAGGTCTGCAAAGATAGTATGGTGCTGGCACTGATGTTGCCGATGGATTGTAACTGATTTTCGTGAAGATGAAGTTCTTCGAGGGTACTCTCTACAGGGATGAAAGCTCGCCATCCGATGATAGCTATTTTGTTACTGGAGAGGATCAACACCTTTAACCGAAGCATATTGGCGAAGGCATGCTCATGAACGAAACGAATTCTATTATAGCTCAAATCAACGTATTCAGCTTCTGGAAGGACACTGAAATCTCTTTCCTCCAGAGCTGTGATAAGATTCCTAGCCATTTTTAGGTGCGTGACCTTACGAACAGGTGACAAGGCTCCAACAGGGACAGTGGACAAAGATGCGTTTGCAAGTTCTATGGTTTTCAAGGATGTAAGTCCAGCTAAAGCAGACATAGGGACGTTACCTATTGGGTTGTCATTAAGGGTAATCCTTTGGAGATTTGTTAAATTTGCAAAACAATTTTCAGGAATACTTGATATCAGATTATCATTCAAATAAAACTCAGTCAAGAGATTATCAGGGCCGAAGGCGTCACAAGGAGGTGAAACAAATTTATTTCCGGAGAGATCCAAAGTTTGCAGTAAAGGCGTTTGGTTGAAGGTGCCGGCTTCGATGCGCTGTAGTTGAGAACGGTCGAGGAGCATGAACTTCAGGTTGTGTAGTCCCTCAAGCCAAGCGGAACGGAGGACGGAAAACTCATTTCCACCCCAGGAGAGAAGCTGTAGGGCATTGCATCCGTGAAAAGCGCCTTCCGCGACGTCTTGCAAACCAACATCTACCATGTAGAAATACTTTAAGGACCGGAACATGGAGAGTCTACCTTGGTGCAGTGTGTTGATTCTGTTTAAACGTACGTCGAGTGTCTTCACGCTGTTGCACTGCACTGGTATGTCCGTGAGGCCCTTCTCACCACAGTAAGCGTGGCGACTCCAGGCGCTGTAGTCGCACAGCTCGTCGCATCTCAGCTGCATGCCCTCTTCGACACTGCCCTGGGCCTTGATCAGCACAAAACACCAGCAGCCAAAGGCTACGGTCACCATTCCCTGATGACGTCGGACACTCCGCATGGCGAGTGATGCAGACTGCAGCTGCTTTAGCACTCTTGATTGTGGACGTTAAGGGCACCCTTGGAATTGAAATACATAAACACGTGTTACCATCGTAATTTACCTGAATGCAATGATCTTGATTGCTTTTTGATTATCTTCTAATGACATTTTTATCTCTCTAAAAAGTGGAATAAGAGGTGATTTTGACACACAACAATTTGCAAATTTCATTCTGTAAATGGAGAATGTATACTCTCCCACACCGTCCACTTATTCTCTAGTGCTTTCCTCTCTCGCCAAGGGCTTTCCGCATGACTCATTCTTCCTCATCATTAAAGCAAAAACAAGCAAACAAACAAAACAAAAAAGAAATACAAATAAACATATTGCATTCTTTCTGGTCCCCCCCCCCCAAAAGAAAAGGTACACTGTACTCTCTAAAAAAAATCGAGTGAAAATTTTCACTCTTGAAGGAATGAATACAAAAAAGAGTGAATTTCGAGAGAAATTGGAGTGAATTTCGAGTGAAAATGTTCATTTTCACTCATTTTGGAGTGACCTCAGGGATCACTCGAAGATTTTGGAGTGATCCCTGACGTCACTCTAAAACGAGTGAAAATGAACATTTTCACTCGAAATTCACTCCAATTTCACTCGAAATTCACTCTTTTTTGTATTCACTCCTTCAAGAGTGAAAATTTTCACTCGATTTTTTTAGAGAGTACACTCTACCTTATAGGCATCAGGCAAACGTCATCCCACGTGATTGAAATTTGCATTCTTACTGGCTCGTCACCAAAAACGTATTTATTGTTGAAAACGTCGTCTGTGCATAAACCTTGTAAACTATCATACTAATTTGGTATTGTGGAATGGTCCTTTAATAATTACTGAAGTTATTGTCTGTTACATGCACTGCATACCAAACTCCCTCTACGCTCAATAGTTTGTGAGTCCCCTCGGATGCAAAGTGGTGAAAGACAAATAAAGTCACTCAAATTCACGAGTACATTCAAACATACGAATGTAACTCCGCCCCGTATACCCATGCAGGCACTCTCCCGGGCCCCCCTACACACACACACACACGTTCGCACACGCACACAATTTCGAGGTCCCCAGTTCGCGTATAGATTCAGCGGGTTGTGGTCCCGTGCAAAACACACTACATTTCACCATCATTAAATAGTTTATATACCTAGTCTGTCGGTAGACACTTAGCCCCCCCCCCCCCCTGTATGGTTTCTTTAGAACTCATAAGGTTCATTATATATTTATCAATTATGCAAGGCACATCCCCTCAGATTAACCGAAACAATTATGCACGATGTGTTCTTAAACATCTTCCTGTTGTGAATTATGAAGAGCGTCGGGTTCAGGAACCTGCAACTTTGAACAATCTACAAAGCCAGACACTGACGAGATAGAGATCACTATCATTCTTTCAGTTAAGACTATTCACTTATCCCCCCCCCCCCCCCCCCCCCCCCCTTTGTCAGCCTCGTAAACAATTATTTCTAATCGAGTCTATAATGCCGCTTACGCTGGTTGTAAGTTTTGGTGGTGTGCCTACCTGGCTTGTCGCAGTTTTGACAGATGGTAGGTCCTACTTGCTGACATGCCTCGGCGGGTTTCCCCAGTCGTCTGGGGACGTGTTTTGTTGAGTGGAATCCTTTATGATAAATCCCGCTCGCTGGTTCAGGAGCAGTGGACCCTGGATGCCGCACCCTGGATAACCCCAATGTTATGTGATAAGGGTAGCAACGCGCTCCTATTGGTTTGGCTCGATCGTATAGGGTTAGAGGGTCACGTCACAGGCATATGATTGGTGTCCCTTTATGTTGGAACTGCAAACAAGAAGAGTGCCAATTTGACAGTAAGCATTCTGGTGCTTTTCTTCATGTGTCTGTAGGTGGCGCGTGCACCTGTGCGTGATATTATATCAGTGTGAATCATACTATATATGATATAGGTGCCGAAAAACTTCTTATTGCACTCACTTCTACTTGCGTTTTCGACATTTGGAAGTAAATGATCGCGCTACATGCATGCATACAGAAATGAGTGAATGTGAGATGCACAGAGTGACCTAGCAGCAAATTCAATTCAATTCCAAGAACATAACATGGTGACATCAACAAACATTTAAAACTCAAACAGACTTTTTAGGGAAGGATTGGCAAACCACGTACAAGGTGTCACAACTTGCTTTACTCAATGAATCAGATAGGAAGCGATCCAACTTCAAGGAATGGGAAAGTAAAAAAGGACTTTTGTCTAGCACAGAGAAGGAAAAACTGATAACTTCTTTTACTTGTCTCTGTCAATTAGTGTAAAGTGACTTTGAAATGCAAACAAAAATGCTTTTTAGTCAGCTGTTATGAGCAAGCGTATTCTAAACAGCACTTAGATTACTTGACTTAGTGTTGCTTGTTTTTTTATTTTACTATTTATTAAAGTTCAACACTGAGTTTGCATTAGGCTTATGTGTTTTTTAAGCAAGTCCGTCAGATATAAGAAATAAGAATTCATATGACATCTTTGACAAAATATAATGCTTCGCCGTTTTTTGTTAACTATTTCAAACCCTCATCTCTCAAGTTTCATTAAGACTTCCATACTCTATCGATAAAACTATGATACATGCAGATGCAAGAAAGCTCTGATAGATGACTACATATTTATCGAAATCAACCTCTGTGGACCAGCATCTTTATCTCTGGCAGCTACTCTTTAATAAAACACATTTACATTCCGAAAAAGATTTCGGTTATTCTGGTCTGATATTAAATCAAGACTTGTAAAATAAAAGTGTATACGCCGGGATTATGTTCTTAATTACTAAAAGTTAAGGTTTAAAACGGCTTAAGATCGCAGTCATATCCAAATAGAGATACCAGGACCTGTCTAAACAGCATGATAACTGTGCTACCTCACCCCTCCCCCTCCAAAATATGAGAAAATCCCAACAACAATAACAACAACAACAACAACAACAACACTAAACACCGACAGAAAAACAAAAAAAACAACATAAAGCACAATAAATCACCCAGGGATTGCATAGTTGCTGGCAGGGAATTTTTATATGTTATTACATATATTCGACATCTTTGTGTTTATGAAACGGGTAAATAAACTAAGACTACGTATTATACAGTCAACATTATAACCAGGTTACTCAAGAATTCTCCAGCTTGCCGTATCAAAGGATTAAACATAGCGAGATCGCCATTTATATACTACAGTAAACGAAAGAGACCTTTATCGCGCAGTAACTGCTGAGTAAATAATACACAGTGAGAGATTCCTTTTCACGCTTTTGTATACACGCGAATGGATGGATGAACATTCTGAATTACTGTTGTTTGCCTTTCTTCCCACTGGAAAACCCACGGAGTGGGAATTGTACACAACGGCTTTTCATGAAGGTCAAAACACATCTAAGCGTGTTTGGAAAAACTCAGCACAATAAAGGGGAATTCCAGATTCCATTTCTTTCTATATTGTGTTCTGATCATGATGTTGTTACCCACGCCGATGAAAATCGGCAGGGGGTTATGTAAAGGGTTCCGTATGTTTGTTTGTTTGTTTGTTGTTTGTTTGTTTGTTTGTTTGTTTTTTTGTTTGTATGTTTGTTTGTTTGTTTGTTTGTTTGTATGTTTGTTTGTTTGTTTGTTTGTTTGTTTGTTTGTTTGTTTGTGTACAAGATAACAAGAGAACGGGTAAACGGATTTGCACGAAATGTTCAGGGAATGTTTGGATAATGACAGGAAAGAATCGATTAGATTTTGGTGATAATCGGTTGACCCTTGCAAATTCTGTGTGACCTTGAAGTTTTGACCCCATGGTATAGTGACCATTCCGAAAATTTCCCGTTTCTCACTTTGCGATTTTCCGCTACCATACGAAGACATAAACTCCCCAACGATCCGACTTCGCTGCTCAAATGTTCGTAAGAATTCCGAAATTTACGTTTAGGCCTATTTGAGGGACTATGTCCTTCTAGATTTATGAAAGTTCGTTCTCCGTCATCACAAACTGGCCCGTATTTTGATGATTTTTCAAATTAACATTGATTGTTTTTTTCGTTGGAGGAGCATTTTGCTCGGTCGCAGTCACACTGCACGATATGCGTGCTCAATGTCAATGCGTGTGCAAGGCCGCTGAAAATGCATCGCGCTCTACACTGTTGGTGCAAAATTGCACCGGGGACGTTGCGGCGCTCGTTGGTGGCCGAATACTGGTGCAGTAGACATTTGCATTCAACCCTTGCATTGAATAATTCCCGTAGACACTAATCATAGGGGTAATTGCCTAGGGGGTACGTAAATTTTGTTTTTCTTTTTTGCTTTTGTGGATACCATCAAAGATCGTACACTCATACGACCTTTGATATTTGATGATTTTTCAAATTAACATTGATTGTTTTTTTCGTTGGAGGAGCATTTTGCTCGGTCGCAGTCACACTGCACGATATGCGTGCTCAATGTCAATGCGTGTGCAAGGCCGCTGAAAATGCATCGCGCTCTACACTGTTGGTGCAAAATTGCACCGGGGACGTTGCGGCGCTCGTTGGTGGCCGAATACTGGTGCAGTAGACATTTGCATTCAACCCTTGCATTGAATAATTCCCGTAGACACTAATCATAGGGGTAATTGCCTAGGGGGTACGTAAATTTTGTTTTTCTTTTTTGCTTTTGTGGATACCATCAAAGATCGTACACTCATACGACCTTTGATATCATCACACTCTCGGCTTGCTATAATCAAAATATCCCGCAAGAAAACGGCGTATTTCTCGATTTTTAGCGCTTTTTCCGCGACCCGTCGCGTAGACAATACTCTTAAAACTGGACTTAATTCGCGCGCGCTTGGAAAAGTTCCGATTCTGCACTTTTGACGGTGGAATTTGGGATTTTCGATGGATTTTTGGAGGAGACTTAAGGACTTTCCTGTACGTGAATGAGTGTTAATACCGTATGTGTAATTATGTGATTTGCGTGTGATGTGACTGTAGAACCAAAGATCGTACACTTCAGTGTACGATCTTTGGTAGAACTCACTGGCTGGTGATAAAGCACACTGGCAATTAAGTGGCCGAATTCTGGTAGATGACCGAATGCACATTATGTTTACCCCGACTTTGTACTTAGGCGTGGGTCTGCCGCCTTTGACGGCCCCTCTCTAGTTAACTTTGATCTTTGCATGCAAGAATTACCCAAATTTGTACAAAAAGTATTACCATCATGGTTATTGATGTTGATCACGCCTTCAACTGACAAATTTGCATGTAGGAATAGACCAGCTTTATCAAAATGTTCGTATTTCTTTATTCCCCTGCATGCTTTGCAGCCATTGTTACTATGTCTACCTGAAAAAAAAGAAGAAAGAAAATACAGAAATAAATCCAAAAACAAACCGAACCTCAAGTTTGGAGGCAAACCTGACAAAGCTGACCACGTTTAGATCACAGTAAATTGGCTCTGTTCGTGTGACTAATCTTGTGATCTTGAAATGAAGAATAAAAAGAGAAATCAGGAAACAACTATGAAGTATGAAACTCACAAGAATATACTAGGATGGCATCATAATCCTGTTGATTGCCACAACTGCATAATCTTCCCACCTACCTGTTATAATTATGGATTATGCTACACGGCTTTATTAAGGAAGTATACCTCCAATAATTTGCAAATCTAGGGTTTTCCAGCCTCACCAGTATGTTCAATGCCATGATAATGTGAGTGTACAATCTTCTATTACATTCAATTGAAACAGGTTGAATGGCGAGACATAAAATTTATGACAATGAGATCTATAACAAAAGAATTAAGTTGCTTGTTTCGAACTACCGCTCCAGCGACTCCAATCAATACACGTGACATGCCTGAACCCGGAAATAACTGACGATTGTTGCCCTGATTGCAAGACAGGTAGCATCAAATGGGTGACATGCTATTGTTTGCTCTGGAAAGAACATGAGGAAGACTCATTCTTCTTATTATTACTGTTATCTCCTTCTTCTTCTTCTTCTACTACTACTACTACTACTACTACTACTACTACTACTATTACTACTACTACTACTACTACTACTTCTTTTCTTCTTATTCTTCTTTTTCTTCTATTCTTCGGCATTTGTTCTCCTCCTCTTCTTCCTCCATTTTCATTCTCATCATTTTTCTGATATAGAACTAAGTGTCCTCTTGCTACCTTTCATCACTGCTTGTTATAAGTCTCCGAGGGGTGACCCAAATGAAAGGGGAGATCTTATGGGCAGCTTATGGGCAAAGTGTGAAAAGTTAAATTTTACGAGGCAACATGAGTCTCTGTGTGTGGCTTGAATATGGTCGCTTTTAGAAGAAGAACAAAAAAGTGTCAAATGACTTTTTTTTTTTTTCACCAGAGACATTGCCGAGATGGACTACTTTCCTGTAAACGACGTCTCCATCATGCATCATGCAGGTGTACTGCAGCTCGCACTGGCCTCAGATCTAAGTTCCTACCGAGTCAGAATATCTTGAACTATAATGTTATATTCACTTGTGTACAACATTTACTTCCCCCTTGTGGCCGAAAGAAGGTCATATGAATTCATACAAAAATCCCAGTCGGACTAAAGCAACAACATGCCCTCTTATTGTGCAGTACTTAGTAGTAACTGCGTCGACGAAACTGTTTTAGAGGGAGTTTATTAATGCGCTCTCCCATCTCACTGGTCTATACTACTTATTGTAACATGCCTTTGAAACAACGACTGACAATGTGTACATCGAATATAAACTGGTTGTTGACGATGGTGATAGAGATTTCATTTCATGTTCAAGAAGCAAAGCAATTCAAACAAAATGGAGGAGTCAGAATATCTTGAACTATAATGTTATATTCACTTGTGTACAACATTTACTTCCCCCTTGTGGCCGAAAGAAGGTCATATGAATTCATGCAAAAATCCCAGTCGGACTAAAGCAACAACAATTTTCATGAAATTGGACATTCATTATTTATTTCATTTCCAATCCAAATGCATATTAAATTTGCACTTGAATTTCTGTGTGGAAATGAAATAAATAAAAATGAATTCATTAATCAATGAGATATTGAAAAAAAGACTGTAGTTGGAAAGCTATGCTAAAACAAGTTTATTGTTTACGTTACACCACTATTTCCAAGAGTGCTCCACTAACATAAATAATGTAAATGAAACGTGAGCTATGAAATACATCAAGACTGAGTTCAAGGAAAAACAAACAGAGTAGAATTCATCTATAATACAATACAAAAAGACAGAAATAACAACACCGCCAGCAAATTCGCACTAATCTTTTAGATATGATGGATCACAAGAAAAGATAATGACAACAATGGCAATCAAACATGCAAAACAACATTGAAAGAGTTGCAAAAAAGACTTGTAAACTATGAAACCTTTCTTACAAAAATTCAATTATGGTACTGTTGTTGATTTCTGTAAGGCTGCAGTAAGTTTTCTTGTTCGATTTGATGTAATGTTGGTTGTATTTCTTTCTCTTTAGCATGTCTGGTGTGTAATTACATATATGTTGTAATTCATGTGAAGCGGAGACTTATAGCCCAGGAAAATGAATGCGAGTTCACAGACAAGCAGTTTATGCCCACGCCGTCTTGCGTTTGTGCCACCAACATTACAATCCTACATTGCGCCACCTAGCGACAGTAATGTGGCAGTTGAATTTGGATCGAGCTTTCTATTGGCGAACTATATCGTTGAAATGATAACTCGTCACGAATCTTGCTTGTTCACAGAAACCACTATTATGTTTAAACATGAAGTTCTAATTGATCTGGAGTTAAGGTACCACTCCTCATTTTCAAATCATTTTGAATGGGGTGGGGGAAGGGGTTAACCGACTGAAAGTTGAAATATACCAAGAGCTCATGTTCGAATGATCATTAGATACAATACCCATGGCACATCCAGCAGATTAAACACGCTTTCGCTTCAAAGGATCAGTGCTCATGCTGTTCTTTGGAACAAGGGATGCAGGAAACATGTTTCGAATGTGTAGAAACTGTGTTGCCATTGTAACGGTATATTGTAGTTCTTTCGCTCCCATGTTCGTCTCGAGTTGAACAAAAGCTGGGCAGCTGTTCTATACACGATTACTTAGATCAGCATGCAGCAGCAGTGATGCTGGCGCTGCCCTGTAGCCTGCATGCTCATTGTAGACATTGACTTTTGCAACAAAACGAGAAGTGGGCATCGGTTTTGCCGCAAAACACTGATTTAACAGAGTGAAATAATGCGAATTATATTTCGTTTTTGTAATACACTGACTATATCTCCTTGGGGCCGCAATTTTTTTTTCTCTCTTCCACAGGGTGTTTTATTCATACACATATTCAGAAATTGACATTTACAAATATATTCTTTTAATACAAAACAGAATGAGAATCAAATAATAATTCAATCATGGACAAAAAGTGACCTACTGCACTTGTGCATATAATACACTGACTATATCTCCTTGGTGCCACATTTTTTTCTCTCTTCTACAGGGTGTTTTATTCATACACAAAATTATTCAGAAATTGACATATACAAATATCTTTAGAAGCAACCCAAAGACACTTTTGATTTTGGATTAAATGTTCAAAAACTTTTGATATTACAAATAAAGCCCATTTCACAAAGTTTTTTTTTCTCTACAATTCATTTGACTTATGCATTTTTCCATCTCAAAATAACAACTAATTTGAGATATTATGTGTTCGAATGACGGAACTTTTTTTTTAAATTTCGCGGTGAAAATTTCTCTTCTTACAATAATCATCATACAGTTTAGTACACTGTTGTTGAAACCATAAAGTCCAAATACCTTGTGTTGGTTTGTAAATACAATAATTGTTTATCTATCTTTAGGGGTAACCATCGCTCAAACTTATTCCGTATAATATTTGAATAAGGACATGAACAAAATATATAAATTATGGTTTCCTCACTATCATTACAAAACGCACACTTTTTATCTGTTTCAAAAACAAATTTTAAGAGGGCGTCTTTCATGTATATAAAATATGCTATTCAGGATCTTGAATTGAAACCACTTCATATTAATGTCAATATACATATACACTGTAAAAACAGCGGTGTTAGATTTAACACCACGGGTGTTAAATCTAACACCGATCAAACTTCAATAAAGGACCACACCCGCAGGTGTTAAAAATGCACTGTGATGGTGTTGAAAAGTGTTCACCTGACACTTCGTGGTGTTAATTTGACACTGTACCTGTTGTTATTTTGACACTGTACTGGTGTTAATTCAAAAATGACACCACATGGTGTTGATTTGATATTTGTTGGTGTTAATATCAATGGTTTAACACCCGTCCAGCTTCAATAAGAGACCACACCAGCTGGTGTTACTTTGGTGTAAATTTATTTTCACATTTTTTCAAAAATCTAGTATCTTAATATAAAATTCTTGATCGTCTTGTTTAAATCAAAAATCAACAAGAAGTGCACTTACTAAGAAACTCTTCAAAAAACAGTTTAAAATTTGGAAATGACACCCGGAGGTGCTAATTTAACACCATAAATGAGCACCGAAAATTTAACACCAGCTCGGTGTTCACTATTTAACACCGGACTTTTTGCAGTATAGTTAACTGTCTGAAAAGGAATTAAACAGTAAAAGACCTTATTTCATCATCAAAATCAAACATACTTCTCCACTTTACGAAGCTGCTACAATGTTTTGACGTGTGTCATAAAAACGTTTGATAAATATCAGAACGACCTTTCTTGTATTTTAATATTACAGTTAAACCATGAGGAATGAAAGGTTCTGCCATCTTCGACATACACTTTTTAGCAAATGATTGAATAGAAGCACACAATCCACTCTGCTGAAGAAAGTTAGTTTGTATACCAAACTTCCTCTGAAATTCAAAATATGAAAGAACATTTCCAGCATTATCTAACATATCATTTATAGAACGTACATCTTTCTCACAGCAAAACTTAAAATATACAGTATTATCATTCATTTTAATCAAAGGATTATTCCAAAGAGGCTGGCTTGCTAATTCTTTTTTTTTTGTATTCATTTGTAAAAATTCTGAAAAGCTAGAAGTAACTCTTTCCCGAAGTCTTTGAGCATTACATTGGCTTTTTTTTTGTTGAAAGTATAATGATCCCATGAATAAACATAATGATCCCATGTATTGGTCCCACAATTCCTTAAATCACAGTATTATTATGTCGATTGATTTTCATGAAAAAAAAATGACTTATCGGTTTTCGAAAACAAACTCTTCGCATGGGATACACTCAGGAAAAAATGAAAATAAAAATAAAGAAAAAATAGTTTCAAGGTCGTATTTCTCATAGAATATTTGGCTCTATACTGATGGTTTATTTACCATGTTAAAGGCAATTTAGATTTGAAAGAGAAATTTTACGCATTTTTTGTTTGAACGCATTCATTTTTCTCTTCCAAGGCAAAAAAGTAAAAATTGCAAAAATGGACAAGTTCTCATTCATTCACATGTGCTCTTCCATAACAATTAGAACAAAAGACAAATGCAAAATAATAAGAAACACAAACTAAATGGGAAAAATTACCCATTGATCGCTATAATGTTTTTGTAGCCCCCTATAAGATAAGGAAAAATAAACAATAATGGAAAAAGTGAAGAATTTTCTCTCAAATCAAAATTGAAATGGCAGTACAGAAGAGGTAATATTAGCAGGAAATGGTAGAAATTTGAAATGCTATTTCGAATTAAGCACATCGAAAATGATACCTGGTTCTTGAATTTGTCTCATGAATTCCTAAATTCCAAAATCAGAAGAATGAGACATTAAAAAAAAAAACAGTTTTGTCCTTTTCACCACCTTTACGTACTGCTCACTCCTACTGTGTATGTTTTTCTTTTAAATTCCCATTTTTCATGTTTGTTTCCCACTTTCTTCTCGTTTGAGAATATAAAGTGTGTTTGTTCATTTTCCATCTGAGAAGATGGCTGAATAGCCCATATTCAGCTATGCTTAGCTGGTCTTCCATTGGGTCCATTTAGATTGAGGTGGGACCACTTCACCGGGTTAAACACCCTGCTCCTTGTGATGAATGAATGAAGCAGGATCTTTTACCTGTATGAGCTTTTACTCTCCCATACACGGGACATCCATTTTACGTTTTGCCTCTTGGTAGAGGGGACGGTATGCTTACACACAACATTGCTCAGAACATCAGACTCTGGTTCGAACCCGGGCCGCGTGATCGTGAGGCAGACGCTCTACCGACTGAGCCAACTCACCGCCCTCTACAAAGAAGTGAAAACTTATTTATTATATATATATATTTTTTTTTGCTATTCATTCATGTTCCATACTGTGTTAAATTGGTATTTTGCTAGCGTTGCTATCTTAAAAGGCATTCGCAAATGATTGACTAAATTTCAAATTCTGCAATTTTACTTGGTGCCTTGAAAGATCAAAACGTATGTGTTTACTCATGCGTTAAAAAAAAATCGCTTTGTATTCACCTATCACGTCGATAACCAAATGAATAACCTTCAATATGGTTTATTAAGACACAACGATTTTTAAATCAAAATCGTCTATGAAAAATATGCACTAGAAAAGCGTTTACTATAACCTTCTTGTTAAGCTTATGATAGTTTCACAAATATTATTTGAGTAGAAGGTAATAAACTTCACTTTGACGGGTTGGATAGTTATGTACAGCTGTTTCGTTTTATAATTTGTTGAAAGACATCAGGAAATTCATCACATTTTTATTTCCTATGCAAAATAAAGTTCGCTGTTATTTGTGTATGTTGATAGTCTTAACGTTTCACGAATACGTGTGGGTTTATGACCGTTTCACGTAAAAAAACCCCAAAAAACAAAATAAAGCAGAATGAAAAGAAACATTTTACGGGTTGACTGGCAAGACTCACAGAGAGAAAATTTTAAAATCATCTCTACGGTAAAAGATACCTCCTCAGATCAAGGTACTCTGGATCGTTTAAGGGGTTTTGCACAAAGAAGGTAAGTCAATCTTATATGTTAAGATCAATATATTATTATGACATAACACTGTTTTCCCTGTTCAATTCAATTCCTTTCAACTAGTTTTAGTATCCACTTCGTTTGTTACCCAAAAAAGATTTAAAGACATACTCCTTTGTTCCTAATTTTGATTTTTATACAAATGGCTACTTGTGAAAGTCTCCAAAATTTTCATTTTTATTACAGGGTTGGTATATTGTTCCAGACACACACACTGATGCATATCATGATTTTAAGTTAATTATAGATTCTTTGGGAAACACCCCAGGTTTTCCTAGCCAATGGGTTAAAGTTACTCTGCATTTCTGCTTTATACGACCACGCGACTAACTGTGGTCTTGACAAAGATTTTTTACTTGATATCAAAAAATCTCTAACACTATGGCGGTTAGTAGAATCATGCGTCATGTAGTTAATTAAGAAAAAGAAAAGTCAGCATAGTATTATTTTTTTCTTTATTTTCATAGCTTCATTTTCATGTATCAGCTGCACTAACAATGCAGCTTTGCCAAGAGAGAGAGAGAGAGAGAGAGAGAGAGAGAGAGAAAGAGAGAGAGAGGGAGAGAGAGGGAGAGGGAGAAATGGTGTTTGTGTGCAATGTGTTTGGAGAGTAGTCGCGCTCTGGTGTGTGACGAAACTTTTTTGTGTCTCTTCTTCCGCCCTTTGACATTTGTTTGACCTCAGTCTCCTCGGTGACGCGGGAATTCCCCTATAGCTTTACAGAAAACTATACTCTCTGTAAAGTAAAGGCCCTCTGTACTATCAAGCTGTATGTCTACCAAAGAAGCTTCTACAGAGTAAGAGGCACGTTGTGGCTCTACACCCAGATTGCCCAGGCAAGTGCTGAAACATGCTTATTATGTTAACACAGCGTTAACAATGCCGATTGCAAGACTAGTACCTGAAAATGGCTGCCATGATTTTAAACTACTCTGAAGTGGACATAAGTATTCCTTGAATTTTGTTATTTTCTCCTCACTGCGTGCTGTGAATAAAGATAGCCATAGCAAACACAAATAGAGGTATCACATTAATAAGCTGAGTGATATTCATTATTTTTGGTTTTCTAACTGACCACCAATCAGCACTATTATACAAAAGACATCTTGAAGATGAGTGTGTGATAAGATTTCACATACAATTCCTGAAACAAGAGTTTTGCCGCGAACACCATTACAGCCAAAGCAATTTGGAACAAAATCAATATGTCAAAAATTGAATAATGAATATATATATATTTTTTCTTCAAGTTTAAAGTTTGATAAGAGGGCCAGTTGATATTTCATTTTATATTTTATATTCTATATTTTCTTAATATTGCTTCATCATAAATATTATTTCATTTCGAATAATCTGTGAGTTTGCAACTGATTGACAAATTGTCCTACATCGACGTAAATAAGCACTGAATTGATCAGTGTTTTAGTGGTAGCTTAAGAAAAATCATGGGCGTACATACTCGAGCAGGTAACACCTCGACGGAAGAATTTCATGATAGCAATCTTTGAGTTGATGTAAAAGGATGAATTTAGAAAGTGAAGTAAGCCATGTGTTTACTTTGATAAACAACGTTTGTGCCAGCAGACCTTGAACATGGTGATTTCACTGATGTACGCATTATCCTTACACTTTATTTTTCACTATCATAGACATTTTGTTCTTATGGCTAGCCATGTCGGAGATCAATTTCTTCCGAAAAGTGTACCTTATCTCCTATTTCCAGGATTAATTTGCATGGTAAGTCGAGTTCGTGAACAGTCTCTGTTTGCTTCTTATCACGCAACAATTATAAGTTATCAATATAACTTAATAGATTAGATACATAATGTTCTGAGTAGTAGCGATATGGTAAAAACTCAACAAAACATGATCGATGTGCGTACATACTAACACGGAAGCTACACGATGATCGCAAAGGCCGTATCCACCGATTGTTTACACAAGTTTGTTGTCACCCACATCACAATTATTATCGTCATATTCCCGTTTTTAATGTTCTGCCTGTTTGGGCTATTGTCTGGAATAATGCACACCCAAACTCATTTTGCTCAGCAGTTGCTGATTCGCTCTATCTAAGTGAGTAGGGCGTGTTTATACCCTGTTGCCTAGTTCAAATTTACGGCCCGACCACAAACAATGCTAGACGACGCTTGCTCCGGGTCCCTGGTAGGACAAGGGAAACGGTTGTCATGCACGGTGACACAACTTCACTCCGCGACAATTTATGCCTTCTTATTTTTATTTCCGTAGACTTAATAGAGTTAATAAGGTTTAAGGGCTGGGGTGGGGTTTAGGTTTAGTTCGAAGTCAGGATTAGGATTATAGGGCTAGGGTTATGTTTGACGGCAGAATTTATATATCATATCTATTATTATTATTATTACTTTTAGCGTGCAAATATTTCATGCGAGCATTGTCACAGGAGCAGATGTTATGGACATGTCTTTATCTTTTTTCTCTCTCTCTTTGCCCTAAAGTGTCGTCTTAGAGTTCACGTATAGCAGATCAAAAGCTCTCTGGTGGTAGGACCTACGAGTATCCACGAGTGTCCTGAAGAAAATGCCGGCTGCTGTCTAACGACATATGTTATTGGACCTATAAATATTTTTGTAGTTATACATCACTGTGATTCAAGACAAAGCTACAAATTTGAAGTCATATAGGGGTGATTATGCGCATGACAAGCCATCCCCTGGATATTGAGCAAAACCAAATATATATATATATTTTTTCTTTGGGTACTGTAGGGGTTTTCCCAATAAGGAGGCGAAGAAAATCCCCTTAGAAATAGATAGTTCATAATTGAATGGATGAAATGGAAAAAATGACAGTACCGGAACCAAGAGAGAGAGAGAGAGAGAGAGAGAGAGAGAGAGAGATATCACGGACGATCTGATAATGCACAGTACAAAGAAGACTTTAGACAAGATGCGCACATTCTTCTAAAAAACAAAAACAAAAAAACACGTAATTAGGGTGACAGAAAGCACAAAAATTACTCAATACTGAATATATCACTGCATAAGGAAGACCTTCTAGATAGGGCTTCTTTTCTCTTTTGTGGAGGAGTTCCTCTTTTACTTTTTATGATCTCGAAAAAATTCAAGAAATCAAGAAAAGCGCGTGGTTACTTTTTTTTTCCCAACAGAAGATTTACATACAGTGAGTGCCCTCCCCGACCACGGCAACTTTGTTGTTGTTGTTGTTGTTGTTGTCTGAATAACATACCAGCTGACGTACACTAAACCCGAAATCGTGTTTTATCTTTTGTGTTTTGTTTTATCACTTTGAACCGATACATTGGAATAATTTAGACAAATTAACTTATTGTTATGAGGATGGAAAATATTACTGGAAATGGTGATAAATGAAATTAATCCAGCCGAGGACCAGGTCTGCAAAGTCATGCAGATACAATATGTACAAAGATCAGACTATCTAAAAAAGTATAGTTCTGCTCAACAGTTATTTTGGATTAGACGTATACGTATTCCTGCCTTTGTTTCAAACACTGCAACCTGTCGAACTACTTAGAATGGGTTCAATCCGGAATGGAGACTGAAATGAAATCTCAAAAAAAAAAAAAAACATCTGCACGGATATATCGAGACAAATATTCTAAATGCTTGATAAGTTTCTTCTTCTTCACGATCCTTAGCGCGGAATGGTAACAAACGTCACCATGTTAAAAAGGTGACAGCAGATGGCAAATGCGTACCGACATCCTCCACAACCACAACGTAATAATGTTACCGTGCATATGAACATAAACGGGGACTCACTGCGAAGCGAACTCAGTATGTATATTTAATATATATTATCATGATGTCATGTGCATATTATGCATTTTGTAATAAGCTAAGGAGCCCACGAACCTTCCCCTTTCTATTCCCTCTCCTCTATAAACCGTAATTGCAACACACGGGAACACAGTTCATTCCGAGTCGTATAAAATAATCCTTTTATTCTCGTATATACAATGTTAAAAGTACAATGATAATTATGTAAAGTTGTTCACAAACCTCTGTATACATTAAAGACATAAACTCTGCTTAGTGCATAGAAAGACGTGTTATTAAGGTGTTCTATTGCAGGCAATGAGCATTGACCATCGTCGTAAGGCACTACATTTCACTGAAAAAACAAACAAACAAACAAACATATTCCGCATTTTGTACGGAATGTATACTCTCATGTTATTACAAATTCGTTACAAGGTTATAGTGAAGACTGCTCACAGCTGATAGTTGACAGTGGAAACATTAAAAAATTATAGCCTAACGGGTGAAAATATAATGCAAATTACATTATGCATATGCATTTTGGCACTTGGATTGAAAAAATCCACTTTATAGTGTCTATACACCTCTAAACATCATCAGGGTTAAAAAGGGAAAGAGTGAATATATATGATACATGATATATATGTATATATATATAATTATATATATATATATATATATATATACATACATATACAAACATGTATGTGTATGTGCGTGTATAAAGCCATAATCATATGGAGAAAGAGAGAGAGAGAGAGAGAGAGAGAAAGAGAGGTAGAGAAACATATTAGACAGTGGTTTGTTGCGTGTTCCATTTTGTGCTATGATATGGAGGTAATGGAATCAAGATAGACTAGGTGCTCTATAATTTTTATTGTTTAAGTACTATACGTCATAAGCTTAAAGGGGATAAAGGGAAGGAGGAAGAGAGAAGGAATATTTTTGTAAAGGGTTCTAAAGGGAAGAGTTTTGGAAGACGGCTGGGATTTCCCTTCGGTCCGCAGGAGAATACAAGAAAGCGAAAGAAGAAAACGAAAGAAGAAGCAGGGAAAGATCTTTACAACATCAGTATTTTTTTTTCTTCAACTCAGTGTTGTAACAGTGAGAACTTCAAGGATGTCGTTTCACAAATATACTCGGATTTGTTTGTGTATTAAGTGCAATTTACTTGTGCATTTAGCCTTTGTGATTTCAGGAACAAAAATTATGAAATTATAATTATACTTGACGTCCTAATGATTTGAAAGGGGAAAATGAGCATTCATTTTGTTTACAGCATTACTAAAGAATTACTTTGGAAAGACATTGAAATTTGAAAAGACTTTGAACTTTGGAAAGACATACAAATTCTGAATTTGGAACGATATGTAAACAAGTAAAAATGCGGAACAAGAGTCGTTCAGGAATGTCATAACGTGTACATTATGCATGCTCGTAAGCTCACAGACTTAATATCAATAGGTAATATGCTATTTCTTCAAAATACTGTCCTTTTACGGAAATACCTAAGAGTTTTACGCTGTTACGCCTAGACAGGTACAGACAATTGCAGAGGAGAATAGATCAATGTGCGGCAAGCAGTAAACATGCAAGCACGAACACTATTGTGATGACGGTATTTTATCGTTTGTGAGGTATACATACTAGAGCGAAGATCGAATGCACAAAAATAGATCAAGGAGACAAGAAACAGACACACAAAAACCACACCGACAAACAAAATACAAAAACAGCAGCAACGATAACACACACACACTTCAGGAGTCGAAAAGGTAAAACACTTTACAAGTTATCAAGTGAAAGTTCAAACGTTAGTAAAACAAAAAATCACACCACACATAAACTCATGATACGGATTTCAAACATCATTGGACATCGTCACGCGATAGTATTGAAGAGAACTATCGTATACTGGCCTCAAATCTTCTGTGTTTTGACAGTAATACAATTATTATTTTCCAAGTGTTTGTCGGGGTTTGCCTGATTCCTCCTGTTCTTCAACACTTTGCAGCAGCCGAGGATTGTAAGCAAAATCACGAGCACGAACCCAGTGATGGACACAAGACTTGTCAGTGCCACGAAGGTCTGGTCTATGGACGAGCTCACGCCCTTTGTTGCCTCAGAGGTCAGTGTTGCAAAGGGAACCGAAGTGGCCGTGGGTACCTGTGCATACTGTCGATCAGAATCGTGTGGCCGATTGGAAGTACCCACTGACCAACAGGCAACCTCTGTCAAAGATGATTTAAGAACACTAACTTCAAGTTCACTCTCGGGATCGATACATTTGCCATGTCCTCCCAACTTTTGCTGTACGTCCGGCCGGTTCTGGAGGAAATAACGATATTCGAAAAGATGGCAATGACAACGGAGGGGATTATCTGCCAAGAGTAACGTCTGGAGAGACAGTATGGTGCTGGCACTGATGTTGCGGATGGATGTTAAGTGGTTCCCATGGAGATGTAGTTCCTGAAGGGTATTCTCGACAGGGATGAAAGCCCGCCAACCAATGTGAGCTATTTCGTTGTTGGAGAGGATCAACACCTTTAGATGGTGCATATTGTAGAAGGCATACTCGTGAATGTAACGAAGTCGATTGCAGCTCAGATCAACGTATTCTATTTTCGGAAGAACACTGAAGTCTCTTTCATTTAAGGCGGCAACTAGGTTCCCCGCCATTTTAAGGTGAGTGACCTTCCGTACGGTGGACAAGGCTCCAACTGGGACAGCCGACAAAGATGTGTTTTCAAGCTCTATGGTCTTCAAAGAAGTAAGTCCAGCAAAAGCAAACTCAAGGATATTCTCAAGTGGGTTATTGTTGAGGGTAATCCTTTGAAGATTGGCCAGCATTTCAAAACAATTTTCAGGAATACCTGATATCAGATTATCATTCAAATAAAATTCAGTCATGAGATTATCAGGGCCAAAGGCGTCACAGGGAGGCGAAGCGAATCTATTTACGGAGAGATCTAAAGTTTGCAGTAAAGATGTTTGGTTGAAGGCGCCGACTTCGATGCGCTGTAGTTGAGAACGGCCGAGGAGCATGAATTTTAGGTTGTGCAGTCCGTCAAGCCAAGCAGCACTGAGGTCGGAAAACTCATTACCACCCCAGGAGAGAAGCTGAAGAGCGTTGCACCCTTGAAAAGCGCCCCCTTCAACGTCTTGCAAACCGACATCGACCATGTAGAGATACTTCAATGACCGGAACCTGGAGAGTCTACCTCGGTGCAGGGTGTCGATTCTGTTTAAACGCATGTCGAGTGTCTTCACACTGTTGCACTGCACTGGGATATCTATAAGGCCTCTCTCACCACAGTAAGCATGTCGACTCCATGCACTATATTCGCAGAGTTCGTCGCATCTCAGCTGCTGCATGCGTTCTTGGACACTGCCCTGGGCTTTGACCAACGCGAAACACCAGCACCCGAAGGCCACTGTCAGTATCCCTTGCTGTCGCCGGACGCTCCACATGGAGATTATTCTGCACTCTCGTTGACGTCGAAGGTACTGTTACAATCAAAAGGTGACAACGTGACAATTTATTAATATGGCAAAATAAAAATGGTTTCTTGAATATCTAACGTTTCAAACTATAAAGCGTGTACAGTGGACACCCGTTAAGTCCTTGGGACCGGCAGTTTTCTCTCGAAATTTCGTTGAACCAAACAAATAAACAAAATAATATAGTGGATGAAGTTGCCGCCCCAATTTTTACTTCGTTGTATCTGGAATTTCGTTTAAACCGTGTTCGTTATAACGGGAGTGCAGTGTATACGAGTTTGTGTACCTGCCTATAACGACCACCTGCCTATCAAAAATCGCGACCATGAGGCAGCGATCACTGACTTCCGCTGGAAACATGGCGTCCGAAAGGAAAAGGGAGAGTTGTCCCTCGAATCCACAAGGAGGCGGCCACGTCCTCACTACTCTTAAAAAGTCAGCCCCACTTTCACAGACAGACACACCGACAGCGAAAGAGAGACACAATGCATACACATATTTAGGGCTCGACAATACATTTTTCTCTCTTGGTCCGTTAGGACATAACTACTAAAATCTTTAAATCTGAAATTTTGGAGGCCTGAAAAGATAACTAGGTGTTCTAAAACAAAAGCAAACGTAACAATCCTTTTGAATTATAGTTGTCCGATGAGACGTAACACATAAAGGTAACCTTTTTTTTAAAAAAAATTGTTGGCCCATAGCAACATCAATTCTTAGTGGCCCCGGGCCACCGCCACTGTCGAGTCCTGACATAATGATTATCCAGATAAATCGTTAATTATGATGATTTCCCGACTGTATCCGATATACCGGAATATCATAATTTGATTGCAGGACATTTTTTTTTCTTTGATAAGTATGTTAGGATTTACCATATAACATGTTAGATTTTTATTGACTTGAAACCCCCAATCAAAACCATGATATTCAGGGCAAATCTGAGCTTTAATTATAGGCAACATTAAAAAAACCCAAAACAAACAAACAAACCAAAATATTACTTCTGTCTTTTTGACCCATTGCTCCTCTCGCAAAGGCTAAGTTACTCCATTACAAACAATCGAGACGAATCCCAAGTTTGAGAATAGTATTTGCTATATATTATTCCTACCTGGTTTATCGTAGTCTGAGTAAGTTCTCGTCTTGAGTCAGATACCTCTCGCAGAACTGAGTAACTATGCGCGTCATTCTGGAGTCCGTTACCAGTGAACCGCTCATTTATTATATAGTTGAGATCATAATAAGAAGCTCAAATCATAACAAGATCACAATAAGAACCGTTGTCACGCACTGGAATAAATGAACCCGGTATTGAAATCCGAAGGCGGGGCAGCCCCATCCACTCCCTGACATAAGATGTCAAAATGTTGATAACAATACAATGTTTGTACTGTGCTGTAAACGTTATATAGTTGCGAGCGTAGTGTGACATTATGCATGGAGGTATGTATTAGTAGCTCTATGGCAGCATTTTCTGCAGGACTGCCCCTATTGTAATACTATGACCTGTTCTTTCATCTGCTTGTATGCCAACGCGAAGCTATTATCCACGCAGCTAAAGAGAACTTTAATCAATGATGACATACTATATAGTAAACGATCTATTGTTTAACTTCACTTGGAACTTAGAAACGAATATCTGCTGATAGACGTTTGAAATTTCAAGCGTCGTCTGTTGTACAATCCTACATTGCGCCCCCTTGCGGCATATAATATGACAGCTAGTGACACTGGGATCCTGAATGTGTATGATAGGAACTAAAGTCTTGGCTAGGCCTCCTCTCCCCATGGGTAAATCATGGCCGGCAGAACCAGAGGGGGACAGGGGGGCTGGGGCCCCCCTCTACTTTTTGTGCACCATACAAGGGAATACATAAGGTGTCATTACTTTGCCCCCCCCCCCCTTTTATCTTAACCCGGAAGTACGTGAGTGGCACTAAAATGAAATAGATAGAGATCTTGAAGTGTGAGCGCGGTAGGGTTATGTTTTTCTGCGTCTTTTTTGTTTGGTTTTGGTTTTTTACTTGTCAGCTTAAGAAACCCGGAAGTCGAAGGGGAGAGTTGACCTGAGACCCCCCCCCCCCCCCCCCCCCCATTTTGACAACGCTCCGCCGGCCCTGTAAATAAAGCAGTGTTGAAAATCAAAGCTTACTCCCTGACGTAGACTCGATGTACGCTACGGTATCAAACCACCCTTTAATTTGAGGACAGCACGCATTTCTATTTTGAGTGACAGCACATAACATTATGACTCAATGAATGATACATTGCTTACTTCATGATAACTTGCTGATGGAATGGTATACACGTTTTGATTATAATATTATAATAGGGAATTTGCTCATCACGGAGGAATGCAATGAGTCAAGATCTATACTTGATATCCTACTACTGGCGTCTAAAAGGCTGCTTATGTATTTGAGAAGAATGAAACTTCACGGAAGCGTGATTAGATCAATAAAAGTGTAGCTCGTAGCTGAAAAATGATGATCTGAAGTCATCAATGTTCCTCACTGAGTACGAGTTCAGGCTTCAATGCCAACGAAAGTGTCAAAAAGTACATGCATGCTGCCTTCTGATGACTATACTTGTAGATGGCTGCATACCATTGTCATAATTGATACACGTGTTTCAAACACAGCATAGTGAATAAGACTCCCGACTCCCAATCAGAGGACCCGAGTTCGATTCCCGCCCAGTGCCCATTGTTTACGTCCTTCAAGTTTCAAGTTTCAAGTTGATTTATTTCATTTCCAACAAACAAATGATTAGGAATACAATAAAATGTTTGTATATACAGATGTCAGGAAATCAGTACAACAATGCGATGAACATATATGATAACATGTAATAACGACGCAGGTAGATTATCAACAAAGATACAACTAAATGTTATATCATTATGGTAAAGGCAGAAACAAAATTGCTTGAAATGGAGGGGACTGGTAAAAAGCAGAGCTTGTAGTATGCAGTCCCCTCATGAGAAAAAAAAAAAAACAATCAAATTGCAAAAAAGAAGGCAATTTGCCTAAGTGATACAAAAAAAAAGACAGAGTAATCCGCACATACATGCACACACGAAGACGCACATTAACAAACACACAAGACAGCTCTCTTGTAATTAAAAGGAAGAAAGGATGAGAGGATAGAAGGATTAGTGAGGAAGGTAGTAGTCCAAGGTGGACAATAAAAGGGGGAGGAGAAGGAAATGGTGGGTCATAACCAGGGCACTGGAGGCACAGAAGCTCGGGCTCGCTGAGGTACAAAAAGTAGTAAAATTAAACCGGATCAACAATTTTGAAAATCAAAAGTAAAAAAGAAAAAAAATAGTGACTTGCTATGTTGCATACGAAATTTTAAAGTAATTATTCAACTTTAAGGAAAAGGTATGAAAACTTAATGTTTCTTTGATATTATTATATATTGTTATCAAGAGAATTTCAGAATTTTGGTCCAGAAAAGGAGAATAAAGATTTTGCAAAGACCGTCCTCGTCAAAGGCACATGATATTCATGGGATTGACGAGTTGGATATGCATGAACAGTTTCGTTTTTTAAAAACATGGAATCCAACGCAATGATGGGGAACGAATGGTCGGTGAGTTTGTAGATGAATTGTCGTAACTGCAAACGATATAAGTCGTGAATTTTCAAAATATTATTTTCGTGAAATAAATCATTAGTATGACTTCTCCACGATTCGATACGAAGAGCTTTTGTCTGTAATAATAATATTCTTTCTGTATAAGTAGAAAAAGTGTTTCCCCATTCGAGTATCCCATAATTCAAATAAGGTAGTATCAAAGTAGAGTACAACATAAAAGTATATTTTTTAAAAGATAAAATCTAACTTTATTACACCTATATTCCTTGAAATAACACGACAAACAGAATCAAAATGCAAATCCCAAGTAAGCTTATTGTCCGTAATCAAGCCTAAAAATTTGATGGAAGAAACTGCTATGATCGTGTCTTCCAGGAAAATATTTCTTTGTTAATTTTCCAGCGAATTACTGAACATCATACATTTAGTTGTTGTTTTGCAAATTAATTGACAGTTTGTTCGTTCTTATCCACTAAAGTAATTTCATTAATTCACTGTTTAAAGTATCAATTAATCGATCGGAATCAGAATCAGATAAAAACACATTAGTGTCATCCGCAAATAATAAGAAAGAAAGGATGCTTGAAGAATATGACATATCATTGACATAAAGAATAAATAAAAGAGGACCTAATAATCTTCCTTGAGGAACACCACAGTTAACATTTTGCATATTCGATGTGTGACCGTTGATAAATACAAATTGTTTTCGATTAGTAAGGTAACTCCTGTACCACTCCAAGGCCTTTCCTCTGACACCATAATGTGATAATTTGTGAAGTATGTTGTGGTCTATGGTATCAAAGGCCTTGGAGAGGTCCAGGAAGACTCTAGTATGATGAAATTTATCTATAGCTTTTGAAACCTTATCAAGGAAGGTAAGGATTGCATGAGATGTGCAGTGCTTTTGGCGAAAACCAAATTGATGATCAGAAATAATTTTGTGGGTGTCTACTAAGAACTTCAAAAACCTGGAGTAAACAACCCTTTCTAAAGTTTTCGAAACAGAGGATAGCAAAGATATTGGTCTGTAATTGGAGACAACTTCCCTTTCCCTTTTTTTTTATGGACAGGAATTACTTTGAAACTTTCATAATCTCAGGGACAACACCATTACTATAGATACATTAGATACATGTACAAATGGATCAACAATATAATCTATAATACTTGTTAAAATGACATTATCAATGCCGTCATATCCAGAACTTTCTTTATTTTTCAAATTCTGAACTATATCTAATAATTCATTTCTATGCAAAGGCATATAAAAACAATAAGCTGGGATTGGGGACTTCTATAATGTTGAAAATTCAAATGAGTATGTGGAATATTTTGGGCAAGATTACTTCCTATTTGTGAAAAATACTAATTAAACATAGGCCTATTCACTATTGAGCAAACATCATCAACAAGTAAATCACCATATTTGATTGATGTAATACGGGGTTTATCCTTATTTTTGTTTTTGTTGATAGCCATATTGATAACTTTCCAAGTATTTTGAATATCATGTTTAAACAAACTTATCTGATTAGTAAAATATTTCCGTTTCTCATAACGTAATATTTGTGTGAGGACGTTTTTATATGATATGAAGTGCACTTATTAGTCTAGTGGGATTTCTGGAAAGGGGCTCTCTAAAAAGGTGTTAGAGGCATTTTTGAGTAAAAGTTGGAAACCGGTCTCTTTTACCTAATTTGAGTATGCTGAATCCGAAAAATCCGGTTCCCAAGCGAAATTCACTGATCTTGACCATCTAATTTGCGTAAACAAAATGGCTGCCCAGCCACAATGGGCCGAATGCATAAAACAAGCAATTGCTGGTAAGCAATTGCTTCAAGCAAAAGCACAAGCTCGTCTAGCAAAAGGACTAGCTCAAGCAATTGCTTAAATCCATATGCATAACCTTTTGCTAATGCTATACCTTTTTCTTGTCCCGCACAAGCAATTGCTTGCGTTTTCAACAAAAGGGACGTCACACCTGTGCGAACACAAGAATAAAGGAGTGTGACAGCATGTATTTGAAGGGGCATGTGTGTGCAGAAACATTTTCTGACATAGCATAAGAGCTATGAAATGACACTCATAAATGCACACACAGACGCACACACACAACGATACACACACACGTATAACTGGCTGATTACAGTAGCCCGGATCTGCCAGATTGCACGTGGAGAGAGGTCTCCTTGCTCTCCACCGAAGTCAGACATCCTACCTGTTTTTTAATCACATTTTGCGTGCTTACCACTGGACATTCCCGTTGTTGAAATGAAGCATTTCTTACCCTACTTATGAGCAATTTCTTGTAGATTTATACCACTCCTTCACAAGTGTAGTCTTTCTTCCATGAATATGAAAATTATACTTAAAAGGGAACGTCCCAGATAAGCAAAAGCTCAAGCTCATTTTACAGAGCTTGGAAAATCGTAAGCAATTGCTAGAAAGAACTAGCAAAAGGTATGTTTTATGCATACGTTTTTAAGCAAATGTTTGATCTCTAAGCAATTGCTTGCGGACAGCAAGCAATTGCTTGCGCTTGCTAGCAAAAGCTTCTGCTCACAAGCAATTGCTAGTTTTTATGCATACGGATTCGAGTAAAAGGCTAGCACAAGCAATTGCTAGCGTTTATGCATCCGGCCCATTGTCAGTTTCAGACACGCAGTTTAGAAATTCTTTGCAAACGAGGGGTTCACATCTTCCTGGTCCTTTTTGTTTTTGTTTTCAATATACGTGGATAACATGCCGCCAGTGACGACCACCAGGCATTGATGCATTTCAATTTATTCTTAAATGGACGATGCCACGCTCCCTTGTCTGTCTGACTTATGATATATCTCACCAGGTGTGATTCAGATCATAGAAATGACATTCTAAGCAAATAGGCCTCTAGCTTTAAGGGCCAGTGGTAAGAACTAATGAATACTTGATACTCATTAGGAACCATGTTACATACAGAAGATTCCACTTTGTATCAGACGTAAATGGTCGCCATTTTGCCTCTCATTATATGCTTTATCAAGTATAGCTTTTGAATATCCATGTTGTCAACTGAATTCTGTCACAGAATTAGGATATGGATCTTTGTATGGAGGACCTGGGCTTTCCACCACCTTGCTATTAAACATGAAGTTATTTTTGTTCCCTTGAGAGATAACATCGATCCGATAGCTACCTTAAAGACGTCTTCTTCCGTAGATACTGGAGTTGTGCTTTTTCTGCCAGACTGATACTGACAGTACCACTCTTAGAAAAGCAAGTGATCAAGGGCTGCGTTTATCAACTTTCCCCTGTTTAAACGGCTTTCGATAGCCCTTTCGATAGCCCTTTCCAAAGCCCTTTCCATAGCCCTTTCGAGAGCCCTTTCCAAAGCCCTGACTGCCTGTACTATTAATGTGCCGCTTGTTTTCTAAGAAGGGACGGCGAAAAGCAATTACCATCATAAAGACATATCTTCCTTTGAGAGTGACGAGTCATGATGCAATGCCACATGAATCAATTGTCTTCCTATCTGTGAGGCAGCTCCAGTTTAGCACATACTTCAAATATTTCTGAGTGGCGGCATAAGACCTTGGCTGCGTTTATCAACTTTCCCCTGTTTAAACGGCTTTCGATAGCCCTTTCCATAGCCCTTTAGAAACGGCTTTCAAAATAGTTGCGTTTATCAACTCTCTTCGTGAACACGATTTTTTAACTGGCCTGTCACTGCACAGCTGCATTGCGCTATTCGACCGCAGGAGAAGTACAAGTACTGAAGTGCAAGACTACAAAGCCGTTTCAAAACAGCTTTGCGTTTATCAACTTCCAAAAGGCTTTTACAAACAGGTTTCTGAAAACCTGTTTAGGAAACCTGTTTGTATAGCCACAAATTTGGGGCTCTCGAAAAGGCTTTCCTAAAGGGCTTTCAAAACAGCTTTGCGTTTATCAACTCGTAAAAATTCCTTGAAAGCTGTTTGGATAACCTGTTTCTGCCGAGAAAGGAGAGTTGATAAACGCACCCTTTCGTAAAGGCTTTCCTAAAGGGCTTTCAAAACAGCTTTGCGTTTATCAGCTCGTAAAAATTCCTTGAAAGCTGTTTGGATAACCTGTTTCTGCCGAGAAAAGGAGTTGATAAACGCACCCAAGGACTCACAATCATCAAGGATGCTGCTTGTACGAGAAGAAAACTAAAGGATTCCAAGAACGTGGTTGTTATCAGTCGCCTTTATAAGAATAAACTTATATTCGATTCAAAAGATGCATAACACAAGCTCGTTTGGCACAAAATATGTTCCGCCATTTTACCGACAAAAGTATACTGAACGCTCGCGGAAGCAGTTCAACGACAATGTATACTCCTGTATTTAAAAAAAAAAGAAAAAAGAAGAAGAAAAACCTGCTCACAGTACCAGAACTGATCTTTTTTTTTTCACCAGTCAGCTGCCAGTAGACAATGGGTGGGAACGTTTTAATCTGGCCTACAGCCTGTAAAATAATAATGATGTATCTAGCTCCAATCCTGCAAAGTTGCCTTGAGATGATTTCATGTGCATGCGAAAGCAATGCAGAACGTTTCGATGCAAATTTCAGTGTCACAGGAATGAACAGCAGTGTGCCGGGGCGGATCCAGGAATTCTGTAAAGGGGGGGGGGGGGGGGGGGGGGGGGGCGTGACTAATATTTCTGGTGCCACTTCCGGGTTTCATTTCATTTTTTCTTTTTATTTCTTTTGTTTTTACAGAAAAATAAAGGGGGAGGGGGGCGTGCGCCGGTTGCGCCCCCCTCTGGATCCGCCACTGGTGTGTATGTTAGCAACAATGTGATGATGCAAACCTTGCATGAATGTAGATCAATTCAGTTCGATTGAGAAATAGACTTTTCGACTCAGATTTTGTTTCTTCGACAGCCAAAATACATAGGTGTTGATGACTGAAGAATTACAAAGTCATCCTTCGTTTCTGTTTCCAACACTGTCCGAGAAACCAGGATTTTTCTTACATTTTTTTTTTTGTTGCTTGAGCCTGCATAGTAGGTGAAGAGATAGATTAAAAAAAGACATAAATTATGTTCGCAGACGAGATTTATGAAAGTTGCCACTTGATTTTGCATTCAACTGCAGATTGAAAATAATTATAAACCAATTTATCCAATGAAAACGACAAATAATGTTTGCAGGGAAGGATAAAGTGACCTTGCACTAATCTATAGTATTATAGTTATGTGATTGCCCGATAACTTTGATAGGAAAACCTTGTTTTGCTGGTAAGTATGCATAGAAATTGGGTAGATATTTGCATAAAAAATGAGATAATAGAGGTGTGTTGTTTAGTAGTTGCAGTTAATTTTTGTATCTCTTAATCGCACCAGGAATCATTAAGAGGTCTTGATGTAACTGTTATGAAACATAATCATTGCGGCAGTGCGTTGTAGAATCTCGAAACCTGCCTGGTCTAAGTCCTCTTGAATACCAATTTGCAAACATATTTCCGTATAAATAAGTGTTATTCAGTTCTTCTTTATTGATTGATTCCACTACTTGATTTACCTCGGACTCTGACAACACTATAATGTGCAACTTGTTTGCCCGATAACTTAGCTGTATTTTCAGTACGCCAAGGTACATTTTGATAGCAAGACTTTGTTTTAGGGAATATATTCATAGAAATGGCCAACTATTTGTATGTTTCATTATGCAAATTCGATTAGTGGGGTATTTCTAATAGCTGTTTTTTTTTAATCCCTTTCTCACAAAAGAATCATAAACCATAATGATTCAGATTCATATATCGCGGCAATGTGTTGTAGAATCTCGAAGCCTGTCGTAGTATAGCCTCTGGCATACCAATTTGCATACGTAATTGCAAAATAATGTTATTCATTTTTTTTCCTGAATTGGTTGATTCCAGTACTTGATTTTCCTCGGACTCTGATGACACTATGTACACTTTGTTTGACAGATAGTTTATCTATTTTTCACTACGCCGATGTACATTTTGATACCAACACTTTGTTTTAGGGGAAATTTATGTCGAGAAAATGGATTTGCATAATTCATTATGCAAATAAGATGCGTGTTTTATCTTAATACTTGAAGTTGGCTTTTGTATCTCTTTATCACACTAGGAATCGTAAACCGGTTTTGATATAATGATAACTATCATCAGAATTATGATTCAGATTCATGTATTGCGGCAATGCGTTTATTGTAGAATCTATAGAACCCTGCCAGTTAGGTATCCTCTTGTATACCAATTTGCATAGATATTTGCGTAAGAGTTCTTTAATTCTTTTGAATTGATTGATTGCAGGACTTAATTTTGATTGGACTTTGACGACACCCTATACTTTTTGTTTGCTCGATAACTTGTTAAAATGATTAAAAACAGAAGTGAACAAGTAGGTATGCATACATGTGCATATATGCGGTAATGCATTGCCGTATCAGCGGCAACTCCTAATTTGCATATTTCACTTCTTAATTTGCATATATAAGTGATAGTTATGAACAATTGATGACCTAGCTTTTGTCTCTGCACCTTAATTTATAAAATTATTACTATTTCTGCATGTCTACGGAGATTTTATGAAAAAAAATCATCAAAACACCTTAAAAAGCTATGGATTGGCGGCCATTTTGTTTATGCAAATTAGATACTCTTAGACTCAAAATTCCGCTTGGGAATCGAAATTTCTGAATTCAACGTACTTGAATTATACAAAATAGACCTGTTTCCAACTTTTACTATATAAATAGGGAATGCAGTCATATTTTCCCCAAATCCCACTAGACTATATCATGAGATTGCTGGGTACGTTTGATTTTATCAGCATAATACTAATTATTCTTTCGATTAATAGCAGCAACGACTTAGATACCCATGGAAGTCTAGCGGATCTTTTATAATCTTATTTCTAGATTTCTTTTTAACAACAGGAAAATGTTTATCCATAAGCGAAATTAAAGTACTCATAAACAAATCATAAGCTTCATTTGTATCTTCGGTATTATATACAAAAGACCAATCCATATTACCAAGGTCATTTTTCAACCTCTCTATATTACTGTACCAGGTGTCACCTTCCGGAAAGTTGACACATGGTCATTAATGGTAACTTTGTTATTAAGGGGTATGTGAGTAAAAAATAGGGTAATGGTCTGATAAATCTGAAAGAACAATACCAGAGACCGGTAAGGGATTAATATTACAAAATATGTTATTCATAATAGTTGCCGAGTGATTGATTACTCGAGTTGGTTTGGTTAGAAGGGCAAGAAAGATGTGGACATCATAGTATCAAGAAAGGATTGAGCAGTATTCATAGTTTGAAACTTGGATAAATCTATATTAAAATCTCCCATTATATAACAATCTTTATTATGAAACAGTCATGTTACAAAATTTGCAAATAGTAAAACAAAAAAAATCTTAGGTATTAGAATTTGGACAGTCACAGTTGTTGGAGGTCTATACATTATAAATACAAGTACATTTTTAGCATGAGAGACCTTGATTTCAACACTTAATGACTCAACAACTTCATTCATACAATTTAAATCATTGTGTATGATATAATCAAGGTTTTGTTTGACGTATAAATCAACACCTCGGCCCATTCTATCATGTCTACTATTTTCTATGAAGTCATAGCCTGGAAGAGAATATGTGGAAGCAGAACCTTGAGTAATCCATGTTTCAGTAAGACCTATTGTAGAAAAAGATATAGTATGAACATTGTCCAGAAAACAGCAAAAATCATCAAAATTCTCGTTCAAGCTCCTTATGTTCAAATGCATTCGTGAAAACCAATCATTAGTTGCGGTTAAAGATTTAAATTGATTCATAGTATAACACTAGGAACTTGAATACTGTTCATTGTTATCCTCATTAAATTCTACATCTGTTTCAAGAAAATAAAAATCATAAACTACAGGATACTCATCATTTTTTTTTTTTTTTTTTTTTTTGGGGGGGGGGGGGTCGTTAATTGCATGTGATACTGGGTCTTGGCGAAGCAATTCAAAAAGTTCGTCGTTATTTAATGAATTGAAAGCGAAATTTTCAATCAATTCAATTCAATTCAATTCAATAGTTTATTTATTTCCATCATCACAAAGAAAAGAAAAGAAAAGTTGACATAATCCAAAGTGATACATTTTTTTTTTCATTTCTCTTACACTCGTCCGATAAAGGATTTTTTTCAATACAATATAAAGTATATTATACACGAATGATGTCGTAAAAAAGAAACAATGCACTTTGTCATGGCAACAAAAATAGTAAATAATCACAATGAAAACAGTGTTCCACTAAAAAAGCCACGCTTGTAAAACGTGGAACACTGGAACAAAACAACAACAGCACCAATTTGTTATACCAATAAGACATATTCATTTTAAATTCTTCTATATACTATTGTACATTTTACTCATTGATATAATGATGTTGATACTATGAACAATGCTTACTAGGATTTTAGGATGCAAATGTATAAACTATATAACATATCACATTTGTGGCACAGACACTATGGGGCCAGGTGTGCCAGGAAAATTGAACGGAAAGGAAGATATGCAATCGGCCACAAAAAAAAAAACACAAACATAACGACGACAACAACAACAACAATAACACAATACACAGAAATAACAGAATTTGAGGAAATGCACTCAGACAGATACTGGACAACGAAGAACGAGGAAAAACAGAAAAAGGAGCAGGGAAGAATAGAGAAGGAAAAGGAGAGGGATGGAAAAGGTCTGTGGACACACTACAAAATCTCAAGGAAAAGTGAAACATGACGGGTTTTTTCATTGAACAGAATTAACTGGTATATTTATAAAACAAATATTTTTTGAGTTTATACTTAAATGTAATTAACTTCACAGATTCTTTTAGGTCATTATCTGAGCTATTCCAAAATCTGGGTCCGGTATAAACAAATGTATTTTGAGTGTGTACAGTTCTAACTAAGGGAAGATGAAATTCTTTAGATTGTCTAGTGGGATAATTATGTACGTGGCTGTTACGGTGAAATAAAGAATAAAATATTTTGAGTAGATGATTGCAGTTGTAATTAAACATAAATTGACCAAGTTGAAACAAATACAACTCTTTTATTTTCAGAATTTTGTGCTCAAGGAAAAGCTTGTCAGTATGTGCTCGGATATGAAGGTTAAAAACGATTCTGAGCGCCATCTTTTGCAGAAGAAAAAGTTTATCTAACAATGTCGAATATGTATTCCCCAAGCAAGACTTCCGTAATTCAAGTACGGCAATACCAAACTTGAATAAAGCGTAATCAAAGCCGAAGAAGGAAGATAATATTTCAATCTATTCATTATGCCTATGTTACGTGCAATTACTTTACAAATATTGTTTATGTGACACTTCCATGATAACTTATTATCAACACAAACACCTAAGAATTTAATAGACGAAACCTCTTCTAGAGGAGTAGTGTCAAATATAACATTACCTGGTAATCTATCTAAAGAATTACTGAAAAACATATACTTTGTCTTCTCAATATTCAGTGACAATTTATTTGCATATATCCATTGTGAGACATTCTTCAATTCATCATTCACTGTACTAATCAAAGTATTAGGGTCAGGGTGGGAATAAAAAAGATTGGAATCATCCGCGAATAATATGAAAGAGAGTTTATCTGAAGATCTATAAAAATCATTAATGTAAACTATAAATAACAGTGGGCCTAACAAACTTCCTTGCGGAACACCACATTCTATTTTCTTCATAGAAGAATCAAAACTGTTCACATGTACATATTGAAATCTGTCAGATAAATAACTCGTAAACCATTGCAAGGCTTTTCCGCGAATACCATAATGGGATAACTTAGAAAGAAGTATACCGTGATTAATCGTATCAAAAGCCTTTGAAAAGTCCAGGAAGATGCCTATTGTATGCGAAAATGTATCAAGTGCATGTGTAATCTTTTCCACAAAGGCAAGTAAAGCGTGGGTGGTGTTGTGATTTTCTCTGAATCCAAATTGAAAATTCGTAAATATATTACTCATATTGAAAAATTTTACAGTTCGGATATATACTATTCTTTCCAAAATTTTAGAAATTGAAGTTAATAACGATATTGGTCTGTAATTATTGACATCATTTTTCTCACCTTTCTTATATATAGGTATAACTTTGGCAGTCTTCATTTGACTTGGTACAATCCGCATCATCTAAAATATAAAGGATGAATGGCAAGACCGAACTCGAGTTTCAACGAGAACCATGCAGAGTTTATGCGTTCGAGTGCACAAGGCGATGACCCAAAGAACAGAAGAAAAGGGATAACGGAAGAATGCGAACATCGCTGCGGAAAGAAGGAAGTAGGAACAGAAGAAGGGGAAGAGGGAAGCAAGAGAAGACAAGGTGCAAGGGTTACAAGAGAGCAGAGCACCGACGATAAACAGGGACAGCACAAAGACAAGGAAGAAATACAGCCTATTACACATAATTCTATAGCTCTTATACATGAGTAGTGAACATACAATAAACAGAGCCCTTCCTACCCCATCGAAATATGGAGAACCCAAACTCTAAATTCAATAAAAATCTAATTATTCGTCAAGTCAGAGTCAAAACAAGAATTCTCCTAATATAAGAGAAGGAACAAATTAAATCGATCCGCAAACCAAACAAACAGACATCCATTACATTATGCTATAATAAAATCTGAAAATACATCATCTTACCAAATCTTTTCAAACACAGTCATTTTCCAGATTATCAAATTATTATTATTAAAAATCATTATACCTACAGTTCATTACCAGACTGGCACTACTCCACCAGGTGGAGAGCCTGAAAATAATGAGAGCCGACGCTATTAAGTGACACGTCATGACCACACCCCTTGTCACTTTCGTAAGACAATATACATGCCACTATTTATTCTACTTAAATAATTTACAATTCAGCAATCAACAGGCAATGACTGACGCCACCCAGCTGAGGGATGACACAGGAATGAAAAATTGCAGAAGAGGAAGAGGAAGAAGAAGAAGAAGAAGAAGAAGGAGGAGAAAGAGAGAGAGAGAGAGAGAGAGAGAGAGAGAGAGAGAAACCAAACCAACAACCCTAGTGACAGAAAGTGATGTCATTGACCGCGGGCATGGCATGATATGAAACAAGGCCAGCAGTTTGGGTTATCCTATTTTCAAAAGAAAAAGGAGAAATGAAACCAAATACGTGGCGTGCCATAGCATTTTATACGAAAACAATAATGTCGATGCATTTCCAATTCAATTTGTTGGGAAAAAGAGGGAAAATAAGTAACACCCGGTACATATAGACATGACGCCATTCCAGTTGAACAAGGGATTGCATAACGCAAAGCTGCTATATCCATTCTCCAAGATTCGTATTGTTATCCTTGGACAAGATGTTTTTACCCACTGTATGCCCCTCTCGATCCAGGGGGTGTTTCATAAAGCTGTTCATAAAGTTACGAACAACTTATACGAGCGACTGGTGATCAGTTCTTGTGCTAAATTATTGAAATTCGGATAAGTTTTATAGCACATCAGAACTGATCACCAGTCGCTCGTATAAGTTGTTCGTAACTTAACGAACAGCTTTATGAAACAGGGCCCAGGTGTATACCTGAGGTACCTGAGGACAACGCTATTGTATAGGGGAATAATGATGGCAGGGCCCTGGTCGTGCTTGTTGAGCAGTGGTAACATTGAAGTGGCTACCCTGGATAATGAAGACATCATAAATTATCATTATTATTACCATTATCATTATCATTATCATTATTATCATCATTATCATTATTATTGTCCTTATTATGTTACCATTACTTTAAATGAAAGAAAGCAGGTTTAAGTTCACGTTGAGCAGGCATATCATAAGTTGAGTTGTTCCATTTTTCTGTCTTTCACTGTTTGGGAATAAGTGCAGAAAATAATGACATGAAGGTTGATCAAAAAAGATCGATTGTAGATATATCAACAGATATTCTTGAGCAGATATTTTCACATTTGTATATCTATCACATGACGGGGCATTACACGGCTATATAGACTAATGCTAAATTGACCAGTTTATAACAGTGGGACGTATCCAGACTCAGGGCTCCTTTCGTAAAAAGTTGTTATGATAATTTTATTCAAGCAACTCTTCCTGCAATAACACGTGTCACTGCAATGACCAGACTTCTAGTGATCTGCTTCCTGAAAACTAAAGCTGCAAAAAGATGATATTCAGCAAGGGTTAAGCCAGTTCGCTGTTTCACTTTGCGCATGAGCAGAAGAAAGGTCATTCGTACCATCAGGCATGTTGGTTTTTGAATTCACTGGGATAAGTATCTGTGACGTAATGATATTTCATGTGATCTTTTTAAATGCTGCTTGTCAGCACATCCACTGACAGCAAAAGTGGGATTTGGCAACATCAATAGAAAGAGACTGTCAATACATTCAATGCAAAATAATGAAATTGATGCTTTCCCAAGTGCTACCTGACGGATCTTTCTGCAATCTGGGACCCATTTCATATAACAACTCTTGCTGGAATGTCAGTTGTCATGGTAACAACACAAATCCGGCTTCCTGATTGGCTGTTGCTACTGGAAGTTGCCATTCCAGCAAGAGTTGCTATCCTAACATCTTTTATGAAATGGGGCCCTGGTCTACGCCAGTTCATTCTTTGTTTGAACAGGATCAATGAATTCCAAATTGTTACGTTTCAAGCTTACGCATTATGTCACTCTATAAAACAAGTGAAGTGCCCCTATAACCGACTGAGAAAAAGAAAGGTCATTCGGACCAATGCGCCCATAAGCTTACTCCAAACTGGCTTATTGTATGTTAACAATTTTATGAAATGGGACTGATTATCTGCATGGGTTTGTGTTGCTGCTAGATCGCAAATGAAAAGGTGACGGTATGAATTTTTATCTTTTAGTGATCGTGAATTCTGTAATATCATTGGTCAATCAACCACTGAATATATCCCGTATTCCGTGATAAGGTCATATTGTGCGCATGCGCTAAATCCACCACTGAATATATTCCGTATTCCGTGATATGACGTCATATTACACAGCTAGCTGCGCGTGTACCAAAGACGCTTATAGGAAAGTGCGCGCTAATCCTGTACAAAACAAATGGACAGCGCGTGGTCCTCAAGCGTATTAACGCACATAACCTAAGACCACTAGACGCTTGATAAACGACAACAGCAACTTACGTCTCTGGCTACTGCAGTATCTTATGGCTTGTACGTATTTGTACATTGCATGCGCGCATATACAGTAATCAGCTCGCGAGACGTAGGCCTAAGTCAACATGGTCATGGCTGACAGCCGGCGATTTCAACATCATTCACGAGGGGAAATCTTCTTCTTCTTCTTCTTCTGATTAAGTCTGCCTCCTTCAATAGACTGAAGATTCTTGCAGACTGGTGCTATTTACATTATAATACAATTTAGTTACAGATATTTACAAGCACATAGAAAATTTGACGAAAATACTAGCCACTGTGATCAACCGTTAGACGGTTTCGAGAATCAGCGAGAAGAAGGTTAGCACTTACACTAAAAGATAAAATCGTTACCCCCTGCTTGTTCTTACGAAATACGGGAAATATCTCCGGTCTGGTGCCATATTCCATTCGGCCTTCGGCCTCATGGAATATGGCACCAGACCGTAGATATTTGCCCGTATTTCGTGTCAGAGGGTCGTTTTGAATGGTATTAAATCTTCTTCAGTAGCAGTAGGATCTGGAGTGCCTCAGGGGTCGGTTCTTGGGCCTTGCCTCTTTCTACTTTACATCAATGACTTGCCTGATGGTCTCGCGTCAAAGGTTCGCCTTTTTGCCGATGATGCAATTTCTTACATGACCATCGACAATCAACATCATACGCAAAATCTTCAAGAGGACCTAAACAAAATTGGTGAGTGGGCGAAAAAATGGATGATGGATTTGAACACAGATAAGTGTAAGGTTTTGATAATATCCAGGAAAAGAAGTAAGGTGCAACACGTGTATCATCTAAATAACGCCCCTCTTGAATCTGTTGAATCCGTGAAGTACTTGGGTGTAACCATAACTTCTGATTTGAAGTGGACCCAACACATCAACAATACTGTCAATAAAGCCAATAACGTGCTTGCATTTCTAAAACGCAATCTTCGCATAAAATCTTCTGATGTTAAAGCCACAGCTTACAAAACGTTGGTTCGACCAATTGTTGAGTATGCTTCCACAGTTTGGGACCCATCTACCAAGAACCTAATCCACCAAGTGGAAATGGTCCAGAGAAGAGCTGCGCGATTCACTTTAAATCGCTACCATAACACCTCGAGTGTCACCAAAATGCTACAAGAACTTAATTGGACCACTCTGGAACAGCGCAGAGAAAATGACAGGCTAATTATGATGTACAAAATACACAATAATCTCACTCCTCTTTCAGCACAGGACTATATCATCAAACAGGCTACTCAGTTAACGAGAGCCTCGCAACCACACTCCTATCAGGTACCATATTCGAGAGCTGAATCGCATCGCCATTCGTTCTTCCCAAGAACTGTAAGGAACTGGAATTCCCTGTCGTCAGAAATTGTTTCAGCGCCATCTGTGGGATCATTTCGAAACCGTCTAACGGTTGATCACAGTGGCTAGTATTTTCGTCAAATTTTCTATGTGCTTGTAAATATCTGTAAATAAATTGTATTATAATGTAAATAGCACCCGCCAGTCTGCAAGAATCTTCAGTCTATTGAAGGAGGCAGACTTAATCAGAAGAAGAAGAACAAGCAGGGGATAACTAATAGTATCCTGTTTCGTAAGAGCCTGCAATACTGCATACTATCCGAGGGGATTCCCCCGATGATGTCATCAGTGGCTAGTCTTTTGAAAGACGTTTTGCCCTTGCGATTTAATAGCTGTATACTGTAACGTCATTGAATATTTATGCAACCACCCAAGTCCAAATTAAATTTTGGCTATCGTCTTTGGAAACCCTTTACGAAGTCATGCAAAGAAAGATAAGCAGTCAAATGAATGTTTTTACATTTATATGTGTGTAAATAACATTCTACTAACTGAAAAAAACTAATAACATTAATCATTCATAATAATAACTATTTTCCCCTAAATTTATTGATTCTTCAAACCGTGGGTATTGGTTTTACAATAAAGGAGTCGCCGTGGCACGATGTGTATGTATTTTTGTGCCGGGGGGGGGGGAGGGTATAGGGATCAGTAACATTATTTTGGCACCGGAATATCAACATAGAAAAAAAAAAACACGATTAGGTGGGTCCCATTTCTTGATTGAAAATCGATTGATGGTGGTGGTATGTGTGTGTGCGTGTGTGTGTGTGTGGGGGGGGGGAGGTACTTTGGCTCAAACTATCCACGAGCACTACCCCCCCCCCCAAAAAAAAAAAGTAACAAAAAAGAGAAAACTTTCCTTTGCCTATTGGGGGATTATTGGAGTTCTTCAGAAATGAGCCACCACAGAGTCGTGGTCACAGCGAGAGAAAGAGAGAGAGAGAGAGAGAGAGAGATGCCGCTCTGTTGAAAAGATTTTTCGACGGCCAACCCGCTCATCAATCTCAAAGTACCAAGTATAAATCGGAGATTATCCTTGATGACAAAGATTTGATTCAATTTAAAGGATCTGTGGCGGTGCAGTGAAAATGCAAGCTAACTTGACGTGTTGATTTCTGATACGCAAAATATTAATGTGCAGTGGCGGAACAACAACAACAACAACAACAACAACAACAACAACAACGACAACAAAACAAATGGGGGGGGGGGGGCTTTGCATTTTGTATAAAGGCGCCCCCACTTTATGGAATTCCTGGATCCGCCCCTGCTTATGTGTCGAAACGGATAGCTGATCGGGATTCTGCAAGCCATGTTTTGTTTACTTCAGCTTATTAGCCTAACTATCTTACCTTTCTTTCCAAGTTTATTGAAATTGAGTCCTTTATTTGAAATCATCAACCATTATCAAAGTTAGTAATCACAAATTTCTGCAAAGTGCATTGCCGCGCGACCTCTCTACAAAAGTGACAAAATGCCACTTGTTGATTGTGGTCGCTAACCTGGAAGAAGAAGAAGGATAAGGATACTACCTAATTCCTTTTAAGGCATTCCTAATGTAGGCCTACTAATATGATGAACAAAAAAAAAAAAAAAAGAATGCACCTTCCCTTCGACTGAGCATACACTCCGTGCATGTTATACTTTATGACCACTCAACAAAAGGCATTGCAATAAATTGCATGCAGGGAAAAGCTCTGAATGAAAGATTAGGTCACAACTTGAGGGTCATAACTGGTTTATTTTTTGGGGGGATGTTTCGAAGTAATGTGAAGAAAAAATTTCAGAAAAATTATCGTAAAATTATAAAACATATTTTGGTAGAGGTTTTACCACATAAGTCAGTATCATAAAACAGTTTAAAATTTGGAAATGACACCCGGAGGTGTTAATTTAACACCATAAATGAGCACCGAAAATTTAACACCAGCTCGGTGTTCACTATTTAACACCGGACTTTTTGCAGTGATGAATCAAAACAAGTCAGCATACACTGCTGGCAAGATTACCGACTGCTGACAATAGCACGAAGGCCTTTGAACAAAGGCTACCGACAGCGACAAGGGTGTGGGGATTCCTCACACATACACTGTGCATCCTGAGTACCTGTCTGCCTTGCGCCTTTGCGCAATGCATGCTTACTATGAGCTACTGTACTAGCTACTGTAGCTGTGTATGTAGGCGCTCTGCCAGCAGCTAGCTTTATACTGGAGAGTCACTTGTTTACACGTACACATAGTCTGTACAACTTGAGCTGAGTGAGGGCGAACTAACAGAGAAAGTTGCACATCGAAGAGATAATTAGTGTTTTTTCTGCAGTTTGTGAGACGTAAACTCCCAAGGTATGTTATCTTTGGCTTTGTTATGACGGATATACAGATTCATGAAAATTAGAGGGAAAAATATAGCGCTTAAATTAAAGGTACTTTCTATCTAAAATGATCTTGTTTTTCCAGACACGTTCGTCTGGCCAGGCTTAATACACTGACACTGTACCTATGTAGAGGCTAGGAACAGGTTGCAGCAACGTTGAAGCAAGTCAGAAGAACATGTTGCCAGTTCACACACCAGTGAACTGTATCCGCCATTCATACTGTACATCGGCTGATTTTTGTTTTGTTGTGTTTGTTTGTTTGTTTTTACCGTACATTGGTACAAACGTGATGCATAAAGTCATAGCCATGGCTTTTCGGCTGGTGTCAGTATCCGCCCTTAAAGGACAAGTTCACCCTCATAAACATAAGGATTGAGAGAATGTAGCAATATTAGGAGAACACGTCATTGAAAGTTTGAGGAAAATCGGACAACCCGTTCAAAAGTTATGAATTTTTGAAGTTTTTGTGTAGTAACCGCTGGATGAGAAGACTACTGCAGTGTATGAATAACTTAGATGTCATATGCGTACAACAATATAAGGAAAATATAAAGAGAATTTCCACAAAATTCCATCTTTTGAAAAAAGTACATATTCCCTTGACTCGTTACCGACATATGTTAGGGGTAATATTATTCCCCCTGCTTTTAGAAAGAGACAAGTCAAGTGCTCTTTTATTATGCGAAAAAAGTGAAAATATGTTGAATTTTCTTTACATTTTCTTTATCCTGTTGTACGCATATGACTCACAAGCTGTAGTAGTCTCCTCATCCAGCGGTTCCAACACAAAAATTTTAAAAATTCATAACTTTTGCATCGATTGTCCAATTTTCCTTAAACTTTCACTGATGTGTTCTACTAATATTGCTGCATTTTCTCAATCCTTATGTTTATGAAGGTGAACTTGTCCTTTAAGGAGGACGACAGCAACAATCGTCAGTACTCAGTAGTCCCGTATGTTTATCACGGTGTACAGTGATCTTCAAATGCACCACCACACCATTTTCCATCTCCCTGACCCTGCCTGAGCTGAATACACAGTGCAGAGCATATGTTATAAACTTTATATTTAAGTTTATATTGAATTCAAAACATGGTCAGCCCATAGAAAGAATTTAATAAGTCTAGAAAAGTTGGAAAAAAAAAGAAGATTCATAAATCATTGCATGCTGAATCAAATTTGATTAGACCATAGACCTAACGTTAGTCTAGTTCTCATTTTATGATGTATTTGTAACGTTAGAGTTACAGAGCTGAGTACCAGCCCTAATCTTGGACAGACACAACAAGAAGACACAGACACAGCTGCCAGTTTTTGAGTTAATGGTATAGAATAGACCGATAAATCTGCCTCTTGTTCGGTGGCCTCTACCAGCTTGTTATTTGTTAACCCGTTGAGGATGAGTTCCGAGTATACTCGGGCAAGGGGCTATGGGGAATTCATGTGGTACCAGCAAAATCAGCCCATCCTCAACAGGTCAACTGTTCGGTCAGTAATACGGTCGGCCCCTCACAACATGTTACAGTGTATGAGGGGCTGACCTACACATTGTATGTGTACTAGTATTGCCACCCATACAGTTAACAAGAGGCCACCGAACAAGAGGCAGATTTATCGGTCTAACTGTAGACCTGATTCAGTGACTTTCTTTAACCTGTTGAAGACCAGTCCCGAGTGTACTTGGGCAAGTGTCTTTGGCCAGTATGGGAAATGCTTGTTGTAGCAAAATCGAACCATCCTCAACGGGTTAATAACAGTGCTAATATCATACTAGCATCAATAGAGCAATGAATGACAGGGGCATCATCGTAATGTAATCATGCAATAATGGTTTCGTACCAGAGCAGAGCGGGCTCTGAAAAATTCGAACGAGCCGTTAGTTTGACTGGACGTGGTACCGCGACACGTATTGTACGAAACCATTATTGCATGATTACTAAGACATGAGAGCACTTTGGGGTGAGTACAATAAGTCTCACAGTGTTTAATAGTTATATGAAAGGTACTTTAACCTGAATGCAAACTAAGACAAGGAAACTCAGGGAAACTTTTTAGGTACCAAAACTTTATATTATCTTTAAAAATATTGCAGGATGAAGGGTATATTGTACCCATGATCAGAGCCATGCACATAATCATGTGAAATGATATATTTTACATGAATTTTATTACAGACCTTTAAGAATGCAAGTGGGGAGACCGTTATCAATAAGAAAATCGCTTGACTTAGACAACAGCCTCTCATTATTATGCCTTCATTGTATTTTTTTTAAACTAGAGGAACGGAACACACGTAGAACACATGATTGCATTTATAACATAAAATCTGTTTTGTGCTCAAACTGCATCTCAAATTATGAGAGTGCATCAAAACTAAATAAAAAAGATGATAAATGAATAAGAAATAAATGAAGAAATAGAACAGATAAATCAACCCACGTGAAAGCCTTTTTATTCAAAGTAGTTTTCAGTTTATCAAAAAATGTAATAACATGAATTTAATTAATATAGAAATTGCATCAGAGTAGCAGGAAAATAAGGAAAATGTATTTAACTGACATAATACTATATAGTATATGTAGTATATCACAACAATGATCATTATCATCATCATAAATCAATATAAGTACCATGACGCACCCGGCCTGTGTGTGCATGCCTCATGATGAAAGACGGGCACACCGAATACTTAATTGTCATGCGGCAATTGAAACATTTTTTTTTCTTTTGTTCTGCTAAAAATATATTAGGTTACTTGTTTTCATCACATAATTCAGAGTAGTAATGGATTCTGGAGGTAATTGTGTCGCCGGGGTCTTTTTTTTCTCTCTCTCTCTCTCTCTCATTCTTTCACTCAAAGAGGAATCCGGTACAATGCTCTAAACGCGTAAAAAAGAACAAAATATGGAGTCACAAATGTAAACAAAAATTGGTAGAATAAAGAAAGGGAAACTGACAAGAAAAGTGGTGATTGACGAGAGGGAATTTGAACTTCAAGCCCACACTACAGTGCTGTGATAGTCATTAACCACAACAATTATTTGTCTGATAAATCCAAGCAAGATCAACTTTGTGGAAATTGTCCCCAATGCCATTAAACGCAACGGGTTCGCCGTGGAGGGGGAACTATCACGAGTATATAAACTGTTGGAATGATCCCCACCTCCATTCTAAACATGTGCAGTTTATCATTGTGTGGGGACTATATCACAAGCATTTTTATAACAGAGGGAAGGGCTACTCTATGGTCGTGAAATCGTCCCCACCGCTGTGTAATTGGCACGCAGTTTCCCATTGAGTGGGGGTGACCATATGATATAGACGGAGGTACACGGAAATAATAGAGAGTGTGAAGACCAAAGACTGCGTGAGCTTCTAAGCGTCTTTGGTGAAGACTAGAACTCCTGCTGCCTCCCGGCCGTTGACCAATCAAGACGAGAGCAGACAAGCGGAGCACAGGTACTGTAGCTCTATACATGTAGGCCTCGCGCTATTTTTCCGGGCTCCCATAGAAACCTGTGTTAAAAACAGCATATCCCATAAATCATAAAAAATCAATTGAATCGTAGAATTTTTTTAAATTGAAGCAGATGAAGGCAAATTTTCTCCGCTTTCAAACAAACAACATATTTGGGGATGTTTTCCAGCCTAAAAAGAGTCAAGAGCCTCCATACGAGACTAGTCATCCAGTCACTCTCAAAAACGATAAAAATAGCAAATTACCTCATACACTGTATACGCTATAATTTTCGCGTACATAAATTTTCGCGAATTGCCGCTGTCACACATTTTCGCGAGTGGTTAAATTCGCGATTGGGGGACCAGAGAAAATATGAAGTGGCAAAGAAAGTGTGAATTTTCAACTTACTAGCAAATAAGAATGATACTAGTTATACACTGCATGAAAAAGACTTGCCAAACTCTGCGAACTAGTACTGTAAGTTAGAATTAAACATTTTTGAAGTGGTTAAGTCCATCGCAATAGATTTCTGACGAGTGGTCCCCTTGCGATAATGGATTGGCTCTCTACAGTATTTGTAAAGTAGACATGGACGTGCGTAAACAAGCTTAGCCAGTATGGTCTGTTCGGTAAGCCGTGACATGGTATACTAGTACTGAAATGTTCGTATCAGGGCAAGTCCAAGATAACACGCACGTTACGTATGGGACATTCAGAGACTTTTATGACCTGAAAAATAGTGTTAATGGCCTTTGATCATATTGAACTTCATCATGGTGATTGATATCTAGAAGAAGTATAATCATGTAAAAAATGGAGAAAAATGACCTTGACAATTATATTCTAGAAGAGTTCATGTGCCGTTACGTATAGGACCAGAAAAATTTTGTTTTTTTGAACATTTTTTTCAACCTCAAAACTCTCTGAAAGTATATCATTCTACAACTTGTAACTCATTGTGATGAAAGTCACAACACTCAAGATTATCACAGGTAAGTTTCATGTCATTAGGCAAAAAGCTCTAATTACAGGTTCTAATTAAAGACAGACATGACGTGTTGCGTATGGGACAGTTACGTATGGGACAGTTTGTCTCCCATTCATTTAGTGTGTGAAGAACCATGTTTATGGGTATTTTGCATAATTATTGAAGTAGACTCAGTTGAAACTACTCAAATACTGATCCAGATTGTCAAGGAAACAATATTCCCCAAATATTCACCATCATAATCATATTCAATCATATTTTTGTATTTTTATGACCAACCTGGGTATGCATGCCCTTTGTCCCCCATTCGTTTAGTGTGTGGAGAAGCATGTTTATGGGTATTTTTGCAAAATAATTTTGCAAAATACCCATAAACAAATTTTTGCATAATTATTGAGGTGGAATCAGTTGAAATTACTCAAATACTGATCCAGATTGACAAGGGAACAATATTCCCCAGATATTTACCGTCATAATCACATTCAATCATATTCTATATTTTTTATGACCAACCTGAGTATGTATGCCCTATTTTTATCAGGATAGTTACTACTGAAAAATTGAATACCTGGTAGTTTAAAGTGTTTACTTCCATTGATGAAGGGCAGTTTGCCATTTAGTTTCAATAAAAAACAACTTGACACAAGAAATATTAAGTTTAGGGCAAGTCCAAGATATCGCGCACCTTACGTATGGGACATTCAGAGATTTCAAACCTCTGAAAAGTAATGAAGGAGCACTTGGATTTTGCTGTTTACCATCAGGAGGACTGGTAGCCCTGAGAAGAATATTGTGTATAAGTTTGATGTCATTTGACCTTCGGTTAATTATTTTATTAAGAAAAATATGGCAACTTACGTATGGGACCAGAGAAAAACTGGATTTTTCAAAATAAAGTTTGAATTGAAAATTCTCTGAAAGTACCTTACTGATCAAGTTCTGTTTAGAAGTGAAGAAAGGTACAATACTGAAGTATCTTTCAGCAAAGTTTCACTGCAAAAGAATGGCGCATATTTTCATGAAGTTGGTTTAATCAACGAAAGTACACCTTACGTATGGGACATGGCTCAACTTACGTATGGGACATTTGTCTTTAGTGCACAAGTGTATTCATGGGAATGACTTTAAATTTCCCCATAGTGTCATATTCAGTTCCACATATCATACTACAACATGTAACAAATGAAATAGACTTCTAAGTGGGTACTTTCCCGGTTCAGATACCTAACAAAAGCTAAAATAAGATAAATAAAAGTAATTACCAATTTACAATTAAATGTCTTAGTTTGGATCCCGTCATGCATTAACACTGTCCTCATGATGTCTACACATACAGATACAGTATACTGACACCCTATTTCTAGCCCATTTGTAATGCTCTGGTCAATATTTTTTATCAAATGAAAAAAAAAAATGTGCAAATTCTAGCTTGCGACCTTGATGTAGCATTGTACATGCACATGTACCATGACTAATTTGTAGTCTTGATAATTTCAACTGTAAAATCAAATGTCATGTACAGTGTAATTTGCAAATTCAGTTTGAAGTGGGTACTTTCAGTAGTTTTAGGCTTACCTTGCAAGTTGTCTAAGTTTGTATAGAGCTTTGTAATTGTTTGAAATGCAGCACAAAACACAACAACAACAGTAATTAATTTTGCTCTGTAATCATTATGTTTTCCAATGTGAATTTTAGCTTCTGCAAAATCAATCAAATTTTAATGAAACTTTTAGATTATAAAAGCTGTGGTAGAACAAAGAGATAGAAGAATGTATGTGCCAATGCTGGCTTTTTTTTTTCAAATTGCTTGGCTTCAGGTCTATGAAACCAAAGACAACAAAATTTGTGTTTATACAAGTACTTTGTACATATACATACATACTTGTGTAGTGATACAGGAAAGATTATCATTTGTACATTTAAATCTTAAGAGAAAATGTAATTCTAGATTTGAAACACTCAAGTAACTCACTGATCAGAAACTTACAATTTTGATAAACCTAATTTGATCATACACTATGAGATTGCAATACTTGTTAATAATTGTGTAGATGTGGGGTACAAAGTAAGTATGAGTTGATGAAGGTGTCTCAGAGCACATCTGTCTCTTTAAACACATAGAAAAGAAAATTGAATTCCCTATTTGTTTGTGTAATTTGTTTTATTAGCACTCCAACCACAGAACCAGTATTGATATTGTGGTTCATGGCAAATGTAAACTATAGTCTTCATTTTACAGGATTTTCAGAAATCATGTTCATGACCTTGATACACTTGTAAGTCATGACATATTCTGAGGGTGTGCAGTTGAAATATTAAACATCATATCAAAATAAAAAGTATTCTCGTAGGGTTTTTCCTTTGCTATCAACTCAAATAATGACAAAGTTACCTGCTGTCACCTCAAGTGATTTTTCTTTTCAGTAAGACCTGTAATGTTGTCATTGATGAGCGCCACAAGCACAATTGTTTTGATTTCCCTTTTTAGGCTGTACAGCCTGTAGTACATGCTGAACAGTGTACTGCACCTGAAATGACACTTAGAGAATCCCATTCTCAAGGACAAAGTCATTTTGTAGAGAGGTAAAGTTGAAAATGATAACTGAATTAAGAAAATGTCCAATATCAAAATGTTAAAAGGAGATTATTGAAGACAAACTGCACAGCCTGTAATGAAAATAAGAAAATACAAGTATAAATGAATATATTCTTTATTTTCCTTTCTTAATCGTAGAATGACTCAATAATGCTGTTCTTACACTCTCCCTGAGGTCAACTAAGTAGGAGAGGTAGATATAGAGACATATCCTTCAGAGTAGGCGCAAAGATAACCATTAACCAAACAAATGTAAGGACATATAGCATCCATGTCAAAAGGCGGTTTTCCCATTCACTTTGCATGTAATGTCCCATACGTAAGGCATTTGTCCCGTACGTAAGCAAACTTTAATTAGTTATAAAATGAAGGACTAATTAAATTTCCACACTTAGTTTTGCTAATCTGGAGTGAAAATGAATAAATTAGATCTTCCTAAAGTATAATTGGTCAATGTTAGAAATCTTCCGAAAAAACTTAAAAAAACATACTCAAATCCTTACGTATGGGACACTTCCTTCTGGGAAAGAGCATAATTTGCATAATTAATGTGCTGACCTTGTCTTACCTATTGGAAATCATACTAGCTCATACAGGGGTCATGTCCATAAAGGAACTAGGTCAAGGACAAATTCAACTGATTTTAGAAGAATATTTTTAATTTGTCCCATACGTAAGGTTTGTTTTTAATTTATGCAAATTAGGGCCATATTTCTTGCATAAATTTGCATAATTAGATATTTTCTTTGCTGGAAATATATAATTAAACTCTTTGGCTACACGATGATATCAATAACTTTTTGATTAAATCAAGATGAATTTTGAGCATCTGAGGGGACATTATCTTGGACTTGCCCTTTAATAAATAAGCAATACCTGCTGCGTGGAACCCCAGTGATCGAGTAGATATATGATGTCTGTCTAGCAGTCAGGTCATCGATTCAAGTCACACCTCAATATGTATACCCATGAATTTGTTGTGGCTACTACTGAAAACTGAATAAGGACAATTTGTGTATTACTTGCAATTAAAAAAAATCATTTTACTTTTTTTTTTAATATATATATATCTTATATACATGTATATCACAACCATTTCAAATTGGATAGATCTCCATCACATAAACTTTGAATTCCTCTAGTCTTAGGATTTTATGCTCTTAAGTAATTCATATAATTGGTTTCCATCTCTTTAAATGTTGAAAACTGAATCCCCATTTCTACAAAAAACTATACCATCCCTTTAATGGTGATTTTTCATTGTGTATTTTGCCATTTTCCCCTCCCCTTTCTGAAAATTGTTCAGTCAAGTTCATGTATTGTTTCAAGTGTCTATAACTCAAAAGTAGCTACTATGTTGGGATGCTTTCTTCAGGATGATTGACCATTTGTGTACTGAGAGACCTTCCCAGCTAGCTACATGCATTCACATGCAATATGTATGAGGATGTCCCATACGTAACGCATTTGTCCCATACGTAACATTATTTCAATGCCTAATAAAAAATATTTCTTTCACTTTTTTTTCTTTTTTCTCTGGTATTTAATTTCTCTAAACAATAAATTAGAACTTTCCAAAAGGGCATTAAAACAACCTTAGCAATTTCAGAAAAAACCTAAAAAAATGACCTCATTTTGTTACGTATGGGACATCTCATGATAGGACACGAGCTAATTTGCATAATCATTTGCATAATCCCTAAATTTTAATACCAAGTTAAACTATGTGATGAACTTCTTATGTCCACATATTAATCAAATATTATATGCTTTCCTTTGAATTAATATGAATTTTTATAAATGTCCCATACGTAACACTGTGTTTCACATATATGCAAATGAAGCCCTTGAAATTTGCATAAATTTACATAATATCATTTTTTCCTCCACGGAAATCAAAACTTCAACTCATAAGCTTCAAAATGATACCAAACATGTCAATATTGAGCAAAGATGAAATTTTGCCTTCTGAGGGGACCTTATCTTGGACTTGCCCATCATCAAGGCAAGGGATTCATTTTGGAAGGTAATACACAGTATTTTCGCGTGTTGTTAATTTCGCAAATAGCTCCCGACTCGCGAAATTCGCGAAAATAAAACCCCCGCGAAATATATAGCGTATATATCAATAAAATTATACAAAAACCCTGATTCATTCAACTTCTTCATAGCCTGCAGAAGTTCTTGTCCTCAAGCAATGTCAAAGACCAGGTGGCAATTTTCCACTTTGACTGTTTTTTAATGATTTTTTTTTTTTTTGGAAAAAATGATATTACAGCTGTACCTACCTCATCTTTATACTGCTTTACCTGTAGGCAAGTTGAATTTAGGAGCGTGAGGCCTATAGAGCAGTCAAGTGCTTCCAAACACTTTTTTAATGCTGTCATCTTGTACAGATATTAAAGGACAAGTTCACCTTCATAAACATAAGGATTGAGAAAATGCAACAATATTAGTAGAACACATCAGTGAAAGTTTGAGGAAAATTGGACAATCGATGCAAAAGTTATGAATTTTCAAAATTTTTGTGTTGGAACCGCTGGATGAGGAGACTACTACAGCTTGTGAGTCATATGCGTACAACAGGATAAAGAAAATGTAAAGAAAATTCAACATATTTTCACTTTTTTCGCATAATAAAAGAGCACTTGACTTGTCTCTTTCTAAAAGCAGAGGGAATAATATTACCCCTAACATATCTCGGTAACGAGTCAAGGGAATATGTACTTTTTTCAAAATATGGAATTTTGTGAAATTCTCTTTATATTTTCCTTATATTGTTGTACGCATGTGACATCTAAGTTATTCATACACTGCAGTAGTCTTCTCATCCAGCGGTTACTACACAAAAACTTCAAAAATTCATAACTTTTGAACGGGTTGTCCGATTTTCCTCAAACTTTCAATGACGTGTTCTCCTAATATTGCTACATTCTCTCAATCCTTATGTTTATGAGGGTGAACTTGTCCTTTAATTTCGACTACAACGATATAAAACTTTCTACATTTCGTGCTTGTTTTCAGCAGAGTGGACCCCATCAAGCTACAATGCACCATGTACTGAATGTACACCATGTCCAATCAATGCACCCTTTATACTGGCATTATACCTTGGGTTCGGTGAAATTGGATGTAGGGCCCATATAGACAATAATTCAATGGCATTCATTCAGTCCAATTTGAAGGTTTAAATGCTGGATACCCTGAAAACCTCCCAAAATATCAAAATAATCATTCATAACACATTTCAAGGTAAATATTTAAGTTCAGTGAGCAAGAAAGGGAAGTTCAATTTCACTGTTCCATGGAGCATTTGAGCTTCTCACCAGGCCATATTGATGTACTTTTATCAATGTAAAACTCAATATAAGGTAGGGATTAGATTTCACAGAGGTTAGTATGAAAGATAGAATGGGATGGGATGGGAAATGGGAAGGGGGGGGGGGGGGGGTTCCAGGACATGCCTACAGAATGGCCCTACATGAGGGCAACAACAGAGAGCATGAGTACAGGTTTATACAATACACAGAAAACTGTCGGGGGAAGGCAGGGTGAGGGTTAGGGCTCAAGTTACTCGTTCTAGACTAGAGTTCTACACTAGCTTAGACTGGGTTAAATTGCAGCCTACATTGTAGTTCATAATTATTAGGCAGCTACGCGTTGGGTTACATTTGGGGTTAGAATCTTATTTGGGGCTGAAATCTAACTTTTGGTCGGCAATGGATTCAACTTTAGGGCTATGGTTAGGGTTATTAAGGGCAAGGGCTACCTTGGAAATAGGACTACCGGTACACTTGTTTACTAGTGGTCTGACTTACCCCTTGAAGAGTATTTCCGAGTTTGAGCTACCGTAGCAGGTACCACGGCAGCAACCCCGGGAACCTTCCTCTTACACTCTGCATGCCGTTTGCTGGCGAGAACATCGCATTCTAGCAAACGGCTCTCATGCCCACTGCCTACAAGTCTCGCAATAAATGCCTCACACTCCTTTTCCGGGCTCCCATAGAAACCTGTGTTAAATGCAGCATATATGCCATAAATCATAAAAAATCTATCCAATGGGATAATTTTTTTTTAATTGAAGCAGGTGAAGAGAAATTTTCTCTGCTTTCAAGCAAACAACATATTTGGGGATGTTTTCCAGCTCTAAAAGAGGTATTAAAGAGCCTCCATATGAGACTAGTCATCCAGTCACTCTCAAAAACGATAAAAATAGCAAATTACAGTATATCAATAAAAATTCATTAAGAATACAAAAACCCTGATTCATTCAACTTCTTCATAGCCTGCAGAAGTTCCTGTCCTCAAGCAATGTCAAACACCACCAAAGGTGGCAGTTTTCCACTTGACTGGTTTTTAATGATTTTTTTTTTTTTTTTTTTTAAATAACATTACCTCATCTTTGTACTGCCTTCCCCGTAGGCAATGCGCGAGTTGAATTAGGAACTTGAGGCCTGTACAGTGTTGTGTACAAGGTAGCTGTCGGGATTCTATTAGTCTCCACCGGTGAAGTTATACCCGAGGTGGGGACTATATCACGATTATGCCGAATGACAGTGTGTTAACCCATTCCTCCTACAATTCTCCGATTGCCTTCAATGCCCCAAAACAAGATTCTTTTTTTTTTTTTGCGGGTTGACAGAGAACAGAAAGGTTGGTAATCCACTTGTGCGAAAGCAGTCAAGCGGTACATGTAACCCCTTTCCATGGTCAACCATATTATGTGCTATCAAACAATAGAATTATTGATCAGGCCCAAGGTATGAATAGAGTGTGCGCTGATGTGCGCAGAAACTCTATTGTTTTTACACTAAAAGATATGCTGTGTACACCTAAATGGGGTCAGCGAAGTCAAATACTTGTATCTACTAGGCTTATTCTTGACTGCTATGTACATTTTTATATGAGCTTAATGGCGAAACAGCACATGCTACACTGGAGAAAATGCAAATAATGCTGCTACACATGTATGCACGCAATTTTCATACAGAAAGAAAACCAATATTGATAGAAGAAACTCTAACATCTCTAACACAACAATTTTTGGGGCAGCGTAATCACAAATTAACATGGATTTAGGCCACAAATGCAGACACTCCTGTCTACATTTTGGGAACCTGATATACCAGGTTCCCGTACTGAACAGGTTAAGATTAATAGATTGTGATTAACAAGAATTTATTCCCATTTGTAGTCATTTGAAAATTATTCCTTTGAATGGCCAATGCATTGCCTGGATGACAGCAATTCATTTTATAATATAATTTCATTTTGTTTTGACAGTTGGTTCTAGGTAAAGTAAAAGGAAGGAAATGGAATTAAGTACAATGTACCACTTGCAGTTTTTATAATAAAAGCAGACGCACATTGTATGGATCAATGGCAAGGCCCTCTGGTAGAGCAGGAAGATACTGCATCTCTCATTAAAGTGTTTTAAAAGATTGTATTGTATTGGAGGGTAATGCAAACTGAAAATGAAGCACCATTCCAGAAATGTACCCTTTAACCCATTGAGGATGTATCACAAGTAAACATGTAGGCAGGTGTCTATGGGGAATGCGTGTTGTTGTACATGTAGCAAAATCAGTCTGTCTTTTAATGGGAATATCCATAGTACAGTAGTTGCCTGAAATAGAAACAATCTATATTGAATCTTTGGGCCATCGAAATTTAACAATTTGGTGGCCTGACACTAATATTTAGTGGCACTGGGCTGCCATGGGCCTACCACTTTTGTTGAGCCCTGAATTGCAGGCTACTATAGCTGGGTGATTTTACTTTCTGTCAAATGAAATTGAGCTGCGGCTTTGAGAACTTGCCTTGCATTTGCCTGAGCTCAGTTTATAATAATGATGATATTGATATGATTTATATAGCGCCAAATCCACTCTGCAGAGTGCTCTAGGTGTGGATGGAAGAGAAGCACACTGTTCTGAACATGTGACTTGCCTAAATATAGCTAAAGACCCACAATTAAGACTTCAAATGTACAATGTTGTCTTTGTAGCAACTAATCCACAAGATTAGAGGAAGTGAAACAAAAACAACAAAAAATACTGGTTTCCTGCAGACTGTTGCTTTGAAAACATAAATCTCAATTACATTTTTACTCAGAAGCATGTACATACAACGTGTACTAGTCTTGTACATGTATACAGGATTTGACACAAACTTGTATGTGTAGTGGCCCATTCTGGCCACTGTGTGACATATTCATGACCCCCCCTCCCCCCCCCCCCCCCCAAAAAAAAAACAAAACACACAAACAAACAAACAAACAAACAAAAAACAAAACAAAACAAAACAACAACAACAACAAACAAACAGACAAAACCAAACAAACCCCTCCAAAAAAAAAAAAAACAACAAACACAAACAAACAAACAAAAAGCACACACAAAAAACCCCCAGATAATTTACATTTGTAACTTGGCCCAAAATAGATTAAAGCATCTAAGAAAAACAAAACATTTTGCATCAACGTTACCTTCAAGGCCACCAAAGGGTAAATTTGATGGCCCAAAACCAATTTCCAGTGGCCCTGGGTCACGAGGACGCTGGTCATGTTGAGGCCTGGTATGGATGCAGGAACAAGAACAACAGCTCAGTAAAGATTGAGGACAATGCCCTTTGTGCAAATTAATAGTTATAGTGATTGTTTTGAAAGGGGAATATCAAACGATTTTGGTAAATTATCATATTGACACTTTAGATTGTAAATTGTATGAAATGAGGTACATATATTTTGTGCTTTCTTGTAATTTTCAATGTTTTAAATGTACACTGTGTACGGTACAGAGCCTGTAAAAGTGCTTTGACCTCTCAGTTGTTTTGCATGAAACACAACTGTGACCTGATTTTTTTTTTTTAATGCTCCACACACATTGTTTTTAGATTCAATGAAGTCATAATTATCAAACGATTGTGGGTTTTAGGAGAGTGAACACACATAATATAGTAAAGTAGAACACAGGGATGTTTATTTTTTTAGGCAAATCGGAATATCTGTACACCAAGTATACATTTTTATAGATCTGGTGGAGCTGTAGCTGGATGGACAAACTACAACATTTATCACTGCAGGACAATTCGTCAAAGTTAAAAAAGGAAAGAAAAAGAAAAGAAATTATGTAAAAAAAAAAATCAGCATTATAGGTAATACAATGTCTATATGTACAATGTACTTTCCAGCATTTGGCTTTGTTGAAACTACAATGTACAAGTGTATGTCAATTAACAACTTCAGGAGATGTGTAATTTTCATTTCTTTTTTAATTTCTTCATTTAGAATTCTCTGTAGTATTTTCTTTGCATCAATTGTTCTGCAATGATGCCAGTGCTGGAACTTTAAAATTCATACCATTAGAATCTCACAGATTTTCTATTTTTCCTCAAAATTCACTTTAATACATACAATGTATGGATACAATGTACAATGTGTGTATGTTCTACAGTTGTACTCTGATATTGCTACGCTCACTCAAACTACATACCAGGTATTGTTCATTGACCATCCAGGCACATGGTGAGTTGCTGCAGTAAACTGATACAATGTACCAACACTGTGACATTAACTCAGTGTACAACGTACAAATATAGAATTGCAGACATCTGAGCCAAGTTTTTATTTTCAATTATCTCTTATCCATTCCACTTTCCCCTCGGGGTGTGGTTTATGTAGTAGAGACATAATGATAAGGAAATGGAGCAGTTTTTGTCCCCGCCGAACAAGTTCGAGCAGGGGACTATGAAACGGGCTCCGTACGTGTGTGTGTCTGTGTGTCCGTCCGTCTGTCTGTGCGTCCGTGTGTGATCAAAATGTTCAATTTGCTACTTCTCTGTCATTTATGAGCCAATTTTGATTCTGTTTACTTTATATGATAGCACTACATGGGAGCTTTGAAACTTCTACACAGAATTTCAGTTGTGACCTTTGACCTTGACCTTTGACCTATATTGTACATTCGCTACAAAATGCTACTCCTTCGCTATTTCTAACCTGATTTCGATTCCGTTCGCTTTATGTGATGGCACTAGGTGAGGGCTTCAAAACTTCTACACAGAATTTTGACCTTTGACTTCTTTGACCTTTGACCTTGATTTTTTTCCTATATTGTACATTTTGCTTCAAAATGCTACTCCTTCGCCATTTCTAACCCGATTTCGATTCCGTTTGCTTTATGTGATGGCACTAGGTGAGGGCTTCAAAACTTCTACACAGAATTTTGACCTTTGACTTCTTTGACCTCTGACCTTGATTTTTGACCTGTATTGTACATTTTGCCGCCAAATGCTACTCCTTCGCCATTTCTAACCCGATTTCAATTCCGTTTGCTTTATGTGATGGCACTAGGTGAGGGCTTCAAAATTTCTACACAGAATTTTGACCTTTGACTTCTTTGACCTTTGACCTTGATTTTTTACCTATATATTGTACATTGGCTACAAAATGCTACTCCTTCGCCATTTCTAACCCGATTTCGATTCCGTTTGCTTTATGTGATGGCACTAGTAGGTGAGCGCTTCAAAACTTCTGCACAGAATTTTGACCTTTGACTTCTTTGACCTTTGACCTCGATCTTTTTATCTGTATTGTACATTTTGCTACTAAATGCTACTTCCGGCGGGGACATATATTACGCACCGCGTAATTTCTACTTTTCCTTGTTACGCTGTACACTGTCTATTGAATCTACAATTGTACATGGTGGGTTTTAGTATGTACAAGTATAAGTGTACCCTGGTACATTTTTGTACTCTTGTAATGCACTTGTAATGTAAACTTGTGCAGAGTAACAAAAGTGTTACAGATTTGTAAGTTTACAAATCTGACCAAACAGACATGCGGCTGTACGTGGCGTACTTACAATGTTCGCATAGTACAATGTACAAACATTAATTGAGATATATTGTGTCGTGTGTACTGACTAGGCTGAATAATACACTGTGCATGTAATGTTCAAATTTATTAAAAAAAAACAAACAAACAAACAAATTCAAGCACATCACATGTATACATTGTAGCGTTTGAGAGACTTTTGTGTGGATAGACTTGGAAGTATCTCTATGCATGCTATACAATTTCTTGTACATGTGCATACGTACTGTACATGTATGTACTGTACAAACTGTAACACTGCATGATTTATTTCAACATTATCGAATACAATGTACCGTTGTACACTGTGCACTGTATGCTTGAATGGTATAAAATCCAGAACGGAACATTTCCCCTTTTTAAAGCATAATGTAGCTTTTGTTTCAGTCCCTGGAAGGTTGTAGCATAATAGGAAATGCAAAGCCAGATTGATAGTGTTTTAAAATGAAAATGTGTAAAAATCATGAATTCCAAACAATGTTGAAATTGGCTTTGATGGAAATAACAAATGAAAGGAAAAAAATCTATGGTTTCATTATTAAATTTGACTGAAGCTATTATTCCACACTATTTGCAGTTATGGGTTGAGGATTTCTTGCTTTTCAAGTCTACCCTGTACCTTTGACACCGTTTATACCATTTACACACATTTTTTTTTTTCAAAAAAACCCCAAGAATTCTCAGACAATAAATCAAAAAGAATGTCTTTCGTCCTTTCCATCCTTCTTATTTTTTCTTGTTGCATAGCAATATCAAATGGGATAAAGATGATTTCGTCTTGAAGGAAAGGGTTGCACTAGATCCTGGATTATTTGCGTAAAATACAGAGAAAGCCAGTTATAACAAGCCTGTGTGAGATGGGCTACCCTTTATAAAACATTGAACTTGGCAGTCCAGGGGCCTGTTTCATAAAACTTGTCATCAGTGACAAGTTGTCATGTACAAGTGTAGAATTCAATGTGACAAGCTACTGAAATCCTTGCATCTGATTGGCTGAGAGCAAATTTGTCATAGAAATGTGGCAGTTGTCACTGATGACAAGTTTTATGAAACGGGCCCCAGATTTTCTATTAATCTTCAATACGGTACTGTATTTAGCTGGACTCTTTAAAGGCACTCAGTCGTGGCGAGTGGTTTGTGCGGCACGGAGACGAACGCAACACGCTGCCTCCCCCATTCTGTATCAAATCAATGGGTCAGCGAACAAAACGCGTAGGCTACAAGAGCGCTCTCTGGCTAATCTCCTAAACCCAAAATGGCTGTCCGAGCGAGCCACATGAGCTTCCGAATGGACGCACACACTCAGTGCGCATGCGCATGAAGAGAGGCCAAAAGAGCCACGCGTCTTCTGGCCTCTCTCCTCCAATCACCGCAGCTCGCGGTGACAATGTGTATGATGCGTACACACACATGCACACACACACACACACACACACACACACACGCATCTTCTGGCCTCTCTCCTCCAATCACCGCAGCTCGTGGTGACAATGTTTGTGTATGATGCGTACACACACATGCACACACACACACACACACGTGTCTCAGTGGCAGCATTGTCCCACACGTTTTATGGATATAGCACCGAGTCTGCATGGCATTGCGCAATTGCATGCACAAACTTCGGTCGTTCGGAGTTTACGTACCATTAGGGATGGCGATCGGCTGCCTTTAAAGTACATCATTGTTTTTATATACAAGAGGTTATAACAAGGTATGTAATAGCGGACTTGGCCACCAAATTAGACTGGGGTTCCCGTGTATTGTAGGCACAAACTAGTTGAAAAATAGATGTCATTTCACTTGCGGTCACCTGTCTACAGCATAACGTAGTCCACCCCACAAAGACCCACAACTAGCAAATGAGCGAGTGATGCTACTAAAGCCCATTTTGTGTTAACAGTCAGCAGTTTGGCTGTTGAACAGTGAACAGACACATTGTGCCATGCCTTAAAAGCATCCCTTTTAATAGTGAGCAAAGCTTAACAAAACTTTGTGCAGTCATTTTATACACAAACTGTGATTGCAATACATTTAATAATACACATATGTGTACACTGTGCATGACAGTTATGAGTCACTGCAGTGATAAAATCTGTAATTTCTATTTCTCAGACGAGCTACAATATTTTACTCTGATTCTAGTTCTGTGGTTTGTGACAATCCCCCTGCTTTGGAAGTGCTCAAAACAAGAGCCTTTCCTTTTCCCTTTCCTATTTTTTTTTTCCAGGACTTCTTGTCCTTAAGAGATACATGTACAACTGTACACTGTATCTGTCAGGCAGATATAAATATCTGATATCCTTCCTTATATGTGGTAATGGTAGTTTTTATTCAGGAGTGAGTGCACATAGATGGAGTATTCACTGCATAATGAAGAAATGATACGTAGTACATGTACAATGTATGTACAATGTACATGTAATTGTGGGAATACCCAGGTAGGTGTTTTGTCTCACCTCCCTGGAATACCACAGCACAATAAAATTCAATGTAACAAACTATTTTTGTGTTATTTTCATACCATAATCAGACCCGAGAACCACTTTATTGGGACAAATTTTGGGAAACACATTCAAAGTCAATACTACAACTAGTGCAGAAAGATTGGTGTAAGGTTTAACACCCTGGGTGTAGAATCTAACACTGATCAAGTGTCAATAGAGGACCACATGGACAGGTGTAGAAAGTACCGGTACATTTACATTGTATGTTTTGATGGTGTTGAAACGTGCAGTGTTAATTTGACATTGTAGCTGGTGATATTTTTGACACTGTGCTGGTGTTAATTCAACAATGACACTACTGTACATGGTGTTGATTTGATATTGCAGATTGTCAATAGTAACACCCAATCAGTGTGAGATAGGAGACCACACCAACCTGGTATACTGGTCCGGTTCCAGTAAGGAACGTTTTTTAAGAATCAGTTCCCAGGTGAGAGAGAAAGGAAGACAGACAATGGGGTACACGCAGACTGATTTCATAATCAATAAATTATCATAAGATTTGACTTTATAACTGTAAAGTATGTCCCCCCCCAAAAATTACAACCAGATTTTTGCATTTATAACTTCCAATATGATTACACTGAATGCTACTTCAGGTAAAAAAAAAAAAAAAAAAAAAAAAAAAAAAAAATCATACCTTTATTTTGCAGAAAACCCCATGCAATTTGGTTAAGTGGTTACAGACAAATGTAGTTCAAAGCATGTCATATGTTTGATTCTTCCAAGTTTAGCACTTTGGAACTGCATATTGATCTGTGAACACAATGGATAGAACTTGGAGGGAAGAGATTCCCGACATGCGCTATAAAATGTCTATTCTCTTTTACCACTGAAGCAAATCGCATGGGATATTCTGTAAGATGTGGGTAAAAAGTTATAGTTTCATACCCTGAAATTGTATTTTGGATCGATTCACGATTTCTAAAATTAACGTTGACAGAGGGTCACGTTGTATTTCTTATTTTTTTTCCCAAATCCTGCAGAGGCATTATGGAGGGATCTCAAATGGCAGCCTACAGTCCCGTCACCACGACGATAACAGCTGATGGGGAGAATGGAGTAGCTCAGGATGGAGTTCGTCATAAAGGGGGTGCAGGAGCAGCCAATCGCAGAACGCTCATCGTGGTTGGCATAGTGATTCTTGTCATCCTTACCATCATCATCATTGCTGTCGCGGTCGCCGTCACAAAGCGCTCAGCAGAATCATCATGTAAGATTGTGTTTTCAGTATTCCCTATGTTACTACATTCTATAAAGTACTGTATACGCCAAATATTTTGCGAGGTTTTTATTTTCTGGATTTCGTGAGTCAGGTGCTATTAGTGATAAAAGACACATGATAATAATGACTCTGATCCAAATTTTTATGTGATGCACACATAAACTACATTTCTCCGTTCAGTACAGTACTCCACAATCGCAAATTTAACCACTCGCAAGATCGATTTGCGAAAATGTACACTTGCTAATGGCGTATACAGTACCCAATTACGGATTTCTTTGACCAGTCAACATATGATACCCTAAAAAACGTGATGATAACGCAGAAATATACGAATTTCGGCTCACTCACTCGTACTAATTTAGAGTATTTTGTCAAGTCCTCAGTTTGTTAGTATACATGTAAATCGTTATCTATAAGGCCGTAACTATATCTTGATTAGAATTGTAAGATTAAATAACTAAAAGATGACAAGCATTCCATGTTTTGAAAGCTAAAATACAAAAATTTTCAGCTTGCTCGCTATGCTCGCTCGCAAAAATTTATCAAAATCAATTGCATTTAAATCACCCTCAAAATACCCCTTTTAAATGCTTGAAAAAGCATATCATGTGGACTTTTTTTTTTTTAAGTCCCTACCAGGATGGGATTGGGGTTGAACACTTTTTCAGAAATAAGGAGCGCAATTTTTGGGCTTGCCCGGGCGGCGTTTTCCCTAGATACGCCACTTGTTAGGTCCCATCCGAGGGACACATTGTACAGCATGTACAATTATCCTATCAGTGAACTTGATAATATACAAATGATGCACAGGATAGAGTGCGTTAGTGTAGGCGTAGTGCACTCGAGGGTATTTACAATTGTGAAACATGCACGAGGCGAAGCCGAGTGCATGTTGCACTACATTGTAAATACCCGAGAGTGAGCTACGCCTACACTAACGCCACGAAATAATCCTGTGCATCATTTGTTTTATAAAATGGGTCGAAAATTCGAAAACTAACATCATTTTTCAGCGTTTTTCACGTACCTTTGTGGGTCAAGACGTCCGAAGATGTTCGTCCCAAACTTTTACGCACGTCGCACTCGCGGAAGTCCCGCACATACAGTACAGTGTGTATAAGTATAATGGGGGGTTGGGTTTCCGGACACCCGCATGAAAACTTACTTATTTTACATAGAATATGCACCCTTTACCTTAAAGACTTGATATAGACTCCTCATATAGGCCTACTAGACAACATACTCTGGAAAACGGCGTGAGAATTAACCTGCTAAATCGTTGGATTTGCTCTTCAAAGTGACTCCATGTACGCGTCCGGTCCCATAACGCTTGGTCTACTGTACTGTACAAAGTGTACGTATAGTACAGTATACGTACGTACGCCACATATGTTATGCACAAGGGAAGACAGGCCGGCCGGCCGGCAGCCCGAACTAGAAGTTGTTTACAGGATTGACAGCGCGTACGCGTATACATGCAATTCATCAAAGGAGCCGCCGCGCGCACAGACGATCGGCAATCTACCATAGGATTACAGGCAGTGCAGTTGTACTGAAGTAAAGGAAGGAGGTGTGTCTCATTTCAGCGCTTCCTATTGGCTACATTCTTGAACCCATTTTATAAAATGACATCATGGGAATAATGGTCTCAATATATTGAACTCAAAACTACACGGCCATTTACCAGACTTGTATGCATTTTCCAGCAGAAAAGTCCAGTTGGAACTTGATGCAATAGGATGATTTGATATAATTTGGACTACTGAAAGGGTCAAAGGTCACAAGGGAAGCTAGATCTGTACCTGGTTATTTTGGCATTGCATTGCAATTGTTTGGGTACAAGAGTACATGTATTGTTGACCACACAATGTAGTCAAATTGCTTTTAATTAGATTTGTCTTGTTTGTTTGTTTGTTTGTTTATGGTAAAGTTTGGAGCTTCTTTCTTTTTCTTAGCCTCTGCAGTTACGCTAAACACCACAATGGCTACACCTACGTCCATGAAAGGAACTATGACAACAAAAATGGTAAGTTGAATAAAAAAGAAGAATTATGACAGACAGGACTTTAACAGGACAAGTCCACCTTCATAGACATATTTGTGGATTGAGTGAATGCAGCGACATTTATAATAGAACACATCAGTGAGGATTCGAGGAAAATCGGGCAATCCAATCTAACGTCATGAATTTATGAAGTTTTTGCTCAGTTATTGCTGGATAAAAAGACTACTACAGCATGTGATGTCACATGTGTACAAAACGATATAAAGAAAATATAATAAGATTCAAGATATTTTCGTTTTCTCCTACTGTATAATAAAAGAACACTTGATTTGCCTCCGTCAGACTGCAGGGAGAATGATGTTACACTTATTATGTTGGTGACATATTGAGGAAATGTGTACTTTCAGAGAAAACACATTAAATTTTGTGAAATTCTCTTTTACTTTTCTTGTACCATTCTACCCATGTGACATCAATCACTGCTGTAGTCTTCTCATCCAGCAGTGACTGGACAGATACTAATAAAATTTCATAACTTTTGAATGGATTGTCCCATTTTCCCCAAACTTTCACTGATGTGTTCCATATTGCTGTGACATTCACTCAATCTACATGACATGAAGTTTGACTTGTCCTTAAATGTATTAGCCCACATTTGTAAACCTGCAGCAATTGGTCTCATAGTTAGCATGGAGTTTGGGTATGATTGCAGTAACACCTGTGCAAAATTTCGTTCCAATTAGTCCATTACTTTCATAAAAATAAATGAAAATGCATCGTATGCATGCGTATAACGCTCGCTAGCTCCGGTCCACGTACGTACTACATGCATGCGATACATGTGTGGGAAAGTTACGTAGCTAGCCCGCGCTCGTAATTCGATTTTGGGTCGGGTTGACCCGGTTTGAAAATTGATTTTAAAACGATGATTTTCTCTCTTTTATCGAATGGTATAGACAAAGAGCGACAGGTGAGGTACAACGTATGTTACTATTATAACTTGTACTTGAAGTCATATTGGACCTATTTTATGCAGTTTTTATTTTCGTGGGTTTGCAAATGTGGGCTAATACCTTTAAAACACCTCAACTGCCACTTCTTCTCTACACTGTACAAGCTGATTGATATTGATAAAGTGCAATCAATAACAAACTGCATGTTGAGGGTGTTCATTTCTGTCATGCATCTGTCACCCTTGGAGGTAGTGGAGGCATTATTGTATCCCCCGAACAGAGTTCGGAGGATACTATGGATTTGGCCTCGTCGCGCCGCGTCCGCGTCCGCCGCCGCCGCCGCAGAGATTTCCTTGTGAGCGCTCTACCGGCTGCGTTTCTTTTCCGATCATCTTCAAAGTTGGCATGAAGGTGTATTATGATTAGATGAAGACGCCTATTGTTTTTGGTGATGGCGCCCTCGCTTGTTCCGTCTGTATACATGAAAAGGTAAATCCAATAGGGTCTGCTTGTGAGCGCTCTACCGGCTGCGTTTCTTTTCCGATCATCTTCAAAGTTGGCATAGAGGTGTATTATGGTTAGACGAAGACGCCTATTGTTTTTGGTGATGGCGCCCTCGCTTGTTCCGTCTGTATACATGAAAAGGTAAATCCAATAGGGTCTGCTTGTGAGCGCTCTACCGGCTGCGTTTCTTTTCCGATCATCTTCAAAGTTGGCATGAAGGTGTATTATGGTTAGACGAAGACGCCTATTGTTTTTGGTGATGGCGCCCTCGCTTGTTCCGTCTGTATACATGAAAAGGTAAATCCAATAGGGTCTGCTTGTGAGCGCTCTACCGGCTGCGTTTCTTTTCCGATCATCTTCAAAGTTGGCATAGAGGTGTATTATGGTTAGACGAAGACGCCTATTGTTTTTGGTGATGGCGCCCTCGCTTGTTCCGTCTGTATACATGAAAAGGTAAATCCAATAGGGTCTGCTTGTGAGCGCTCTACCGGCTGCGTTTCTTTTCCGATCATCTTCAAAGTTGGCATGAAGGTGTATTATGGTTAGACGAAGACGCCTATTGTTTTTGGTGATGGCGCCCTCGCTTGTTCCGTCTGTATACATGAAAAGGTAAATCCAATAAGGTCTGCTTGTGAGCGCTCTACCGGCTGCGTTTCTTTTCCGATCATCTTCAAAGTTGGCATGAAGGTGTATTATGGTTAGATGAAGACGCCTATTGTTTTTGGTGATGGCGCCCTCGCTTGTTCCGTCTGTATACATGAAAAGGTAAATCCAATAGGGTCTGCTTGTGAGCGCTCTACCGGCTGCGTTTCTTTTCCGATCATCTTCAAAGTTAGCATGAAGGTGTATTATGGTTAGACGAAGATGCCTATTGTTTTTGGTGATGGCGCCCTCGCTTGTTCTGTCTTTATACATGAAAAGGTAAATCCAATAGGGTCTGCTTGTGAGCGCTCTACTGGCTGCAGTTCTTCTTCAATCATATTCAAACTTGGCATGAGGTGTATTATGGTTAGACGAAGACGCCTATTGTTTTTGGTGATGGCGCCCTCGCTTGTTCTGTCTTTATACATGAAAAGGTAAATCCAATAGGGTCTGCTTGTGAGCGCTCTACTGGCTGCAGTTCTTCTTCAATCATATTCAAACTTGGCATGAGGTGTATTATGGTTAGACGAAGACGCCTATTGTTTTTGGTGATGGCGCCCTCGCTTGTTCTGTCTTTATACATGAAAAGGTAAATCCAATAGGGACTGCTTGTGAGCGCTCTACTGGCTGCAGTTCTTCTTCGATCATCTTCATACTTGGCATGGAGGTGTATTATGGTTAGACGAAGACGCATATTGTTTTTGGTGATGGCGCCCTCGCTTGTTCCGACTTTATACATGAAAAGGTAAATCCAATAGGGTCTGCTTGTGAGCGCTCTACTGGCTGCAGTTCTTCGATCATTTTCAAATTTTGACATGAAGGTGTATTATGGTAAGATGAAGAGGACTATTGTTTTTGGTGATGGCGCCCTCGCTTGTTCCGTCTTTATACATGAAAAGGTAAATTCAATAGGGTCTGTTTGTGAGCGCTCTACTGGCTGCAGTTCTTCGATCATCTTCAAACTTGGCATGAAGGTGTATTATGATAAGACAAAGATGCCTATGGTTTTTGGTGATGACGCCCTCACTTGTTCTGTCTTTATACATGAAAAGGTAAATCCAATAGGGTCTGCTTGTGAGCACTCTACTGGCTGCAGTTCTTCTTCGATCATCTTCAAATTTGGCATGAAGGTGTATTATGATAAGACAAAGATGCCTATGGTTTTTGGTGATGGCGCCCTCGCTTGTTCCGTCTTTATACATGAAAAGGTAAATCCAATAGGGTATGCTTCTTGATGCTGTGGGTTCGGGGGATACATGTGCTCGGCTGCGCGACCATAAAGTCCATCAAGGTAAAAGTTCATTGAACTCTTTGTGATTTTTTTTTAAAACTTACAATTTTGTATACTGTGTTTTCTAGGAATGTTGTGAATTGTAGAGGTAATTGATATAAACTATTTCAAATGAAATGGTAGTGGTGGAAGATCCCATTAAAGAATAAATATTCCAGTCTGTAATTCAGGAAAGAAAGATCAGTGTTGATCTAGGACGTATAAACTTATGTGCAGGGTAGAAATGAATCAAAGATTGCTTGCACGAACATGGTAGGGATGAAGAGTCAAGGTCAAAATTAATAGAACTCTTCTTGAAAAGGTCATTCTCAAGCACATTCTCACAACTTTATCTAGGAATGTTCAGTGCAAAGTGTTGTAAGAAGCTACAGGTATTTGTACTGTATACGCCATACACAACTGTACTGTATGGCGAGTCTAAATTTTCGCGAATTGAGACTTCCTGTCAATTTTGCGAGTGGTTAAAGTCGCAATCGTGGAGTCCTGTACTGAACGGAGAAATGTATGCTACATGCATACATTGCATTTATGTCAGGATCAGAGTCAATATTTTCCCATGTTTTTAATTTTGCGAATATCAGCTGCTTCACAAGATTCGCGAAAATAAAAACCTCACGAAATATTCACCGTATACAGTAATCACTAGTGAAGGTCAAAAGATACCAATAATTTTAAAAACTCACAATTACATTGCGTATATTTTTATCGTGGGTATGTACACACCTGCATAGCCAAGGGGGCGGTCTCTCACCTCCCCCCCCCCCCCCCAAGATTTAGAAGGCGACATAAGAAAATAAATGAATAAAAACAATAAGAAAAGTCAAGTTTGTGAATGTTCTCAGTCATCCAGGTAAATTATCTCATGAACTATATCAGTAAATCTAGTCAACTGGACTTACTTGTAATTTGGAGTAGCAACGTTCCGAAATTCCCTGACCCTGTTACGGGTCAACGATTAATTGCCGCCAATGATCAGTCGTCCTGATGAAGCGTGCCGGAGAGGATGTGAAATGTCGCTACTCTATATTACAAGTTTGTCCAGTTTACTAGATTTACTGATGCTTAAGGAAAGTAAAGTTGTTGGTAATATGCATGTGAAGCAGCTCCCTTCAACCTTTTCTAAAGTAATATTATATTGTCCAAATATTTCACCTAAAGTATGCACCAGATCATTGACTTTCAGTTCTGAAAATGCAAAATCTCTCTTGGGAGGGGGATACCCCCTTCCACACCCTCCCCCTCTTTGCCCCTTTCCCTACCTTTAGTACACCTTTCAGATTGATATAGAATTCTGAATAATTCTGAGTGAACAAGACTTGTCACCTCATTAAAAAATAAAAAAATAAAAAAATAAAAAAATTCAAAGTTCCCTCATGTACAATTTGGGAATTATACCCTTTTCTTGCTCAGTTCTCTCTTCCCACCTCCCTGCTCAGTTCCTTTCCATATAGATTTAGAACAATTTTCAGACATTTTTCCTGACATTTCATCAAATATGCGTATACAACATACATTGTACTATTTCAATTTCAATTTCAAAAATACAAAAGCTTCCTCATATGGGAAGGATGGGAATAGCCCTCTCCCAAGCCTTCCACCTCCTTGCCCCCCCCCCCCCCCCCCAGCATAGACTATGGCTACACTTTGAAGATTGAGAATTTTCCAATAATGTATGCCACAAAATATGTGCACCAGATCATTTAACTACAATCACTTCAAAATCTCCCACATGTGGGAGAGGGAATTGGGCTTGTAAACCCTCTCCAACATCCACCTACTTGGTGTCCATCCATAGACTTGCTACACTTCTCTGATTGACAAATTTCCAGATATTCCAACAAAAAATGTGTGCCAGATCATTAAATTTCAGTTCTGAAAGTGAAAAATCTTCCGCAAATATGGGGGGGGGGGGGGGGGGGGGGGTTATCTCCCACCCTTCCATTGCTTGGTCTTCTCTATAGACCTAGTGCACTTAAGGGAATGACAATTGCTGAATATCAGGTCTATAAATGTGAACACACCCTCGTGTGGGAGGAGGAATACCCCCCCCCCCCCCCCACCCCGTTCCTTTTTGATATTCATTGTATACAAATAGATGCAAGAAATGTATTTTAATGATATCCTCTTTTTTTTTGGTGGGGGGGGAGGGGGGTAAATTGTTGAATAATCTTCATCAAAATACTGTTTCGTTACTTTACCAGTGGAACTGTTTCCGGATGATAAAACATGCAAAAACATGCATCGAATTGCACATATAAAACATCAAAATGCAAAAAGTTGTCACTGCGAGAGAGGGGACACCCCCCTACCTCCACCGAGAGAAAAGCCATCAATGTTTATCCCCTCTCTGTAGTAGCCACCTGTCTATAACAGCCATATGACATTTTTTGTCTCCCTTGGGTGGCCGCTATAGACGGGTTTGACTGTACTTTATTTGAATTATGTGTCATGGTCTAACACCTCATACACCTCATTCATCATTTTCCTCCCTTGGGTGTGTCCTCTCTGATACCAGACCACCACACCCACACCCATGAGTACAACCCTCGGACCCCCGGGGTTCTTCGATGGTAAAATTGTGCTTGATCGGCAGTACTATAATGCCTATGATGATGAGCAATCCCCAGAATATACTGCACTCAAGACTGGATTCACTGAGGCGGTAAGTTGTGCTCTCCACTGTGCTATTTTTTTCTTTTCTCTCTCTCTCTGTTCCCAGTACCTACGAGTTTGGATAATAGTTTCAGGAATTCCCAAAAATCTTCTTCTCCTTTAAAAAAAAAAAATGATTGATAGATTTTATGATACAGGGGAAACTCGGTATAACGAACACTGCTATAATGAGATATTGGTTATAACGAGGAAATTTTCTCGGTCCCAAATTTCCTTCCACACAAGTCTATGTAAAATGCTACTCTTATAGCAAGATCGGCTATAACGAAATAACTGCTATAACGAGATAAATTTTGTGACTTCCAAACAAAGAAAAACATAGTAATTCAAACCTGCTATAGCGAGGTAAAGCAAAATGCCTTCGGTAAAGCTTTACTTCGCCTGTGCTATCATCTTCCGAGATTGTAAAGCTTGATGCGCCAAAAACTGTCTTGTACACACATAATCATTTTCTTCAGTGCACTCCAGCTAGCACTGCATGTTGTACGTGTGAAGTGTGTGTGTGCACGCACACTGATACATGCAGAAAATGTGGTGGGACGGCCATATGTATACATGACATCATCATGACGTTTAGCAGGTGTGAGGCAATCTGATGCTGTGATTGGCCTTCTACTTAGGGAATTCCCCGTCTTCACACACACACACACGCAGTCATAATGTATATACAGAATGTGTCACATACACGCACAGCATTGTGCAGACCATATTCAAGCTTTCCACACAACACACACCCATACGATAACCACATACCAATCCACAGACGATCTTGATACAATCGCAAGGTATATAGATTTACAAATTCAAACATCTACAATTAATAAGAAACACATTCTTGATATTGGATTTCCTTGGCGAAAAACATCTTCTTACCCATAAAGGTGAGTAATTCCCTCACACACAATATCAAGTTATCAGTATTGATTGAAATATGATGGGTAGTCCCACATATGCAAATTAATGTCTTTATTTTATGCCTTCTTTTATGCCTACTGATATAACAAGATATGGGCTATAACGAGGAAAATGACTCGGTCCCGACCATCTCGTTATATCGAGTTTCCACTGTATAGTTATCAATATGGCACTTTCAAAGGGAATTAAAAACTTGTTAAAAATTTTTGTCTGAAAAAAAAAAGTGTACCATTCAAGCACAACAGTTATAAAAAAAATGTGAAGAAATTCAACATGCATTCACTTTTTAGCATAATAAAAGTACAGTTGATTAGAAACATGCTTTCAGAAAGCAGGGGGAATAATCACTACCCTTGAACTATGTCAGTATCAAGTTGATGGAATGTGTAATTTTAATGAAAAATGAATTTTTGTGGAATTCTTTTTATATTTTCTTTTCTTTATAATTGTTGTCCACACATGACATCATGAACTCTAGTAGTCTCCTAATATCCAGTAATTACAATTAATAACTTTTGCATTGATTGTCCGATTTTCCTCAAACTTTCACTGATGTGTTCTACTGATGTTACTGCTTTCACTCGATAAACATTGCACTTTGGGTTTTGGTTTCCTTTAACAAATTTTTGATTTACGCCTTTGTTTTGCTGCATACAGATGAATGAGCACTTCAGCCAGCCTGAGTATCAACCCTTCTACTCAGGCACAGCAGTTAGTTACTTTCTGTAAGTTATTCCATTGTTCATTTTTATGCCTCCGCCCGAAGGGTGCCGGAGGCATTATTTTTTCGGGTTGTCCGTCTGTCCGTACGTCCGTTTAAAGTCTGTCCGCATTTGTTTATGCGATAACTTGAGTATTAGTGGAATTGTACCAAACTTGGTCCAGGTGTAAAGTATATGATGGGGCAATTACTTGATTAGATTTTGGGTGAAATCGGCTGAGGTCAAATTCAAAGGTCAAGGTCAAATCATGAAATTGTATCCATTTATGAGATAACTCAAGACTGGATGAAGCAAAATTTACCAAATTTTGTCTAAAGATGACATTTGATGGGGCAATTACTTGGTTAGTTTTTTAGTGAAATCGGCCTGAGGTCAAAGGTCTAAAGTCAAGATCGAATCTTAAATGCAATAATTCAAGACTGGATGAAGCAAATTTCACCAAACTTGGTGTAAGGATGATATTTGATGGGGCAGTTAAGTAATTAGTTTTTGAATGAAATTGGTAAGAGGTCAAAAGTCAAAAGGTCAAGGTCAAATGCTCAACATTTTACTATTTTCATCATATCTATGCAATTCCTGAAGGTATTTTCTTGAAACGTAGTGTAAACATGTACAGTACTCTCCGCATAATCGGGTAGGCTCGAGCAGAGCGTTTCTTACCCGATTAAGCGGAGTACCCGATTAACGGAAGAACACGTCTCACTCACAATAGACACACACAATGTGTGTGTAAATGCATTTTACACTGCACCAAACACCTACACTGTATGCCTGCACGGCACATTATATGTAACTTACACTTGCTCAGTCACGAACAATAATTTACACTCATTTTATGGACAAATATGTCTTCAGAAAACTTTGTCGTTTGACTGTAGGCTCCTCGCTAACATGCAGGCGTTTTCCGAAATGAACATGTCTCTTTGCGTGCAATAATCACGTAGAACGTCGGGTTACTTTTCTAGAAGTGACCGGGGAATTAGGAGCTGGTGCATGGCCTGATTCTTGTTGCAAACTTATCGCATTGTGAATGTCGCTGCGGAGCACGGGATGAGCGCAAGTGTGTTCAACTCCTGTCTGTCTATGCAATTGTGAGTGTCAGTTCCACGTGTAATGTTCGTTTCTGTGTGTCAAGTCGGTACTTGTACATGTGTTTTCATGTTTAATCACTCCCCGAATGATGAGTCTTCTTTGCAAATTAAGCAGAGAATGCGATTAGCCGTGGAAAAATTGACATTCATGATTTCTTAAAGTGTTATATCTGCGATAAAATGTGGGTAGAAGTAAGATTAGAGGACAATTATTTACCCGTTTATGCGGAGAGGCAACCTGATTATCAGGTAATTTTTCTGTGCATTGGAACTGATTATGCGGAGAGTACTGTACTACCAAATAAAGATTCTCCGGAGAAAATTTCAGGTCATGAGGTCAAAGGTCAGGTGAAAACATTAACATTTAACTTTTTATGCCTCTGCCAACGAAGTGGCCGGAGGCATTATGTTTTCGGGTCGTCCGTCCGTACGTCCGTCCCGTTTTGTTTTTGTCGATATCTCAAGAACCGTGTGGTGGTTTTACATCAAACTTGGTATGATGGTATATCCTGGGGGGATAATACTTTGTTTGGATTTTAGGGTCACGGGGTCAAAGGTCAAAGGTCACAGGTTATTTTGTGGAAAAAAAACGGTTGAAAATTCATGTTTTTCTCCATATCTCGCAAATGGTTCAAGGTATCTTCATGGAACATAGTATAAAATGAGCGCCATGAGCATCATCATTGATGGACTTTCAGCGCTTTATAAGAGGCCACTATTATCATTTATTATTATTAAAAGTGTATATGCTTGTTCCAATGGACAGTGATTATCTAGGGAAGTTGGGGTCATGGTTCAGAGGTCAGGGGGTCAAAGGTCAAGGTCAACTCCTCAAAATATCACTACTTTCCTTATATTTATGGAATGCCTTAAGGGTTTTTTTTTCTAACTTGATGTATACATGTATTACCCAATATATATTCTGTGGGAAGTTTCTTGCCTAAAGGTCAAAGGTCAAAAGGTCAAAGGTCAAGTGAAAGTGTTGAATTGCACTTTTTCCTCCATATCTCAAAAGTAACTCAAGGTATCATCATGAAACTTACATATTTATGCATGTTCAACCTAACAGTGATTCTCTTTGGAACTGTGAGGTCAAAGGTCAAAGGCTAGGTTTAGATAATGCTATTTTCCCATTTGATACTGAAATTATACTTTTTCTCAATACCTTGAAAATTACTCAATGCATGTAACGTATAAAAGGGTCAAAAGTCAAGTAAAAATCATCAGTTCCCCAAATACCTGCACTCTGACATTTTAATCATTCATCCAATTGAACCTAGTTCTAGGAAAGTGAACATTCAGCACATTTGTGTCAAACCTGTCATTTTAATATTTTGCCAATTGTGTGAAACTGTCATCACACATTGTCAAGACATTGTACTATAGACCTATTAGGAGAACCATGCATTATGGCGGAGGCATATCAGTCGCCGTAGCGATATATCTAGTTTCTCCATATGATGTATCTCGCAAATAGTTCAAGGTATCTTCATGGAACTTGGTACATATACATGTACTAACTAGCAGGGATTATTGAGGGAATTTAGGGGTCATGGGTCAAAGGTCAAGGTGAACTCCTCAAAATTTCACTATTTCCCTATTAGAACCATGCATTATGGTGGAGGCATTTCTAGTTTATTGTCCCCGCCGAACGAGTTCGAGCAGGGGACTATGAAACGGGCTCCGTACGTGTGTGTGTCCGTCCGTCCGTGTGTCCGTCCGTCCGTGCGTCCGTCCGTGTGTCCGTGTGTGCGTCCATGTGTGATCAAAATCTGGAATTTGCTACTTCTCTGTCATTTATGAGCCAATTTTGATTCTGTTTGCTTTATATGATAGCACTACATGGGAGCTTTGAAACTTCTACACAGAATTTCAGTCGTGACCTTTGACCTTGACCTTTGACCTATATTGTACATTTTGCTACAAAATGCTACTCCTTCGCCATTTCTAACCCGATTTCGATTCCGTTTGCTTTATATGATGGCACTAGGTGAGGGCTTCAAAACTTCTACACAGAATTTTGACCTTTGACCTTGATTTTTGACCTATATTGTACATTTTGCTACAAAATGCTACTCCTTTGCCATTTCTAACCCGATTTCGATTCCGTTTGCTTTATGTGATGGCACTAGGTGAGGGCTTCAAAACTTCTACACAGAATTTTGACCTTTGCCTTCTTTGACCTTTGACCTTGATTTTTGACCTATATTGTAGGCCCTACATTTTGCTACAAAATGCTACTCCTTCGCCATTTCTAACCCGATTTCGATTCCGTTTGCTTTATGTGATGGCACTAGGTGAGGGCTTCAAAACTTCTACACAGAATTTTGACCTTTGCCTTCTTTGACCTTTGACCTTGATTTTTGACCTATATTGTACATTTTGCTACAAAATGCTACTCCTTCGCCATTTCTAACCCGATTTCAATTCCGTTTGCTTTATGTGATGGCACTAGGTGAGGGCTTCAAAGCTTTTACACAGAATTTTGACCTTTGACTTCTTTGACCTTTGACCTTGATTTTTTACCTATATTGCACATTTTGCTACAAAATGCTACTTCCGGCGGGGACGTATATTACGCACCGCGTAATTTCTACTTTTCCTTGTTGTCTGTGAAAAGGTTAAGAAATTACTCCTTTATGCAATGCAGAATGTTAAATGTGTATTGAAGTGTCCAACTGACAATACATTGATATTGTAAAGCACATATAAGGTATTGGCAATTTAAGTGAAACACACAAAAAATATAATTACATGTGTTATTGCACAATGAGAAATGTATTCAACACTGAGAAATTTTCAACAATGAAAGTTATTTATAGTAGAAAAACCTCTAAACTGAGCTAGTGTGTTTTTATACATGCATATCTGTTGCATATCCTCCTTTTTTTCAGCTGTAAAGTGTCATATTAAAACGTTTGAAGAGAATACAATTTTGCATGATGTTGTCAAGTATTTTGACAAAATTAAACTTACTAGTGCAAAGAGGACTAAATGTCAAAATAAAATTCAGTGTAACAAAAAAGCTGCTGAAAACTGCTAATCCATAAGCAGTTTGTAAGCTCAGGCCCTTTTTGACTCCAAAATAAAATTCAGGAATTTTGTCTTTATGAAAATTGAAGATCATACCTATGGGCTGTGGCAGGATATATTTATGTAGAATGAAAAGGTGGATGCATTCCAGACAGCTGCCTGCTAAAGTTGATCAGCCCTCGCCCTTTGTTTATTTCTGTGTTTCTCTATTAAACTTCCAGGAGTAATACTTTGGATGGCACACGAAGTCCACCAGTTACCGAGGTGAACTTCAGGACAACTGTACTGCACATCGGGAGGGGACTACCGGAATCCCTGACAAATACCACATCCCTGGTGCAATACACCGTCCTCCGCACTCAGATCTCCCCTGAACAGACTGCTGCTTAATGAGGGCGCTTGTAACCTTCTGAATGATATTGCAGGCTGGTGTTTGACAAAGCACTGCAGAACAAGTTTATATTTCCTGTTTGTATGTATTCATACAAACAGGATATGACTTTCTAAAAATATCTAACGGGCCCCCATTCTCAATATAGTCATTAATGTTGTCATTATGGAAGTCCGTCTATCTAAAGTGAGTTTCGGAAGAGGAAATATGTTTTTCCTTCCCTTCTTCACAAATCTTTGTTCTTAGGTATTTTCTTTCTGTCCAAAGGGTTCTCTGCCCCATGATTATCAATGTGTGATGGATACCAGTAAGTAACAGGTGTTCATATTGTTATTGTCATTATTGTGTTTTGCCTCTCCAACAGCAGGCCTGATTTTCTCCACTCTTTTTCACCCACACCCCCTCAGGCCCTTAAGTAGGGTGATCATGGACCCTCTTTGCCAGCATGAAAAAAAAAAAATAAGAGAAGAACAAAATGAAAGGGTAAAGAAACCATCCTTGTGAGGTGACTGTAGTGATGCACCAGAATTTTATATATATATATATATATATATATATATTTTTTTTTTTTTTTGCTTGTCAGCCGATGAAACCCAGAAGTGGCATGAGAAACAACAAAATTTCATGGGGTAGCCTTTTCCTTCCTTTGTTTGCTTGTGAGCTGATTAAACCTGGAAGTGGGAAGGAACTGGACATAAACTTGAACTACAAAGGTCCGCTCTTTCTAATTCTGAACCCTTGTTTAAAAATCCTACTTACGGGCCTGCCCCTCCACCAACCCTCTTCCCCCAAATAAAAGAAATTAAAAAATGACAGCACAGTATGTGATATCGATAGGTGCAATATTGACATTTCATTTGATACGTATGAAAAAATTATTTGTCAGATCATGTGACGCTCGGTGTAGAATGAAGGCACCTACCACAGATTCTTTGATCTGATTAGAAATTATGAAGTCAATTTTTGAAGTTGTTGATATTTGGTATGGAGTCAGAATTTGTTTTTAATCACTCTGGGTCGAGGATTGAGATACCTCTTCATCCTTCCCTTAACATTTAAGAGGCTGTTTCTCGGCAAGATGCAGAGAGATCACTTCAGTCTTGGAAGAATATGATGCACAGAAAGTCCTGCGGTCGACAGAGTTTAATAGTAGTTTTTGTGTTTTTGTTAGAATTTCATAGTTTAAATAGGATTTGTGGTCTTCGGTGTAGAAGACTTTTTTGTGTGTGTCTTTGGTTTGTTGTTGCTGTTTTTGCGACATGTCATTGTTACAAGGGAATTGCACTCTATTGCGTTGTGAAAACATGGGCCAGAATCCTCAAAGATCGTTTAGATCCGGTCTGCGGATTATGCAAATGTTGATTGTGTAAATGTGTTTGACATCATGTATGCATACACTCTGTACACATGTCCAATGATACACACACGCTGACACACGTGTGTGGGAGGAACGCTTGTTTCGTGCCTGCCTTTGTCCATGGACTCAAGTTAGGGGCTATGGATTTGATTTAAATTATCTTTGTGAATTTGGGCCATGATGGGAGTTATGAATGTACAGTGGACTCCCATTATAATGAAGTCCTTGGGAGCGCCAATTTTCTTTTGTAATATCAAAATTTCATTGTAACCAAACAAATACCGGTAACCAATAAAAAAAATTTAAAAAGTAGGTAGGATAGTGTGGCAGCCTGAATTTTTATTTCGTTGTAAGCAGAATTTCATTATAACCATGTTCATTATAATGGGAGTGCACTGTATGTGCAGTTTACAGTAAAATTGATTATCAGAAGGTTGCATTAGATGAGCACTGTTCTGTAGTGAGTACGTCACCCTTTTGGTTCTGGCATCGATAGGATCTGTTGAGCCATACTTGATACAGTGCACTCCCGTTGTAGGGTCCTCCATTATAACAAAATTCTGGCTATGTTGAAGTAAAAGTTGAGGCCCACACATAATCTTTTTTAATTGTTTATTTGGTCAATTATAGTGAAATTCATTACAGTGAAATAATCTTGTCGGTCTTTGTTATAACATTAGTCAGACACTCATGATTCTGGTTTTTGTTGTACATTTTAATATCATTATTCATGAGTGTTAATGATTGCAAGTAATCGTTCGTAGTAAAAAAAAAAAATTGTAATGGTTACAGATGTAGTAAGTAGAAAAGGAAGATCATGGATCAGTTTGGGGTTGCCTGCTGCAAAACTTTTAAGAAGCCACCAATGAAACTTCCAAGAAATAAATGAGAGTATCAGTCAGGCCCTATAAACATTATCTTTTTAAATTATCATTTTGATAGCATTTTTAGCAATGTAGATGATTTTTTTTTATTTGTTTTGTTGAAATTTCAAAATAGGAAAATTTCTACAAAAGTTTCCTCTATGTTTGGTGAATCGTTCATTCTGTGTGTGTGTGTGTGTGTGTGTGTGTGTGTGTGTGTGTGTGTGTATGTATTTGTATACTAGTATGTATGTATGTGTGTGTTGGTGGAAGAGGTGTGCATGCGTTTCTGGTTGCAGTGAAATTTTGAATGTACCAAGGACTGTCTTAATTATCCAGTGTACACGTTGTATATCAACTGATATGGAAACTGACATACTATGTTTAAACACGACTGCCGTCACTATGGAGGTGAGAAAACAAGTAATGAGTTTTGATGGTCATTTTGGTTGTTAAATTTTTGTGAGATTTTTCTTGCTCTTTTTATTCTGTATATGTTTGCACACAGTATATCAATTTGACTGTTATTGCATAATGTGGTTCTTGTTCATCTGTAATTATGCTTGCCTTTTTCTTAAGATTTTGATCTTTTTTATTTCCAGTACTCCGTAAAGTTTAATGAATTGCTTATTCAAGAGTAATAGTCTAAATGTTGTGCAATTAATATTTGGTGCTTCTACAGTAATTGAAAAGTTCTCAAGAAACCGGTAATGTACAATTATTACATTGAACTAGCAGCACCCGTGGAAATCCACGGGTCTGAGGGGTTTAATTTTTTTTTTCTCATAATACGATTTTGCACATTTTTATTGAAGAAATAAAAAGAAAAGTCTTCTCATTCTTTCGTTAATTGTGCTGTCTTCTAAATGACCACCCTTTCCAGAAATTTTATAATACATTTTTGTAGTATATGCCAGGCGATCCGGTCCATTGGTAGGGATCATTCCCGCCACTACTTGCTTTTATTATAGAACTTGAGTTTCGAGGGGTTATTTGCACCTATTGAAGTCCAACAGTTGTCTTGTTGCCCCTCACCCCTCCCCCCCCCCCTCACGCACACACACATTTCCACCTCCGCAGGGCAAAAAACAAAAACATTCAGGGAAAAATTACCAAAAACGCAAATGAGATTCCCCGAAAGTTCTGCCCACAGGTTGTTCCCGTCGAAACGGGAAGATATTAACACTATGACTTTGATTACCCCCTGCTCTTGCATCCACGCGGGCACCCGCGGGAATCCACGGCTGGTCTCAAGGCTTCGGTTTGTTTTGTGGTTTTTTTTTTTTCATGTTTCTTTTCCCCACGTTATGAGAGAAAAATAAGATATTTTCGTCTTCATAATTTTGCTCCCTCCTTTTTGTTTTTAATCACCAAAACTTGGCTTGATATATCATATTAATATAGAACTACATCTGCTTCAGATTGTACATTATCATAATTAATATTAGGCCTACAATTATTGCTCCTATTATTGTTATTATTATATCATTATTATCATTATCCTTATCATTATCATTATTATTATTATTATTATTATTATCATTGTTATTATTTGGGGAGGGGGAGATCATAGTCATCAGGTTTAATAGGCACCCGTGTGAGTAGGTTCTCACGACCTCGTATTTTTTTTCTTTAATATTTTTCCCATGTTATGGAAGAAAGAAGAATATATACATCACTGCATTCGTCTTCATTTGCTCCCTCTTTTTTTTTGTCACCAAAACTTGGTTTGATAGACCATAGAACCACACATTCTATTTCCACTTGCAATTTTAAAAATAGGCGGTCGGCAAAGCGAGGTTTTCCTCTACGTCCGCTCATCTTATGAATATGTATGATTACAGCAGCTCTGCAGTAAACGAATGGACACAGCTGCGCGTGTAATCTGATATGTAAGGGTACGATCGGCAAATATATTTAGCCGCGTCCTAAACAGTCTGCGTACAATGACACCGGACTTGAGAGCAAACGGCGAGCAAACTAAATGACGTACCTGAGCTGCATATAGTATTCTGCAGTTGTGCAAAATACAATTACATAACCAACGTTCGTTGTTTTCATTTGGGGACGCCAATAATGGCGAACTGTACGTAAATGCCCTTGTAGTCCATATCACGCACACACAGATTCGTGTAACCATCGTCAATACATTCAGTACACGTAACAGGCGGAGGCAAAGGTACATCACAGAACTATTAATATATATATAAGCCTTTTCGCAGTTGTAACTGCGCATGCGCGAGAAAATCGGGTTTGGAGATAAATTAACCAAACTGTCAATGCGTGCGCGGCTCGGGCCGGGCGATCGAATCGACAGGTGATTCGTGAATGCATTGTGGATGTTGGCGGACCAACGAACGGTAATTTTTGCCGACATTCTGTGAATCTTGACTCTAGGCCTTTGATAATCTGTTTATCTATATATTCCTATATTAATGAATCATGTATTTTTTTTTTATTTTTTTTATTTTTTTTATTTTTTTGCGTTGTGAGATTTTAGACGATCTTCAATCATAGTCAGTTTTAGACTAGGTCCAGGCTAACTGCGACAGCCGTCGCACGAAGCGGCGCGGTCCCCGGGGCTAGGTCCAGGCTAGGACAGGTAGGCCGGATAACGTGGCTTTCAGACAAAACATCACATATTAAAGATAATGGATGGGACTGTTAGTGTTGTTAAGAATGAGGTTCTAACTTCTATAAATGGCATAGATTTCTAGGCCTAATGTTGAATATGTTTTCAGGTGCAATATTTATTCATGGTTACGTACAGGCCAGGAACTGATGTTTGAGATTGCATTAATTGGATTTTTGACAAAAATACTCTTATGTTTGAATTCTGAATTCTGTCGATTTGATTGTTATGTAGACTGTTAGGTCTAGAGCACTCATAGAGCACTTACTATACCCAGTAATGGTAAATGACACCACCTTTTCTTCATGAATATTTGCTTCAAATATTTACTCTTTTAAATTACTTTTTGCAAATTCAAATTCATTGTTAGTTTACATCAATATCAAACATCCAGAAAGTGCTGAAAACATAAGCTAACAGTAACATCCAAATGTTAAAAGAAAAAAAAATTATACCTACTTTAATTCCATAGTCACCAAAATGATCCCGTACGGTTTTGGGACTTTTGTACACGAGTGTGCACTCAAACAAATGCCACTGTATTTTACGTTCGTGCCCGTATAAGGTCATATTACTTGTAATTTGACCTTGTACTTGTAGAAGTGGTCTAGAGAAGACTATAGATCTACGTGTAAACTCAGCCTATAGTATGAGTATGACATGTTATTGTAAAACCTTAATTAAATGGGAGTCTTTGGATGAGAGAGCACATTTTTTTGTCACTGTGAGAAAGATGTTGAAGGTGTGAGTGTAAAGTTGTTATGTTTAATATTGTGTACGGTGTGCGTGTATGTCTTAGCATCTTGTTTACATTTGTGGAGAGTGAGTCATCAGATCTATGTCTAGCGTCAGAGCATGAAAGAGGCCTGCAAGTAATATTGCATAACCATGCACAGTGCCTGATTCCCCCATTCTGCGGGGAGCAGTCGATTTGGTTCACAATTCCAATTGTTCTAACTTCTCCGCAGGATGGTGGTGGTGGATTTGACAAGCACCGGCATGGTACTGTGCACTGTTTCTTTATGCAACCTACTTTTTGGTCTTTGCTTCCTTCATTTTTTTTTTTAATTGACAGAACCCTTTCCGGTGTAACTATCGAAAATCCTTACATGTTGGTCTATATTGCTATATATTTTTTTGTGTATCGTTATATTTCTTTCATGTTCAATGCCCAACTAGCTATGCATTAATTCAGTTGGGCCTAGAAGATGATTAATTATGCCTACTTTTGTGTGCTGGGCAGTAGAGCCAGCACATTTTAGTTTTTACACATAAAGATGGTTTGGATAGATAGTATCGTAAATTATTTTGTTTCCTTTTCTTCCACTTCAGCTCGAATCACCATGAAGCTGTGTGCAGTTGTCGGCTGTAGCAATGGATCTTATCAGCTGGATAAGTGGAAGCAGGGAAAATGCTCCAAGCATCAAACTTTCAATGGACTAGGGTGTTGTGATTGTGATCCTCCATTTCATCTCTTCCCATTTCCCACTGAGAAGCAAGATCAAGATGGCAGAAGGCGATGGAATAAGCTTATGAACCAAAAGGATCAATCAACTGGTAAAAACTGGATAAACAAACCTCATGATAGAGTGTGTTCGAAACATTTCCCGGATGGGAAACCAACCTTGGCGCATCCTGATCCTGTACTTCATCTTGGATACAAACTTTCACCGCAAATAGCACCAAAGCGTGCACCACCAAGAGATCGTGAAGAGCCAACCAAATCTAGGAAAAGAGTTTGCCGTACTCCCACTACATCTTCAACACCAAGTCCATCTATTGGCATGGCTGCTTCAGTGAAGGTTGAAGAGGATCACAGGTACACTTACAAGTGTGATTGCAAGCCTAGTTGTGATTGTGTAGGCTGCATCCAAAAACAGGCAAAAATTATTTCTCTTGAACACAGAGTCAAGGAGTTACAACACAAATTAATTTCAAGACAAACTGAAAACAAAGGACCAAAGAGCTGCAGAAAGAAACTTATATGTGCAGAGAACATAAGTACTGACAAAGATGTTAACCATTGTACAGGTATCAGCTCCAAACAAGCATTTGAGGACATGTACAAATTTGTAGAGCCTCATGCAAAGACAATGAGCTACTGGAAGAGTGCTAAATGTAGCAGGAAAGGCCGTCCATTCAAGGGTACCCCAAAGAAATCTGGTCCAAGGAGAAAATTGCAACTCAAGGATGAATTTCTACTTGTTCTGATGCGTCTTCGATTAGACTTGACTGTCCAGTTTCTAGCATTGCTGTTTGGAATTGTATCCAGCACATGCTCCCAGATAATTACAACTTGGTTAAGGTTCCTTGCAATGACCCTAAAACCTCTGATTGTGTGGCCAAACAGATCATCCATCTCTCTTAATATGCCCATACAATTTAGGAAGCACTGCCGGAACATTAGATCCATAATTGACTGCACGGAAATATTCATTGAGAGGCCACGATCACTTGACCTGCAGGCATCAACTTGGTCAGATTATAAGAAACATAATACCATTAAAGTATTAGTTGGGATCACGCCAAATGGGCATATTTCCTTCTTGTCAAAAGCCTACGGAGGAAGAGCATCTGATGTTGCAATCTTCAGAGAAAGTGGGTTTCTAAGCCTCCTAGACCCAAATGATGTTGTAATGGCCGATAGGGGATTTCCAATACAGGAAGAATTACTCTTGCACCATGCTACGCTTGAAATACCACCAGCTGCACAAGGCAAGCGTCAGATGACAAGGAGTAAAGTGCAAAGGACAAAAGTTATTGCCAATCTTAGAATTCATGTGGAGAGAGCAATTAATCGTTTGAAAGATTTTAAAATCTTAAACAACACAATGCCTCTCACACTTGTACCCAGCGCAGATGATATATTGATTGTATGTGCAGCTCTAGTTAATCTGCAACCAGATCTTATTAAGTGATGTTCAGGTGGACTACAAACTTTTGTGGTAGTTTTATGTCATGACTATGATTCAAAATATTTTTGTGAGGTCAAATAACTGAAAAAAAATTGTAATGGAAAAGATGTACATATATATCCAAAACAGAGTAAAGTTTCAATTCTTCAAAGTGATGTCTTACTGCTTTTGTACTTAAAAAAAAAAAAATTACATATACTACAAAGTATTTCTTCGAAAATATTTTCTTTCATATCCTTTTCCCCCCTCTCGTGCTTTGAAAGAGACAGCAAAACAACACAGTGGTGGATCCAGGCAGGGGACAAAGTTGATGCGCGCTCCCTCTGTAATTTTAAGCCACAAGATAGTTATGGTAAATTGCAAAAATTGAATGAAATCAAATTTTTTTATAAATGTGCTATTTTGTGGTGCTGGGTGAATAATTTTAATGCTTTGTTAAATCATTTTCAAAAGAAAATACCGAAAACTTTGGAAATATTGAATTGTTCCCATATAGGTATTGTATGTACTACATGTAGGGTCCTATAGTGATATTTTGCCATTTGTCATAATTATAAATGAAAATATGTTGTACAAAATGATTGCAAGTACTAGTAGGTTTAATTGTGTTTTGGGACAAAATCCAGCACTTTCTGTAGATCAAGTAAAAAATTTTTGAATTCACCAAAACATTGAATGTGTACACTAATATAGCTAAATCTAATTGTCATTTTGTGCCAATTTTATATTTGCTCTTTGTGCCCCCACTCATTCCAAATCCTGGCTTGTGTAATAGAATCAATGCTCAATCCATTCTAAATTTCATCTCACATTGTCTTAGGTGCTGTTGATGTAATGCACCTAACATTGCTTTTAGGTGCTAAATGGTTTCTAATGTGTTTATCATTTAACTTTGACCAATTGTTATACAGGGTGGCCCAGAAAAAATGGCCTAACCTATTTCCCACGGATTGTTTTTGCAATGAATGGTATCAGTGGATGAGGTAACGTCTTCTGAGAAAAATGACACCAAGATCAGAAAATTTGGTTCAGCAGTTTTCATTTAATAGTACATTGTGTGGGGCAAAGTCACGCCTTAGAATTGTTCTCTTGTCGGCTACCCCTGAACTGAAAATGGTGGAAATCCGGGCGTACCACAGCTAGAAAGAGTAATCAGATTAAGTTGATCAATTCTTACGAGTAGTCTCTAGTCAATACAATTTATCAACTGAATCAGATTACCCTAAACAACTGTGGTACGCTCAAATATCCACTATTTTCAGTTTAGGGTTAGCCGACGAGAAAATTTTTAGGGCTCGACATTACCTGACAAAATGTACTAGAAAATGAAAACTACTCAACCAAATTTGCTCATCTTGGTGTCACTTTTCTAATCAGATGTTACCTTATCCACTGATACCATTCATTGCAAAAACAATCCGTGGAAAATAGGTTAGGCCGTTTTTTTCTGGGCCGCCCTGTATAGTAAATAAAGAAGCTTTAATAGGAGTGAACTGTAATTTGTTAAACAAATTTCGGCATTACTCTCATGTGGTGAAGGTTGCATGTTCGATCTGTAATGAATATCGCAAGTCACCAAGTCACAAAAAAACTGGAAGTGGGATTCAAACCTGCCATCTACTGCATGCAGGGCAGGAACTTGCCCACCAGGCTGTTCTGGTTCAAGGCCAAGTCACAATCTTCGGCACGTGGGAGTAATGCTGAACACTTGTTTGAAAATTATTGTAATATTCAGGCGCGGTTCTACGGGGAAGAGGGGGGCTTAATTGTACATTATATGTCAGTATACAGGGAAACCCCGTTATAACGAGCTCGGATATAGCGAGATATCGCTTTCAACGAGGAGATTTTACTGGTCCCATTTTCATTTGCACATATCAAAATGGTACAAAAATGCATACGTTTATAACGAGGTACCGGTTATAACGAGGAAAAATTGGCGGTCCCTTGGACCTCGTTATAACGGGGTTTCCCTGTATAATGATTATAATCTTTGGCTCTAGGTCCGCACTTGGTAATACATGTATGTATCTTGTGATTCCATGACTACTGAGAGTCTGTACAGAAATTTATACAAATGAAACAAAATGTAATTCAGTTACATGTTCAGGTGTTTTGTTTTATTAGAAGTGAGCCAGTCTTCAATGCATTGAAGCTCAGACATTGAGGAGGTAGATCTTTTTCTGTATACATAAGTACACCCGATAAAATTTAGTAAAACACATAACCTTAATGCCCGCTGAACACTACACGATGGTCTTCAGCCATGAAGTAACATGAAATTGCATACATTTTCTGCACAGTGGGTCAATGGCCAGTCTTAAAAAATTTGACATGTCAAATCCTTAAGACTGGTCTTAAGACCGAGTCTTAAGACTGGAGACTGACAAGGTTGTGACGTCACACTTCTGGTCTTAAGACCGGTGAATCTTGGCAATAGTACGCGGTGGGCTTTAGTTACAATTTGATGAAAAACCTGATAACCTTTACCATCATTTTAAAGGTTTTAAACTTTGTTACAGGCTACTAGTCTTGTACATTAAAGTTTGTTGCTTTAATTATATCTAGGGAGCACACAGGTCTAGTACTGATACTGGATGGAAATAAATTAAGAATGAAGAATACACACACATTTACCTACATGTACATGTAGGTGTAATACTGACATTGTATTGAAACAGCTATCAAGAATGCAGAGAAATTACATGTACATGTAACCTCATAGATCACTCATGATTTTCCCAGTCTACTTGTTTTGTCACGTTTATCCCACCATCACTTGTGCTTGCACATTGAGTAATTCCCTTTAAAAATGGTTACATGAATGATGAATTTGAATGTAAAGAACTATTTGAAAGATGTTTTTTTTAATATGGCCATGTCATTAAAAGAGAAAGATGCATGTAATGAATATGCACCTGTATTTGAGTCTTCAAATTCTTATGTGCTGTACTTACACAAGTTATCTTTTAAAGTCATAAGTAGCTGCCTGCAGTAATAGAGTGAAAGGGTTGAGAGGGTGAAGAATGCATGAGAGAGATTGAGAGAGCACTAAAAAAAAGTGAGAAAAGGGGGAGGTGGGGGGGGGGGGAGAGGTAGAACAGTACACGAATACGTGCAGTCAACCTCGCTGAAATTGAATACAAATGAACAAGAAAAAAATCCTTTCACAAATGTTGCTTTACACAATAAAATAAATACTGGTTTACACCTATCTGAACCAGAATTTTTCTTTGACTTATACGATTATTCGAGTTGTGTGAAGATTCGGAGTAGCATCTCTTAAATTCCATATCTCAGACTAGCGTCTATTAAATTCCATATTAAAGCAAATACATCGTTCTCATCAGGGTCATTGTGAATAACTCTTGAAGCATAAAAAATGGCAAGCATAATTGCATTTTGATATTAATAATCTATGAGAAAAGAGTGTGAATCTGTATGCAGTCATTTAGGCAAGGCACAGGTATTTCCCAGTGATGTACATGTACATGTATGTAAGTACATGTACATGTAGTAGCAGGTATAGCAATGACGATTTTTGTTTCCTTGAACAGTGCAAACTCACAATATGCTTACGACCAATAAAATTACCTCGATATTTCAAGTTCACGTATCTTTTCATTTCATCTATGAATAAAATCAGAAAATTAATGATACTAGCAAAAATATCTTAAAGATAGAGACATTTGCAGCCTAAAACCTGATATGTTCATACACCTTGAAAAGTCACAAAACTTTGCATGAATAAATGTTAACTCTTCTCAAAATGTGTGTGAAATCTTAGAATCATACCTTTAATACAATATTTGTAAAGTATGAAAACTAATCAACTAGTGTCGCCTGATATCGCAATATACATTTTAACCAGATAAAATTTAAAATGATGAGACTTTGTCATGTCCCCTTGAACTAGCTCAGACAAAATATTACAAAGTACTAATTCAAGGTTCTAGATTGATAACTGCTTTATGTGAAAGACATAAATAACCGAAGAAATCTCACATTTTAGGCTGCAAATGTCTCTGTCTGCCATTAACCCTTTATGCGTTACGTTCGCAATTTTGCACAATTGTCATGAAATTCAAAGGCAGGAAGTACTGCTCATTGTTCTGGGAATGAACAATCGAAAAAATCAATACCTTTCTCCCAAGGTGCTGGGTCTGTTGGGGGACCAATTCAATGCACTATTAACCCTCTCATTACCATAGGCATGTAGATGTCTAGTAAGTCAATGGAGTTTGCAAGGTCTGGTACTGAGAGGGTTAATGTGCTCAGAAAAGTATTTAAGTTCATTTTCTTGGATATCACTCTTTAAGTAATCTTAAAGTAACGCATAAAGAGTTAAGGGGTAAAAGGTAGTGTGAATGATAAATATTTTCCAGATATTTTAAGTTATATTCCATTCATAGTACTGTCAATATTCAATACAGTTGCTGCACACACTATGCTACGGTTCATGGCTTTTACTGACAAGTTCAGGGGCAATGTGTTGGCAGAAGAATTTCTCGGCCACATCCATCGCTTTGTTCCACATTTCTCTATTAAAAAAAATGCGCTCTAGATGGAATCCTGATTGGGTGTATACAAAGAAGTCACACCACGTGCGTCCAGTGATCCCCATTTGGCACTGAACTTGATAATAGTACTGGTGATTGTTTTTCAGTTTTGTTTCTCCATCTACCATGGTGAGATAGTCGAGATTCTCAGCTGTTGGTTCCTCAAAGGCAATGGTCCGAGGACACTTTATCTCTAGGACTCCAGGCTCATCACAGCACTTACAAGAAACCAATCCATCAGGTGAAGCTCCAAGAAACACCTTGATTGGATGGACGAATAGACCACACTCCTTTACCTGTACACTTTGGTGGCCATTTTCTTTTTGGATTGTTTCATATGCATTCCTTGCGATTGGCTCCATTATCCGTCCATACTTCAGATTCGGTAAATTTCGATCAATAGTAGAACGACCCATCAGTCTTTCTATGATAGGTTTTGTGTCCTGACTTTTGGAAGAACATGGATCATCGAGCGTAGCTTGCCTTGTAATGGCTGATTTCAAGTTAGATGCTGTTATCATTCCTGCACGAAATTTTGCCCACTGTATATTTTCTGCTTGGCCTCTTGTATGTTCTTCCACGACATTAACTTCCTCCTGTGTATACGTAGGCAAACCATTCAGGAACGACTCTACAGTCTCATACCTGCCACCTAAAGTTGTCAGACAGTCGGGATCGACTGAATTCTTTGTTTCAACTTCTACCTCTTGTCCCAGATTGAAGTCTACTTCAGGAGAGTAGTTCACAGATGGTGACACATTGTGGCTTTCTTCATCCTGTAAATACTTAAATACTGTTGATCTCTCACAAGTTGGGTACATGGCATTCGCAAGTTGTCTTGCTGGTGGTATTGCCTTGCTTCCCATTGGGTTGAATAGCCTCTTTACTGCTGTGTTGACTGGCTGTTTGCGTTTCCCTGTATTAGAGAAAAAAAAATGGAATCAACATTGAACCCCAAAATACATAATAAATAATTTTGATAATTTCCTTCAGAGGCCTTTCAACCTAAATATACTTTTTTAAAGTTCATTAAATATCAGAAGTTATTAAACAAGTAGTAAAAATTTACATCCTAGATTCATACTTTATTGTAGTTTTTTGTTTTCCAATTCTTTTGATAAAACACACGGCTTAAAGCCACTGTTTAACATCGTAACTGATCGATTTAAAAAATTCTAAAACTGTGTAGCCTGACCTCTCTAATCATGTTCAGATGGATGAAAAAACAGCCAAGAATGCAAAAATAATGAAAGAAAACCAGTCATTATCAAGATATCTATGAAAGTTGTAGTTATTATCGCTAGCTATAATAACTCCAGTACTGTAGTCTATGGGGTGATCTTTTAGGTTTTCACTCTTTTGAAGCACTAAATAATAACATTGAAGCCTAATTTTTTCACAGGTGCATTTTTACACCCCATCACATACTCTGATAGCATGTAGGACCATGCAGCTCAGATTTTTTAAATCTAGAAACTGTTAAACTATGCCTTTAATATACATGTACAATAACAAAATATTGGCCTATTTATCGAGGGAGAAAGATAATTCAATTCTAAACAAAAAAGTTACCTTCTATTACTCCTCTCCTTTATCATAAATTTGGGGTCTAAATCAATTCTTGATCATGCTAACCATCAGGCATCAGGCACTGGCATATTTTCCACTTTTGGTCATATTTCCCGAACCCTGTCCAAACAATAGAAAGTCAATGGGAGAAATTTATATTTCCCGGACAATTAGGTGGGAAATAAGATTCTGATCGGGAAATATGCCATCCCTCCTAACCATTACTCATAATCCATGGATGAATTAATGTAATGATTAAAAAAAAAAGAAAAAAAAGGGGGGGGGGGGTATTGAAAATAGGAAGTAAAGTATGCTTACTTTTGTTTCCATAGCTTGGTTTCACCCACTGCATCTCACACACTGGCTTGCCATGAAGAACTGCAGCTGCACCCCCACTGTACACATTCCAACTGCAGACTTTCGATGTGCATGGTAGATGTCGATTTTGCGACACTCCAGTCATGAAGGCATGATCCAACTTGAAAACCAGTGCAGCAACATGGTTGCATGAAGATCCCAGACTGTAGAAAGTAGAATACAAATCATAATGTAATTAACATATATAGACAACAATATAATAATAGTTTTAAACTTCAAAACGGAGGTATCATCCTACTCTTACCCAGTCGGGGAGCCATTGGTATGAGCTGTGCAAATTTACGTGTCATGCAGTTTCTATAGTTGGAGACAGAAATGAACATTATCGAACTTGTGGAAAATATTGTCCTGTACACCCTAGTGATAAAATATCCTTTTTTTCATCCCACTCCTTCAATTGGATACATGTTACATGTAGACTCTATATCTTGATGATGTGCTTCACATCATGCTGATCACTGATCTTGTTCATATTTTATTAAAATATACTAGATCTCGACTCGAGGGATTAGCACTGGCGGACCCCCCCCCCCCCCCCCAAATTAAATAAATCAATCTGTCAGATAGAGGGCAGTGCTGAAATTTGTGTTGGCCATAGAGTTACATGGTGTTTGCAGGAGTGTGTGTAAGTTGCTTATTCAATTGGATAGGAGAAAAAAATACAGTGCGCTCATCAAAACCTAAATTTTCCACAACTGGACGCAAGAAGAGACAAGGTAAGTATTTTGGGTTTTTAAATCAAACGGTTCATTTAGATGCCCATTTGTACGGCACATAGATCTAGACCTAAGTCACCTAGTCCCAAACAATATAGTCTACCTTCGTATTAACTATTATTCAGCAATTTACTAGAGTCTAAGTGCAAGTTTATCTGGCAACAACATCATTGCATAATTTGTGTGATTCTTACCCAGCAAAGCAACTAGAGTCTACAGTAGGCACTGTAGATTTTTCCGGAGGACTTGTCAATGGCAACCCACACGCTGTGAGGTATGTTTTTTACTGCCAATGAGGGAGTACATTGTGCTTTCAACACAGAAACTTCACTTTCCGCTGAAATTGGGTGGTAGAATATTTCGTGGAGCCACTTGCTGTTGAAGTAAGAGAAGGCCTTTCCCTCTTTGTAGTCTGAGAGTAATCTTTCTTGCAACGTTTTTGGTCTAGTACCACGCGATTTCCGTTCCATCTTACTTGCTTCACTGGGGCAGGGCGCCTCGCTTAACAACCACTCGGCTATTTCAAAAATAACTAACGGGTGGCCAAAACTTCACTCCTTCTTTTTCTGGCAACCAGTCATCTTTCAGGTCCGCCAACGGATCTGGAATTTGTTTTCCGTTTATGAACAACAATTCTGCATACTGTTTTGACCGCGATCGTTCTTCTTCAACTTCGCTTGGTTTCACACTGTATCCAAATCGCACTGCGCTGAGTGTAGACTAACGCTTGCAGCTCCGCTTTCAAACCCGTCGTTTTTAGTCCTCTTATGCGAAGAAAATCCTTTAAAGCGTCCACTTTCCAAAATTTGATTTCTTCCAAGGTTAGCTGACGTTCATTTTCCGTCCCATTTGCCTCCATTTTCGATAAATAGTTAAATATTCATTTCTGAATTCTAATCGTCACTGTACACACGTACGATTCAAGTGCAGACTACGATTATTATAAGTTTGTTTATCTCCAATGACCTTTGACATAAACCCACAATGCAATGCGCGCCGAGATTGCGAATCGGCTTATACACACAGTGTAGAGTGTGTATAGAGTTCTGCGAGGTACATTGTGTGTGTGCGTGCGCGTCCGCCGGAAGATGTCAGAGATTTCGCTGCACCATCATCTTTAGTATCCCCCAGTGTCTCTGCAAGCTAAAAGATGGAAGATCGAGAAAGCAGGAGGCCAGCGCAGGTTCCGTGAATATTGAAACGCTCGGCTCTTTCGTCACGCACAAAAATGCATTATGCATATAGCTAATTAATTTTTCTTTTTCGTCCTCGACGTCGACACGGAGGCGGAGAGGGGACGAAACCCGCGCCATTCGATGTAGGATACTCTCCTGCGGCCGACGGCACCGGTCGCAACTGCCCGGAGCCGACGGCTCGGGAGGAGATAGAGAAACCAGCAACGCCGAAATAAAACAGGAAATACATAAGGCCGCGACAACAACAACAACTTCGAGTATTATAGTATAGGATAATAGGTGGTTGGCTCGTCCGTCAACATGCTGTATAGGAATCCCCCCCCCCCTTTACTCACCATGAGTCTTGTTTGCTCCCCCCCCCCCCTTTCCCCTTTCCTCGCCGAAAGAAAGGAAACTGTGATTTTTTCTATATTAAGTAAATTATGTGTTTGTTTTTTAGGCCTGGCATTCCATTTTTTTTTAGATAGATCTGGGTATGATGGTGTACTTTTTTTTTTTTTTTTTTTTTGCAGCAGGCAATCTGTGACTGTGATGAAAACATAGAATGCATCTCAAAATTTGTGTATACAATAATTAAACACATATGTATATATGTTTATATTTTGTTTTTGTTTTTTGTGCATGGCATTGTTGGTTAGAGTAGTAATGATAGAGAGTAATGTCTTATTATGGTGAAGTCTCTGTAACACAGCGACACTGAATGTAGTTGCACTAATGATACTGCATGTATATATTGCATGTATCTACAGCAAAGCTCAATCTTTAATGTATTGTATGGATGTTGTTGCATGTTATGTAGGAATCAATTTACTGCAAGCACTATAGAAAGAGCTTTGTAATTGCATGTGCATGTACATGATATCATACAAGTTAAGTAAACAGCTAAACAAGAAAGCAAACGATGCATTTACTGGGTATAATGTGCTCGGGCTCGCTCTGAGTTGCACAAAGTTGTAGTACAGTGTACAACCATTTTGACCTTAACTGTGGTGTAAGATAGTGACAGAACTTTTACTTTGTAGTCCTATGAGAATTGTCGCTACACCGGGAAGTGGTGTCAGTGTTGTGTTATCTCTTTGTGTTGAGTGTGTTTGCTGTGTACATAATGTCCATTGTATCTCTCTGGGAGTATAAACAAGACAGTGTAAAACAGGCAACATTTAGGAGCTGTCGTGCCTCAGTATATTTAGATTAAAGTAGATAAGACCGTGGACTAGCGACCGCGAGGTTCCTGGTTCGAGTGCTGTGGTATGTGGTGGTTTTGCCTTTTAGCAAGGCACTTAACCCTCGTGGCCTAGACTTTCAGAGAGGACGGCCCCGTGGATGCTTGCTTTAATACTAGCATTCATTGCTTTTGCTATATTTCTGAAGTGTTGCTGCCTTATCCTCATGCTAACTAATGCGAAATATTGTTCATATATAGTGGTCCGATATTTACTCTGATATTGTTAATGGTAAAATGACATCAACACAGAACATCGATCCGCGGACATCAATCCGTGGACATCAATCCGCGGACATTTTTTGTCTCCAGACAGTTGCCCTGAGACCTGTAGCTTGGGCCACAATCTCGCCAGCACAGGATCAAAGGGCGACTTTCCTAAGGGTTGATATTATTGTCCAGCGATTATTGTTCGGTCACACTCATATAGTACGTGTACATGTAAGTCCCTGACTCGCGATGTCAGTAATGATTATTAAAGTCTTTGATGACTCTTGGTTTAAAATTTCTTAAAACTTACTAGTTGGGGAAGTACTTGTGATTGGCTTTTATGAACAAGGTGTACACAGGAATGTGAAAGTAATATAATAGATATTGTAGAACTCAAGCAGTTTCTCAAATTGTCATTCAGACACGGTACTTGATAAACACGTGTTTAATACTCATTTCTCGTAGGTGACTCTAATGTGGGATTATCAGGAAATATGTTATACTAATTTCAATGTTCTTAATGTGTAACCTCAGCAGCTTTGTATAGAGTACTTTCATGACTAATCGCTGTAAATATGTATGACTTGCCTGAAATGACCTTTGGTATTAAGTTCGGTCACTAATTTTGCTATTAACTGGACAGATTTTTCTGATTCGCTTTTGTACAATTAATAGTTTTATTGTAGTTGGCTATGTAGAGAATATAGATACACAAACATGCATTAAATATTCCTTTGTATACAGTCTGAAATGTCATACAATAGTCTGGTTTTGTCATATCACGTGTATGTGCTTTTACTTATCGACTTAAAAAAAAAAAAAAAAAAAAAAACCCTGTCAAAATATTGAATGCATACGCTGTATTAAATGGATTCCTGTGGGTTATGTTTGAATTTGTTGGGATTTTCTAATCGATTTTTTTTTTTTTCAGGTGACCTGCGGACTTATTACAAAAGGTGAAAAAGAATTTTTCTTTTAAGGGTCAGTACTGGACTATTAAAAGTCCTTGTGAAAGATAAGAAATATAAAAAAAAAAGTCAAGAGAAAGAGAAAACTTGGCTGAAGATTAGTGAGAATCGTTCTTTTAATGTGCTGTAGTGACTACGAGTGTAGTCTCGGGCAATAGTGAAAATAGAAAGGACATTGTTGTTTGTTTGTTTGTTTGTTTGTTTTTGTAAGGCGTCGTGTCAGGGGATATTAATGAATTGGCCTTGTAAATCACAGATTTGTCAATTCAAGTGCTTTTAAATTCCTCATATCTCTGAGTTGATCAATATAGCTTGTGAAGGAACCTCCGCTTGTTTCAAGCTCAGCGAATGTGATTGGTTATGATGTAGGATGACGTTGAATGGAACTTTTTGGAGTTTAATAGCTATCACAAACATGTTCAAACTCCGTACCAAAATGAAACTGAAAAAAAAAATGTGAAGGCATGTTATTCAATTTATTGTTATTGTTATTATTACAATTATTATCCGAGAGTTACAATTTCATAATTTATGTCCGAGTTTAAGTGACAGGAGCTCTTTCTCAATGTATGTCGTCACAATTATCTAATACAACTGTACTCCACTCCTATTTTTTTTTTTTTTTTTTTTTGGTCTCCCTTCTATATGAAGGTAATGGCTCGAAAAAATCTTTGCAACCAAGCCGTCTCCTACATTTCTGGTTAAATCGTGTCTGATCAGGTGGTAATGCTCGAGTACACTGTATTCTTCTAACTTGAAATAACAATGTCCATTGTATGCCTTAGATGTATACATGATATAGCGGCTAGTGTTTGATTGCCTCTCTGGATCTCAGAGACAGCTCTTTACTAAACTCTACTCTCTAAAAAAAAAAAAAATCGAGTGAAAATATTCACTCCTAAAAGAGTGAATACAAAAAAGAGTGAATTTAGAGTAAAATTGGAGTGAATTTTGAGTAAAAATGTTCATTTTCACTTGTTTTAGAGTGACCTCAGGGATCACTCCAAAATCTTCGAGTGATCCCTGAGGTCACTCCAAAATGAGTGAAAATGAACATTTTCACTCAAAATTCACTCCAATTTCACTTTAAATTCACTCTTTTTTGTATTCACTCTTTTAAGAATGAATATTTTCACTCGATTTTTTTTAGAGAGTAATCAACTGCTTCAACACCTTGAACTACATCAATTCCCGCAAGAAATTAATTGATGTTGATAGATCTAATGTTAAGAAGAGAGAGAGAGAGAACATCGTAAAAACTAATTGTGACAATAAGAAAAAAAAAAGTTGTAGAAGATGACATTCCTCATATTTCGGTATACATAAAGCTTTGTGGAACAAGATGCAAGACAAAACTGGGCCCTGTTTTATGAAGAGTTAAAATTGATTGTATAGTTGAATTGTATCATAAGTCTATGGCCGCCTGCGTGGTAAGGAAATGTGTAATATATATTTGCTAAAACGGGACCCTGTATTGTGAACTTTGAAAATTTTGTCCTTTTCGTAACTTGTTGGACAACGAATAAGGACAACGGCCACCTCCCCCCCCCCCCAAAAAAAAAAGGAGAAAAAAAAAATGACGGCCTACTGCTGATTGTTCCTTCCGACACAGCAGTGGTGCAATGTGGGTGTGTCATACCGTTATATGTTTTTCCCTAAGTTCACACATTATTAATCAATATTTCTTTGTTTGTTTGTTAAAGTAATACTGCACAAGATTGGATGTGAAATATTTAACTCTGTACTCGCGTATATCAAGTTCGAGGGAGATAAATACAGGCGTAGCAAGGTTCAAACTTTCAATAAAAGTCATAGCGAAAAACAAAAAGAATATTGAACAAGCAAAACATGATATGTCGAAGACTGCCCTCTACGTCAGCTTACACTTTCACTGTTTTGTATGAAATTATTATCATTATTATCATTTTGTGCACTATTCAAAAACGCTGTGAGAATCAGAACAGCAAAGGAGAATATTGGAGCGATGGAATACTTGCAAAGTCTGATGATATTGGTTTAGTATATTCGCGTAGCCCTCATCAGAGAATATTTTACTTGTACAAAATTTTTTAGCGGAATGTTTTAGCGGAACGGAACCAACATAGTGATTGCGGTGTTTAGATATTAGATGCTACACAGGTGATGTCATGTGAATAATTCTTTAGCCAATCAGCTGTTAACGTCTTGTTTGTTCTTTTGTTTCTTCATTTTCTTAATTGCGGTGAGGGATATTATTGAATAACCGTCGTGTGGGTGGAGGTCAAATCAGTACGTGGAAGACATTAGTATAAGACCGCGATTCTGATTTTGAAAATGACAATATAGAGTTCAGCTATATACAGTTTACATTACGTGAATGTATAACCTGCAATTGTTGTTTATTAAACGTTGTAGTTCGGGACAAGTCATAATGATAGGCTTGACCTGTAAAACAGCTATGGTACGGCTCCTCTCATTGGCTGATGGAATTTCAAAAGGTGTTAAAGCAGTAACTGAGCTCTTCCTTACAGACCTGACACAAACCGCAATATACAATGTAAGTTTCTATTCAGCGGATCTATTCACATCTGGCGGTGTTATTTCTTCGAAATAAACATGTTAATATACGCACATCTGTATGATGTTTCGCAAGAATGTATACTGGGAAGTGTTATTTTTGTATAGGTAGTGTAGTCTCGTGTCGATTTTATGTGTGTGTGTGTGTGGGGGGGGGGGGGGGGGCGGTGGCACGAGGTATTGTGTGTGTTATGTGTGTGTGTGTGTGTGTATGCGTAGCCCACTAGGTGCGTGAATGAGACATCTAGAGAGAGAGAGGGAGAGAGAGAGAGAGAGAGGGATGGGGATGAAGCAGGAGATAGACATTTTGGCACATTGAGAAAAAGTGAAATAATTTAAAGGAGAATGAAACAAAATTCTATGCAGATTGAGTGAATGCAGAAATATTATCATAACTAATATTTTAGTGAAGTTTGAGGGAAATCCAACATCCCGTTCAAAAGTTACCAATTTTCTGTAATGCCATCTCTGGATGGAAGACTTTGTACCGTTGTACAACAAAGTATTTGTGATGTCACAATAGGACAACGATACAACGTGTATACTAGTAAAGAAAATACAAAGAGAATTCCACAGACTTGCTTGTTTCATGATACATGTAACATCGCATTTCTTCAACGATTGTTGTCCCCGCCGAACGAGTTCGAGCAGGGGACTATGAAACGGGCTCCGTACGTGTGTGTGTCCGTGTGTCCGTCCGTCTGTCTGTCCGTGTGTCCGTCCGTCTGTCTGTCCGTCCGTCCGTCTGTCTGTCTGTGCGTCCGTGTGTGATCAAAATGTTCAATTTGCTACTTCTCTGTCATTTATGAGCCAATTTTGATTCTGTTTGCTTTATATGATAGCACTACATGGGAGCTTTGAAACTTCTACACAGAATTTCAGTTGTGACCTTTGACCTTGACCTTTGACCTATACAATTGTACATTTTGCTTCAAAATGCTACTCCTTCGCCATTTCTAACCCGATTTCGATTCCGTTTGCTTTATGTGATGGCACTAGGTGAGGGCTTCAAAACTTCTACACAGAATTTTGACCTTTGACTTCTTTGACCTTTGACCTTGATTTTTTACCTTTATTGTACATTGGCTACAAAATGCTACTCCTTCGCCATTTCTAACCCGATTTCGATTCCGTTTGCTTTATGTGATGGCACTAGGTGAGGGCTTCAAAACTTCTACACAGAATTTTGACCTTTGACTTCTTTGACCTTTGACCTTGATTTTTGACCTGCATTGTACATTTTGCTACAAAATGCTACTCCTTTGCCATTTCTAAACCAATTTCATTTCCGTTTGCTTTATGTGATGGCACTACAATCTGTAGGTGAGGGCTTCAAAACTTCTACACATAATTTTGACCCTTGACTTCTTTGACCTTTGACCTTGATTTTTGACCTATGTTGTACATTGGCTACAAAATGCTCCTCCTTTGCCATTTGTAACCCGATTTCGATTCCGTTTTCTTTATGTGATGGCACTAGGTGAGGGCTTCAAAACTTCTACACAGAATTTTGACCTTTGACTTCTTTGACCTTTGACCTTGATTTTTGACCTATATTGTACATTGGCTACAAAATGCTACTCCTTCGCCATTTCTAACCCGATTTCGATTCCGTTTGCTTTTTGTGATGGCACTAGGTGAGGGCTTCAAAACTTCTACACAGAATTTTGACCGTTGACTTCTTTGACCTTTGACCTTGATTTTTGACCTATATTGTACATTGGCTACAAAATGCTACTCCTTTGCCATTTCTAACCCGATTTCGATTCCGTTTGCTTTTTGTGATGGCACTAGGTGAGGGCTTCAAAACTTCTACACAGAATTTTGACCTTTGACTTCTTTGACCTTTGACCTTGATTTTTTTACCGATATTGTACATTTTGCTACTAAATGCTACTTCCGGCGGGGACATATTTTATGCACCGCGTAATTTCTACTTTTCCTTGTTACTGATATAACACGTTGGTACATATCGGTAGTTCTGGAAACTCGATATAAAAAGATCTGATATAACAAAATATAAGAAACTACTTCCTCCGGTGCCAATAGATTTATTTCCTTTGTTTTGTTTTGTTTATTGAGTACCAATATACCAAAATATCTGATATAGGCCTATAAAGAACAAATTGTCTTAGTCCAAAGGATCTCGTTATATGGCGTTTCCACAGTATCATTCTCCATGCCTTCTGAAAGAGATTAGCCACAAGCACTTTGGTCATGCAAGAAAAATATACTTTATCACTGACTGCACAACTTGAGCTAAAAGAGAGTTTGGTCAAGTAAAAGTGGTAAAACTATTTTTGTTCCATTTATTATTCAAAAGCCTTTTAAAATACCATGCAATGTAACTTTTTTTTTCTTTATTACCTTATAGTTGCAACAGTTTCTGGTACAAACACATACAAAACCAAACAAACTAAAGACCGAGCTACTGCAAAAACAACACATGAACGAACAGCAGGCATTTATTTACACTCATAGTATTACTGTATGTTGCATAATATTATTTCTGTAATTATAAGATTCATTCTTGCTTTTAAAATCGCTTGGAGTAGGACGCTGAACTTATCTTGCAGGTTTTCCAAAAATTACAAGACGTTTGTAAGAAATTACTTTTATTACATTCATAAAAAAAGGAACATTCATTTAATGAGAATGTCCAATTTCATATGCTCACATCAGAATAATGAAACATTCTTTACAGAAAAATCCATGAATGCAATATTTATAACTTGTTAAGAAATGTTTTCAGCTATAAAAACATTTTCTCATAAGTGTCAAATGTTATTGTACGTATTGGACGATTCTGAAGTATTGAAAGTTTTTGCAATAAACATATTGCACAATTACCCGTAAAAAATACTACAATTTTATGATGGTTTTATGATAAGTGTCATAGAATTACACTATTATACAGATCTACTGACATTTTTCCATGATATGTTATATTTCAGATTATTCTCTAGTCCAGTTGTTCTTGATATTTTATAAGACATATGATTGATTTGATCTTTCCAGCTTAAAAATTCATAAATAATTAGGAAAAAATATGATACTTTTCATTCTTTTTAATTCAATATGTATTATAGGTTTTCCCGGCCAATTTCGCACGCTGTCAGTCCATTTGACAAAAGGTTCATTCAATTTAGCGAAAATCCTCGTCACTGCACATTCTGTCATTCAAAATTGCAAGTTGGTCGTTCAATTTAGCATTTCGATCAATGAAATTTGCACGAGCATTCAAATTGGCACGTGCTCTTCAGTAATTCAAATTCGCCAACACTGGCCGAAAGGGTTATTTCAGTCATTCAATTTCGCGTATGGGCAGTCAAATTCCTAACATGTTCATTGAAATTAACGTCATCTTATTTCTTTTTTGATAGGGTGATAACATTTAAACGCGTATTTCTATATTACTTTTTGTTTCATCCACGCACTGTTAAGCAGTAAATGTATCATATTTTTTACCATATTATAACTCGAGTTTGTTGTTCTGTTACGCCCCTTTTCTTTCATACATGTCATTTTAGGCCTAAATGTACCAATGCTACAGATTAACTTCATCTTCTTACAGTCATGACAGCACAAGTTAGATACAGACGTATTTCTCAAGAAGACAGAAAATGAATTAGGAACATTCGTTTTTGATGATCATAACCTTGACTTCCTAGAACTGGCCGACACACTCGGAATAAAGCGCTCAACGGCCAGATGAGTTGTGGCCACATGATGCACTATATCTTCGGACTGGAAGAATCACTAAGCACATTAAAAAAAAAAACTGTTGCCAAAATCTCTAAAATAAGTACGAAAATATGAAATGTAACGACGCTTGCAAAACAATAACTATGTTGACAAAAAAAGAAAGAAAGAAAGAACCAAAGCATAAACATGCGTGCTAAATTGACTGCAAAAGATGTTAAATTGGATGCCCAAAAATCAATTTGAATGAACGAGTGCGGCATGTCTGTGATCACGTGACTATAACATTCTAAATTGAATGAACGAATAACGAAATGGTGCTTGTTTTACGAATTTCAATTGAAAAAGTGTTAATTAGAACGAGGCTAAAGGCAATTTGAATGCTCCAAAATGAATTAGAATGAAGAGATCATAAAATTGACCTACCGAACATGTCATCTACGCTAAATTTTGCTAAATTGAATGAAGCAATTAGGAATTGGACTGACAAAGGTGCGAAATTGGCCGGGAAAACCTATATTAATGGTAATGTTTACGAAAAACTGTGCATTACTCCATCTGCCTAATTTTTCATATTGCTGCTACTACAACAAAAATGCTTTCGATGGCATCACTAAAAATAATGTCTACGTCTCTTCTTCTTTTGAATTTGAAGTTTGAATATAATTATGACTCCTTCACTTTGACTCCTTATGACTTATGACTCCTTGCCCTGTCGAGCATTGCCAACAAAAGTACACCGTGGAATAAAAACAGGTCCTTCTTCACCATCCTCCAACAAAGTTTCACTTGCCCCTATAATCGTATGGACTTATCTAATCTCTACACATTCACAAAAAAGGTAATAAATCAACGTTCTTACATGATTTATGAAGTTTCCAAAATTTACTGAGAGTACAATAAGCATTAAGCATGTTATGAGTATCGACTTCACTATTAATTTTAAATGATTGTGCGCCATATTCTTACAGTATCATATCACTATCTTTATTGCGAAGAAAACAGTTCTAGAATTCTGCCTGATACACAATCCCACAACACAGACATTAACAATTAACCCCTACCGTTTACATGGGAGGCAGTCTATATTTAAAAACGAAAAAGTAGGTGATACGCAAGGTTATAGTCCAGTATAATATAACATTATGACAAGGATTTGGGGTCAATTCGTCAGGCTTCGTCTTGACGTGTGGGCCTCTTTCCATAAAGAAGCCTGATGTCAATGTGAATGGCAATGATTGCAGGTTGTATGAATTACAGCAGGCATGCAGGGAAAACCCAGTGTTATACAAATACATTTACGCTACGACGTCAGTAATTGCCAATGTTGCAGAATTAGACATTTCAAATGGACCAAGTACTCACGGCTTACAGATCAGTGCTCTAAATATTGTTAAAATAATGTGTGTATTAAATGTTTCCTTTCATGCATAAAAGGCTTTCCTATGTGTTGCCATGTTATCAGAGTCCATTAAATGGACTCTTTTCTTCTTTTTTTTTGCAACAATCCATTAATGAAACCAGTCAGATTCTTCAAATCTCCGCTACCACTAAGATCCATCCTACTGTACCAACCCGTCCGTGTTTCTATCGATCTGTTCAGCAATCAGTAGTCATATCCCTCTTTGTCATTGCTATCACGACTTGGAATCCACCTTGACTCTCAATCACAAGTATGTCCCATATATTGGGCCGAGTTCTCCCGCTTTTTTTATCCCCTCCAGAATCAATGGCGGGTTGTCGTTGGTTGTGTCTTAGTTCCACCGTTTGCATAGGTGAAAACAAAAATCGTCTACAGAATTAATCATTTGGAAAAGCAACTTTCATCAAAGAAACCTCTTGTTTTTCTTGTCGAGCTGTATATTACTCATCTTCCTTTATCGCTTTCCTCCATTGTTACAATCTTCTTTGCTGTCTACTTCTATCTTTTCTTTTACTTCTTCCTCTTCTTCTCAGTATCATCCAACTTCTTGTTTGCCTCCAATGAAGCTTTATTAATTTTATTCTCTCGTTGAAGTCGCCAATAATACCAACTTGTTCTCTGATAGTTTTAAAGCAATGAGAAATGATCGATGAATTCTTATGACCCAAACATGCACCAAGAAAACCAGTGCGTTTAAGGAGAAAGTAATTATGATAAGAAGGGACGGAAAAAAAAAATGTCGAGAATGATTATGTCTGAAGTGCACTCTGCATGGGCAGAACAATTTTGTCATCATGTCAATGCAATTTCAAGGTAAGTGAAGGTGAAATTTGCGTGAATGCAGGAGGAGAGACCCGCCAAACGAATCTTGGGACAAAGTTGGGATAGTCCGCATAGGATGACAAGAGGCTGTAATATGATTCTGATCGATTTTTGCCGAGACGTTGTTGACCCTGGTTAGAACACAGTATCTCATTGGTCCGTTTCTTATGCCTACCATTCCCACGAGATCCAACCCCTCCCCTTTTCACTCCCCATGCCCATCTATGTCCGTATCATTCTCCTAAATCAGTCTCGGGGATAAATGGTTTGCGATCACTTCTCCAGCCCGTCAGAGAATTGAAACAGCCGTATGTACTCTGCAGTCTACCGTCGGCGTCGGAAACAAAGGTAACAATTTGAAGATGGAAGCATTACGCATTAATTGATTAAACAAATCTGAAATAACGGACAATGAGTGTTATGTCCCCGTTAATAGAAATGTCCACTTCTGTTTCTTTTTACTACAATGTATAATTACTATAAGGTTCTAAATTATTGTACAGTCTTTTCATTACACAATGTTTTGTTTACCTTATTCTCTATTATCAAAGGAAGTGAAACATATATGTTTCATCGAAAAATGAAATAAACTTTGAATTGAATTGAATTGAATTGAATATAACTGTAAAGATCAGTGCTGCACACATCACTTTTGCATCTCGGGTATACATTGCGCCATCTCCCACGTTCCCTTCTCTTTCTTTCCCTCTATTGACCGATTCGGGTTCGTTGAGGGCAGCAGACATTTTACGGCACAGGGCGCAGCCACGGTGTGTATCAGCCGACCCCCCCTGCTCTCCCCCACCCCGGGGCGCGTGTTTTTTTTAGACGGCACAGATTGGGGAAACTAAAAATCTATCGGGGACCCTATCCCTAAACCTGACCCTAATCCTAATCCTAACCCTAACCATCAAACCCTAACCCTAACCCTAACCCTAACCCTAACCCTAACCCCAACCCTAACCCTAACCCTAACCATAACCATAACCAAAAACCCTAACCCAACGTTTTTCCCATAGGTTTAACACGCGCCATGCCCCAATCTGTGCCGTCTTAAAAAAAAAACGCCCCCGGGGCAACATGTTTATCACGCACTTGTAACAAAGGTTCGCGCACTAGCAAGCATTCGCGCACTCAGTACGAGACGCCTATTGGCTAAAGCAGTTTTTCATTCTGCGCGCGTGCTAATGTAGGGAGAGGGGTGGGGGAGTGCGGAGGGGGGGTCGGATGATACACCCAGTATGGCTGCGCGCATGCCAAAAATTATATACACATAGCGCGTCACAGAATCGGTCAATATAGTGGGGTGGCTTAGTGACAAATATACTGATAATCGTGACACGCCGGACAAAAGTGTCATTTTTTCCTCAGACATTTGTATATATATGAGGATCAAAATTAGGGGGTGCTCCAAGAAATCCGCTAACAGAAAAGATGAGAAAATGCCCTTAATTTGTACATAACAATAGTGTCTGAATTCAAAGACTATACACAGGGCATTCGCCAGGTTTCTGTACAATGCAATGCAATGTACATGGTTGCTAGTCTTAAAATTCAGACCCATAATACGACATATTGTGTGCATGTTTACAGTAATACACCATTTTTACTGGTTTTCCTATGGTAACAGGTGGTTAGTCTGTGTTGCAGACCTGAGGGAGGTGTGTTGGAATAGTCCAGTTTTCTTAAGCACCTTTTCATTAAATAATTTCCTATAATTTCTGGTAAAGGATTTTTTTAGTACTGTCTACCTCCTGTAGAGAAATGGCAAAGAGTGACATGTGACTCTGGCTCAGATACTTTAAATCTTGGGCAATGACTGAGCCAGGTGTAGGACTATGTCACAGTTCATTTTTTTCTCCCAGAACTACTAGTTTACCAGTAGAAGAGCTGCATATTCCATTGAGAACTTAAGGTTTTGGGTATTGACCTACATATTTCCTAACAAATTTAACCCGTTTCCTCCAAGATTGTGTGAATTCCATAGGTTTAGCGCAGGGATTACCTGGTTCCCGTAAGCAATTTTTATAGTCCGCACCTCCCCTCTTTATATGTTTCTTATTTCTTGTGGGGGTTATTCAAATGTTTAAAAAGGTTAAAAGTCTATTTTCATAGATGAAGTTGAATTTAGACAATTTGAATATTTTTAAAAATATATTGATATTTGTAATTTCACTCATAAAGACTTAAAGCGGTTTGAATATTTTTGGTCTGATAGCTATGTATAGACATGTTATTAAAAAGTAAAAGCAATGTTTGATTGGTTCACATTATCCAAAGAGGGTGGGATGTAGTTGGCTGGTGAACAAAGTCTATGGGGAAGTTTAAAAAGTTGATAGAAATAAAACAAAATCGGCATAGAGCAGAATCTAAATCACAATATGATATGACAAAATTCCCGACCCCAAAGGCGGTTGATTCTATGATGCTTTATGTCAAAATACATTCCACCCAAAATACATGTGATTGATAGGAGGAAAAAGTATAGTACATTAAAAACAATATAGTTCAACTAACCCCATTAGTCGAGCAGCATAATGAAATGATTGTTAAGTTTTATCGCCTTGTCAATTGAAGATGATGTTACATAATGACAATTATCAAAGTCAGCTAGATCTACGAGTATATCAAGAAACCAAAAAGAAGGGGTGGGGTGGGGTGGGGAGAGAAGAATGAAGTAAGTTATTAGTATTTGTAGTTTTGGTTTTCAGTATATTCATTTTAATTTCCTTAATTTCCGTTAGGTCATCATGGATTGGAGCATTTGTGTACTAGTAATCTGCCAGGAACAAACACAAGAAAAACTTAAAGGTCCTATATTATACACTTTTGGGAGAGTGACTTGAAAAAAAAAATGTTCAGGATATCACATTTTATGCATAATATGTGTAGGTCTGGGGGCATTTCATGAAGCATTTTGTCCGACAACTTGTCGGACAAAAATGCTCTCAGCCAATCAGATGCAAGGATTTCAGTAGCTTTTAACATTTTGTCAGACGAAATATCTGACAAAACGCTTCATGAAATGCCCCCCAGTTGTATCACAAGACATCCTACCATATACAGTTTTTGCAATCAAAGCAAACATATAAAGAGATATCAGTATTTTTCTCATTAAAGCATAAATGCGGACGGTTTAGTCTGGAAACATGTTATCATAGAAATATTGTTCACATTTTGTGTTATTAACAATACTTAACATTGATTATACAGATTCATTTTTTACAGAGGTTCTTTGTATCCGTAACTTACACTTAAGAATAATTTTCAAGCACTAATTTTGGGTTTTTGCCTTTAATTATCCACAAAAAGGAGGACTCAGTGCATAAAAGGTGTATGCTTTATTTTTGGAAAATGTTGAGGAGATCAGGAAAATAATATATATTGATGTAGATTTTGGACCTGAAGGAGCAGTTGAAGCATTTTTAAGAAACAATGCCTTGTGGCATCGTTCTTATCATCAAAAATTAATAATGGCAAACTCAAATGAAAATTGGAGGGGGGAAGAAAAGATGAACATAATGACATGAGACAGCTTGGTAAAGATTAAACGCTAAAATAGACAATGCAGCCTCTTTTCTCAGTTCATACTTATCCAGAGTGTGTGCTTTCTTTCCAGTACCGGTATTATTATTTAGATAGGTTAGGGGAATCCCTTTGAATTGTGTGATACATCATTTTAAAGCTTACAGTCTGCTCTTTCAGAATCTGTCCTTAAAGGACAAGTCCACTTTCATGCGCACGTGGATTCAGTGAATACAACAATATTAGTAGGACACATCACAGAAAGCTTGGAAAAAATCGTACAATCCGTTCAAAAGTTATGATTTTTTAAGGTATCTGCACAGTCGCGGCTGGATGAAAAGACTACCACAGTGTATGATGTCACATGCACACATTCTAAGGAAAATGAAATGAGAATTTCACAAAACCATACTTTTTGAATAAAGTTCACATAGTTTCTTTGACTTGCTACTTACGTATGTCAAGGGTAAAATTATTCCCCCTGCCTTCTGAAAGAGAAGTCGAGTATCCTTTTGTAAGCGAAAATAATTTATGTTGAATTTTCTTTATTCATTCTTTATATCGTTGTACACATGTGACATTACAAGGTATAGTAGTCTTCTCATCCAGCCTCGACTGCATGAGCAGAAACTTCAAAAATTCATAACTTTAGAACGGATTGTCCAATTTTCCTCAAACTCTCACTGATGTGTTCTACTATTGTTGCTGCATTCACTCAACCCACATGCTATAAAGGTGACAAATCTTTGTCTGGCGACTTTTTTGTTGATCAATTATACCAACCCTGATGGAAATCTCTTCAAATTCATAAGTTCTGAAGTCTCCTTTAAGTTTAACCAAAATCTATATATGTAGTTGCCATGGCAACATACCACTTAACACTAATGAAAAGTATTTCAAACCTCTATACATCCCGTTGATCAGTTGTACCTATTCAAATGGAATCTCTTCCAAACTGGAAAATAGCCTCCTGTAACTAACTTCAATCAAAAACCCTCGTTTTGGGTTGCCATGGCAACGCACAAATCAACAATTATATTTGACCCCTGGTTTATACTCTTGGTACCTTCTATATAACGTTCATATCAAATTTTGTGAAAATTGAATCTTCCTACCTGGAGAAATAAACAAAAACATGATTTTTAGAAAAAGTTCATTGACCTTTGACCTTTGACCTTTGGAAAATTCACCCCAAATTCAATCAAAATATTTTACTTGTTCTCAATATTCTTCCTGCCAAGTTTTATCCAGATTGGATATTCCTGACCTGAGAAATAGCCAAAAAACCTATTTCACAAATAAAGGTCATTGACCTTTGACCTCTGACCTCCTTCCCAGCATCAATTTTCTTGGAGCACCCTATTTTTTGAGAAGGTACATCATGAAGTACCTTTGGTGAAAAAATCATGCTTTTGTCCGCCGTGTCACTATAATTTCACTAAGCCACCCCACTAATAGGGAGCTTTAGATTTTAGACGCGCGGACGTTCAAAGGAAAAAAACATGATCTGAGCTTGCGCAGTAGCGCGCGTAAAGTCAATCTATTTTTAGCTTGCGTCGCCTGAGTTGTTTACTACGCGTACTGGGCTATTTTCACGTCCGCACAGTTTGCGACGTAGAGAGCTTCTTCATGCACTGATCATATGGGGGCGCGATTTCATTTTTTATACGTTGCGTCCCAGCGTAATCTAAAGCTACTTTTCCACACGACGCAGGGAGAGGAGAACGTCCAGCGCAAGCGTCGGCTCAAACGTCCGCGCGTCAAAATCTAAAGCTCCCTAATATGTCTTAACCACTCTCTTTTTCTCTATATCTGTGTGTCAGTCCACCAGTTTTTATCTGTGTACCTGCACATTAATTACTTAGCTTTATTGGAACAAAGGGAACAAAATCAATGATATAATCGTTGCATGCAACTCTTTGGTGTCGCAATGTTTTATATTTTGCATAGTAACAGGTATAATATATGTGTATATATATATAGTGTGATGATGCTGATACTCGTACCGTATAGTACGCCTCTGTCATCTTAGGAAGAATTATAGTCGAGACAATGTAGATGACATTGTCATCTACATTGTCTCGACTATATATATATATATATATATATATATATATATATATGTATATACATATATTTATTCATTTATGACCATAACATTTGCATGCATGAATGCTGGGCATTAGCGATGGCCCGACGGCCTTGGCCACTACAAATTGATGTTGGGCCACCAAAGATTTCTTTTGGTGGCCTGAGCGGGTAGCTTAAAAAAATAAATAAATAAATAAAATGACATTAGTTGACTTATCGTCTCTTTCTTCGCGGAAACCTGTCTACAATCGGAGAGCATTACCTTGCCTGAAATAATACTTCCAATCAAAGAAAAGAGCAGTGCGTATTATAGTTCTGAGAGTATAGTATTACAGCCGGTTCCAAGGAGAGTAAAATCTGACACCTTGTATATTGAAGAAACCTAGTTTTTGAGCTACCCAGTGTTATTTCGGAGCTATCCCGAAGGATTCTTATCAAGGTCTTCTCGGTTAATGGCGCCCTCTCGAGGGTGGCCACGGGCTCCTATTCAATTTAAATGACCTCTTTATGAAGAGTTCATTTCCAAAAGGTGCTAAATCCACTTTTGATGGTAAGAAGAAAAACAGGACTTTAATGTCACATGTTTCTAAGTGTTTTCATGCAATAGCTTTATTTCATTTTATTTCATTTCATTTCATTTGCATTTCATTTGTTTTCACTTGAGCAACTAGTAAGACAAGAATGAACAATACAGGGCAACTTCCCCCATGTAACAAGAATACCTCACAATGGAATAGAGAAAATATGTTCGAAAAAAAAAACACCTTATGTGACTACCCTTATTTTGAAAGTAATAGATTTGGCGATTTTGTGTATCTAACACCTTTTGGAATACAAATGTAAGCACGATGATGTGCAACAAGTATGTGTTCTTGTAGAGCCTAGTTTCTGCGACTCTGCGTATTTTTTTCTGGGCTAATAATGCTGTCTCTACATTACATTCTTCCAGTTTCCTCCATCGCAATTTGTTTGTATAGAAATGAAGCATTTCACAGCTTAGAGTAAAGTATGTAGGTCATTTGCAAGCTACACAGTTAGGAACGTTAACTAGCCTGGCCTCACTCTTGGGATGGTATAGTATTGGGCCAGGGATGAGGATTGAGCTTTTAACCATATGCAAAATACTGAGAAACCACTTAGGAAATGTACCCTAGCATACCATTCTATTAAGAAAAAATACATTGGCTTTTGGAATGACTGAGATATCCAAAAGCAAAGTTAACAAAGGGATCCTAATAAAAGGTGGGTCCGACCTTTTATTACAATCGCTTGTTTGGGCTCTATCTCAGCCATTTCAAAGCCAATTTTCATCAAATTGATGTTGGATTTCTCTTGGAATTACATGCTCGTTCACATTTATAAGAGGTTTCTCATTATCTCACCGAAAAAGTTGAAAACCTAATACCAGGTCTCAACCAAAACTATGATAATCATTCCTTTTACAAAGTGCAGTCAAGCATGCAGACTGGTTTCTGATGGTGAGGTCTTCCTGGATTTAGTACCTTTTGGAACAAAAAGAAAATGAATATAGTATTTTTTTCATCGCCTGATTTCTTCATTTTTTAATACTGTGACAAGTTTACTGGTTATGGGACTACTGATTACGCATTTCTAAAAAAAAATGGGGAAAAAATCCAATTTGATGAAAAAAAATGGATTTAGCACCTTTTGGGTAGGAATTTTTCATAAATATGATTCTCCTGGCAAACTGAGGGCAAAGAGTTGTATACTCCGTCGCCTGAAAAATCCAGGTAACCAAGCAGCCTACTTCTACTCTCCGCCATTCTCTTCATTTATTTTAATACTAGTGATGATGAATGATGAAGATGATGATGATGATGATGGTGGTGGTGGTGATGATGATGATGATGGTGATGATGGTGATGATGGTGATGGTGGTGATGATGATGATGATGATGGTGATGATGGTGATGGTGGTGATGATGATGATGGTGAGGGTGACGGTGATGGTGATGGTGATGGTGATGTTGATGATGATGACGGTGATGATGATGATGATTATGGTAATGAAGATGGCAATAATGACAATAATGTATATGATAAGAATTACGATAACACTCTCAGGGGCGGATCCAGTATTCTGTAAAGGAGGGGGGGCGTAACTAATATTTCTGGTGCCACTTCCGGGTTTCATTACATTTTTTTCTTTTTCTTTTGTTTTGTTTTTAACGAAAATTAAAGGGGGGCGTGCGCCGGTTGTGCCCTCCTCTGGATCCGCCACCGATTCTGCTTCAAATTTGGCGATTCTGCTCATGATTGGCTCCGGTCAGCATTGCAAAACACACATTCAACCTTAGTAATGTGAACAGAGCGAGAGCATGTTATGTAAAGCACCTTTTGGTACAAAACAAGACAAAGATATTCGTTTGCCTATTTTGTTCGTTAGCTTGATTTTGATTTTTTTTTTCATAAGTGTATATCAGGAGCACCGGAGTGTACGGAACTGTGAATCCAATTACGAAGCAATACTTTTCTGAAATAGGTAGGCAGTTTTCAATTCTAAATTACTTCATACAAAATAATGAAGAAGAATAATTGCATCTTGTCAGTGGAGAAAAAAAAAACACGAGGAAAAACGGAAATTGAAGATGTCGCCATCTTAAGCATGTATTGAATACGGGAAAGGTGACCTCGATACAAGTGTATATTTACCAAGAAAATCTTTAATTTCAAATATTGTCAAAAGAATAGAAGAGGGAATGAGTTTGTCATGAGTCCGTAAAGGATTGAGTGTGAATTACGAAAGTAAATATTGTGTGACATGTATGTGTGTGTGTGTGTGTGTGTGTGTGCCTTTTTACATAATGGATTCTGAAAACTCATGTGTTCTTTTTTTTTCGATAATACAATATCATTTGATCATGGTAAGCTGGTACAAAAGTCATGTGAAATATTTTCAGATTTTTTTTTATCTATCATATTGAGTTCACTTTTGAATACATGTAAAGGAAAAATACATTGTTAGACACAGGTTCTATTGTTCACATAAAAAGTGATTATGTATTATTCTATTCGAATAATTTCGACATAGAATAAAAAAAATATAGGTGGTATGTGTATGTATGTATCACTTTTGTATACATTGTATAATTTGCATAAAATTATATTATTCTATAAACGCCCCCTGTTAATATGATATGGCAATCTTTCGTAGCGTGCTTATGTAAACATGTGTAGCTTTTTAAGGCTTTGGACGTGATACATCGAAGGTTATGTGACCACCGATATATCATGACTAAACTTTGACCCAAATATAGCTTTGTAGTTTTATGAAATAGAAGAAGTGACTCACATGTCATAATGGTGCGCATTATGGGCGAAGCTGACTTGCCAAATGCAATAGATCGTGTTTAAATATTTTCACTTTTTTTCCTTAATTTTTTCACAGTCTATTATAACTAATTGTTTGGTTTCCCCCCTCAACTGTAACTGAATAAATACTTTCCTTTTGTATCAGTACAGTTTTTCATGATGAGTTTCTCATCCGTGTCCATTGCCCATTTACCTTTGACCTTTCACCCCGGGAGTCTTGACCTCTCAATAGACACACCAAGATTGTTTTCCCTATCATAAATGTAGAGCACTAACGTAGGCCAAAACGGTAATGGCGAACCTGAGGCAAACGTGCTTCAATTCCGCCATGGACTTATCAGTTGGCTCTGAGGACTTGTAATTCCGAAAAATTTATTACATGACATATCTGGATCCAGATATATTTTTTTATATGACTTGGCTTCGCAGTTTGGTAAATGCATTGGTATAGTATGATCACACGGCAGCCTCTCAGCCGATAAACAAATCTAGACACGTTCTTTATCACTGGCAAAGGAGATGGTGTTTTAAGTGATGAATTGCCGATTCGCTTTGCAAAGATATATTTCGGTTTTAAATTTCTCGGTCCACGAGGACTATCAGCTTGAAGGCTCCCCATTTGTTGTACAGAATTAGGCCTACCAAGTATTTCTGAGCAGTATTACAACTCAAGGACATTGCACAAAAGCTTGGCAATTGGTGTGACATTAAACTCGATTCTGGTGTTTATGGTTTGCCTTTACCCTGATCGTTTTTATTTTTCCTCCCTTCCTGTGTGTGTGTGTGTGTGTGTGTGTGTGTGTTCTTTTTTGTTGTTGTTGTTTTGGTACATATCTTTGGCAATGACCATCGTATATGCATCAAATCCTTCAGAGCATAACAAAAAGTATAGGGAATCACCAACGCAGTGGGGTGATGTTCGCTATTCCGATGGTTCGTTAATCCGAAAATAACCTATGGTTTGTTGTTCCGAAGGTTTGTTTTCCCGAAACACACAAATTTCCCGAAAACACACAAATTGATTGCTCGTTAAATCCTAACATTTGTGACGTTCTTCTGAAGGTTCGATAGTCCGAAATTGAAATAAGGTTCATTAATTCGAAAATGAAAAGACGGTGTTTACCATGCTTACTAACGAGCCTCCAGAATTATAAGCCTCAATTTATCATTGGATTGACGAACCTTCGGAATGGGGGTCACACGTTTGCTTGGCGTCATGTGGCCTTAACCTGTCCTTGTTCGTGTTGTTATTGACTGGATATTTTCAAAAAACATTTCATGCCTTATTGGACCAACTTCTACCTTCTGCTCTGCTTACACCACAGTTTACAACTATCAGACTATCCTTTAATCACCGACTCTCTGCCTCTCCTTCTTTTTTCTCTCTCTCTCTCCCTCTCTTTGTCTATCAAATGGCACCATAAAGTGACAGAGGACAGCCTATATAGCAACCATGGAGAAGACAAAACAAACAGGGAACTCGGTGTTCACTGTCTAAATGCTGTAAATTCAGCACTAAAGAAGAACGAATCAACCAACGAAATGATACCATCTCTTACAAAGACCGGAAATAAAGATTTCTTGGCCATGAATTCATGCAGTATCATGCTCATTTTCAACTCGAAAGTCAGAGCCCGTGATGTTGGCAGCATGTACAGACATCACTCTTTTTGAAGAAATGTCATTGTTTCTTAGAATCCATGCCAACACTTTTACGAAACGACTTCAGAGATTATAATGGTCAATATTGCTCGACGATCACGTCTGATCTCTGAAACCTCGTGTATCGCCAGGAATATCTTCATACATCGGAGGTATAGCGCATTCTAGAAAGAGAGTCCTGACCTTCCCTACAAGACTGCATGTCAAATGCAGAGATAACAACATCGCTTCCTGTGGAAAGCAAAAAGATATTACCCGTCTCTTGCTTGGATTTCTGTTGTTCTTGCTGCATTGTTCCCGTGACAGACTCTGCTCTCCTTGTACAGACAGTGAAACCGGTGAGAGCGGTGCACGTGCTGCCGTTGATGCGGAGATTTCGCCTTTGATCGTAAAAGCGGATGCCCGATATTGCCCGGTGGAAGACGAGACTCAAAAACTCTTTATTCTTTTCCTCCCATCCTGAAAATCCTAAAGAAGAGAGGGCATCGGGTCTTGAGTGCCTTGAACGCCACTATCTTCTCTTTCTCCACTTTTACCTTCTATTGTTCCTTTGATCAGAAAGGTCGTCTAATATCACAGTTGCTATGGAGCAAACACTTGAAATGAAAAAAAAAAATCCGCCAGCGTCTAACAGGTACATCTTAAACCCAGCTTGAAGCAAAACACACAGAATGAAAAAAAGATGGAACAGCAACTAATGAATTTGCCCGTACGTGTTTTGCTTTCCTCGTCTTCCGTGTTAACCTTTCTCATCTTTTATTATCTGTGAAGTATCTTGAAAGAAGATGTATCCATGTGATAATTACCAGAAAAATTCTGGTACAGCATACTTTCAAAGTGTTGTCACTTCATTCCTTCTCTTACACAGACATCACTTTATGCCTGCTACCCTTTTATATGTCTCTTCAGCACATGTAGACATACTCTCTCCCTCTCTTTATCTGCCTTCGTCAAATAGATTGCATACTCAGGCAAGAAATATCGTAAATGGGCACAGACCTAGACAAGCAAATTCTTAAAGGGATTGTATAAAGTGGAGATGAGAGTTTGCCTTTTAACTTTTTGCGAGATACCAAGAAACCACTCATGAAATTATACAGAGCATACCATTCTAAGAGGAATTCAAAGTTTATGAAATGAAAAACGGTTTTGGAATGCCTGAGACATCCACAAACAAAGTAAAACAAAGAAATCCTAATTAAAAAGTTTGTCGCGCCTTTTACTAGGATTGCTCTGTTTTGACTATCATCTCAGCCATTTCAAAACCAGTTTCCATGAAATTGGATCCCTTTTGGAATTACATAATTGCATGGTCTGTCATATTTCATATGAAGTTTCACATTATCTCACAAAAAAATAAATTGTCTCAATAAAAAGCATACGATCCCTTTAAATGTCCACCTGAAGTCTTTCTCTTCTTCTCTCCTTTCTCTTCCTCTCTATATACCTCTCCCCTCTCCCTCTCTGTTGTCTCTAGCGTATATATATATATATATATATATATATATATACCTACATAATTATATATATCTGTCTCTCGTTGTCTCGGTCTGTCTTTCTATACGTAACTCTCTCTGTCTCCCTCTCCTAACTCCCTCGCTCTTCCTTCTCTCTCTCTCTATCCCGTTAGTCCCCCCCCCCCCCTACTCTCACAGACATACGGTACACACACTCTCTCTCCCTCTTCCAGAAGCGGGCTTTGATACTCTGATGACGATCGAAGCTCCCTGGTCTTGTATGAGAAATCTTCGTAATCAACCCATTCCTAACCGCCATCCACTGATCATCATGGTTAATGTATCCGCACAGGTTATCAACGGACGTGAAAGTGTTAATATTATGGTCTGTAATTCCTAATGAGACCGTGCGATTTGGAGTGAAAACACGGCGGAGAAGGGGAAGAAAATGACGATTATGCATTTTCTTTTTCGAGGGAGTCTGGTGGATGAGGGCTTACGGTGGGGGGGGGGGTATGGGGGTGAATGGGTGGTAGGCCAACAAAGCGTAGTTGATGAGTCGTTCGAGTGCTTTTAAGGAGGATGTACAAGTTGGAGATTGGAAGTGCCGATAGAGAAATAAGAAGGGAAAGAGCCTGAAGTAGGCAGCGCTGGTTTTCCCCATCCCTCCCTTCCGCGCGCAAATCAATCCAGCTGTACAGGGCGTTGAGGAACAATATTGATGCAGTGCAAATGAAAACAGAAGACTCTTTATCCGGTTCGAACGGATGTACCATAAAAATCATTAACTTAACATTTTATTCTATCATGTGATTCATCTTTAAATTCATGTTTTGTATTTGTGTTTTCACACCTTACTACTTGTGTCTATAAAAGGACACGAAATGCAAACTGATTATAATCTATAGCAAACTGTTTATCATACTCAAAATAAAACTGTATACAAACAAAATGCGTGCAGTTATCTTTGTGAATCGGACGACGGGCACTTTATATCATCAAGAAACTTTACTTTTCTTATCCAAAGAATATATGTGTGTGTGTGTGTGTGTGTGTCTTTGTGTCTGTCTGTGTGTGTCGCTTTATGATAGAAAAATTATAACGGAATTTTGAGCGTTTTGGGCAATTGATAGTGAAAGAAGATAATGATCAAGATCACTTCCGAAATTGATTATAATGATTCGCAGCATTTGTATATAGCGCCTATATCTGTTTAAACACATTAAAAAGATATCAACAGACTCCTCAAAGAGCGTTAGGCGTTGAATGTTTGGTGAGAAATGTGAATCATGAGAGAAGTTTTGACGTGTTCCAGATTGTCAGTTTCACAGAGAACTAATGTGTGGATTTTTTTTTTCTTAAGGCTGTATGTTCCTATCTCTGAGGCAGATCATCTACCGTAGACATGAAAGTCGTAAGAAGAAAATCGAGCTATAAAAGGTTGAAATGCAAAGAAGCAGGTTCCGGAATGATCCTTTATTGCTGCTTGATTCTTCCCAATGTTCATGCAATATCCCAGTTTGTAGTATGATGTGTATGACATTAGGGGAGAAGAAAAAACAAAAAAACAATCGAAAAGAATAATGAATCATGACGTTAATACTGTAAGCCATGTATATCATAACTACCACAGATTTACTCTTGCTCTTTCTGCCTTTATTTCTTTTTCCGTTACTAGTCTGTTGTTAGGATGTTGTTTAATGCATTTTGTAACGAGATGGCATTACTGTATCTTCTTTACATTTCCTCTCCGTTAATCGTATTTCAGTTTTACTTTGCTGTATAAACTGTATTGTTTTCATGTTCTTATTGCAATGTGTGCTTCTTTTGTATGTTTTAAAAATCATTCGTTTGGAGCGTGTACAGACTTCCTAAAACCAGCTTTTAAGCTGAAATAAGTTTTCCTTCTTAATCCCCGTGCTTAAATAAGTACATACAATACAATGCAGTGCTCTACCTTCACATTCTTATGATATCACGCAGATAACACCATGATGCAATATTTCGTCCATTGCTAATATCGTGCTTCAGTGATCATTAATCAACTTGAAAACATAATGAAGGATATATCAATCTTAGTCAGATCTTTCTTTTCCAAGTCATACTAGTAGTAAGTCAAATTTACCTTGGTTTGCCAATCCTATAGCGTGTTTAACTTATTGTTGGCATCGAAATTGAGCTGTACACACACACATATTCATACTCACACATTCAATATACACAATATTTGAATATGTGTATGTACATTATATATATATATATATATATATATATACATACATATAATCACAAATCAATGTATTTATACCTTGCTGTCTTTTACCTTCTACGTAAATTCACACGCTCGACTACCTCAGCATGTATTCTTCTGTCAATTTATTTATTTATTTATTTATTTATTTATTTATTCATTCATTCATTCATTCATTCACTCATTCATTCATTACAACATTCAGTGTTAATCATTGGTTTATAGACTCAGCCACGTTTTACATTTGTTGATTCCTCTACCAATCAGAACACCTACAATAAATATATTTATTTATTCCCTTATTCATTCATTCATATCTTCCTCATCATTTACCTCCTGATATACTTCCACGAATTATATAATAGTAAGAATGATATAAAATTCAATCATTTCTATAATGTTGCTGTATACCCTTACTCTCACTTCTCCATTTCCCAACGAACCCCACTTTCGAACAGTCTGTATTTTCTTTCTCTTCTCCACCCCCCCCCCCCCCCCTCAGCGGGCCTCCCCTTCCCCCATCTCCGTATTCATAGTAGAATACACACACGGTTTTGTTTCTCCGATGTAAAGATCCCTGAACAACATTCGGCCTGGCTTTTCTAGAAGCATTCATTGTCTCCATGCACACTCTTCCTCTGCCTCGTTTTGCGGAGGACATTATTGCCTCGAAGAAGAATATGAACAGAGGGGAGAGAAAGATAGCAGTCGCAAGGAGGAGGAAGAGGAGGATAGAGGAGGAGGAAAATGATGATGATGATGAGGAGGAGAAGGATGGCGTGAGGAAGAGGAGGAAGAGAAGGTGGAGGAGAATGGAAGAGGATGGAGGAGGAAGAGAAAAAAGGAGGGAAAAGATGAGAAGAAATGACAGTCAATATACATGCATAATTATGACAAGATGGGTTCGCCTCACAGTCGAGACCAGCTAGCTCTTCAAGCGCTGGATTGCAGGTGTAGATATTGCGGATCGAGCGCAGCGAACTCACGCCATACACGCTCATCGTTCTGCGCTGAACCATCAACGTTTACCTGACATGAGAGTCATCATATGTGTTATGACAGCATGCACTGGCCAGGAATCATGTGACATGAGCCTTGCTGTAATCATGGTTTTCGCTGACGAATACGCTCTGCAACATAGGGTTCCCAGCTGGATACGTAATCTAAGGAGGCCATGTAGAGTAGGAATCAATTTCGTGCGAGTCATCGCGTCAATCAAACACAACTACACACATATATCTATTAAACGGCGTTTACCATTTTCAACCTACGAGATTTCTAGTTTACCACCCTTATTATCACTCCTATAAATATGATTACTATTCCTTTTTTTTTTAAGAATCTTTACTCCACCTTAAAGACCTCTACTACTTTTCATTATTTCTCCGGCTGCTCGTCGACTTAAATACTAAATTCAGAATCACTGATCAGACCTGCTAACATGCAGACAGACATCGTTTTAATTCAATAGACCATCAACTCTATCTTCCACCGGTTTATCATTTAACACATCTATACTATACCAGTATACAGAAACGATACCCAAAATTGCCATTTAAACTTGCTGGGACTGTGTTAGAGTGTGCGGAAAGTTTTTTGGCCGTACAGTTCTGGTGGCAAGATGCTTTTTTAATCTTTAATTCTGCAATGCTGTTCATGATGGACAGCGTTTCTCCACTAGAACTTTATTGTACTTCGGCGATTTGATTAGACGAATTTGAGTGTCATAATTTCCTATTGACCGATTCGGGTTCGTTGAGGGCAGCAGACATTTTACGACACAGGGCGCAGCCATAGTGGGTGTATCAGCCGACCCCCCCCCCCCCCCCCCTGCTCTCCCCCACCCCGGGCAACATATTTATCACGCACTTGTAACAAAGGTTCGCGCACTAAGCAAGCATTCGCGTACTCAGTACGAGACGCCCATTGGCTAAAGCAGTTTTCATTCTGCGCGCTAGGGAGAGGGGTGGGGAGTGGGAAGGGGGGGGGGGGGGGGGTCGGCTGATACACCCACTATGGCTGCGCCCATGCCAAAAATACACATAGCGCGTCACAGAATCGGTCAATAGATGTAGAGTTCTTTAAGACATATCCAGAAGTTGTATTTACCCGTAAAGTTTAGACGACTGATTGTCATCTTTCTCAAACAATGGCTAATAGGCGACTGATGTTTGACGCCAATCAGCAATCACCCAGGTGTGACATCCGAGTGATAGCGCCATCGTAAATGCCAAAAAGTTGGTATCCCCTCCCTCCCCCCCCCCCCCCCCACCTCTCATCCCGGTTCATGTTGTTTGGGCGGGGGGTTCTCTTGATCTATATGGCCACCCTGATCGGTCTGTTCAGGTCTTGTCTCTCTGTCGCTACTAAACGCAACCCCTTCCAGTTGCTGACTTGATTTTTCCTCCCAGCATGGTCTGTTATGACACCCATAAAGATTGTCAACAAAGACTTGGTGTCTCTCCTCACAGATCACCTGGATCAAGTGGACTCTACTACAGACATCATAAACTTCACTTTTGAACTTGAAAAAGAAGGATCAACCCCCTTTCTAGACACTCAAATCAGCAGAAAGCCATATGGACACATAATGTTCATCTAAAGTCACACTTCATCACACTCTCTTCCACCAATGCGGAACAATAATATCTGACCCCAAAGACGAAGGAAGAAGGAAGAAGGAAGAGGCTACCACCATCTCTACTGCTCTGTCGCGATGTGGCTATCCCCGATGGACGTTTAAACGGAAAGGCAAAAACAACTGAACAACTTCCAAACAACAAAAGAAAGACGGAACCACTCGCAAGAAGTATCCTGTAGTCATGCCCTATTGACATCGAAGTCTTATCAGAGCCAATTAGTGGGATATTTTATATTAGAAGAAACGTGGTATCTCTACAGCATCGAAACGATGCAACAAGCTTAGAGACATACTGGTCCACCCAAAGGAGAAAATCAAAGAAATTGACAAAGCGCAAGGAGTGTATGTAGTCCCTTGCAGTTCTTTCCAAGCCAAATGTATTGGAGAAACCAGTTGCAAATTGAGTACCCGAATTGACGAACACAAAAAGAATTGCCAAATATTGGATGGACAATCATATACACGATCGCAGAGGGCATCAGCAATAAGCCAAACATACAACAAGTCTGCCATAACTGACCGTGCTTGGAGGGAAAATCACGTCATCAACTGGGATGGGTCGCGTTTAGTAACGAGAGAGAGACAGGACCTGAACAGACGTATCATGGAGGCCATCTGGATTATTAGAGAACCCTCCCCCCCCCCCCCCCACAACATGAACCGGGATGGGGGGGGGGGGGGGGGGGGTCATACCAACTGTCTGACATATGGCGCTAACACTCGGATGTAACACCTGAGTGATTGCTGATTGGCGCCAAATCATCAGTTGCTGATTGCCATCGTTTGAGAAAGATGACAGCCCGTCGTTGAAACTGCCACAGGTAAATACAACACTCTAAAAAAACCCGGGTCAGAACTGACACGGAACTGGGTCCCTTGGGGTCATACACCATTCCGGGTCAAAAATGACTTGGAATTTGGTCATGAAGACCCCGAAAGGGGTCACCCTGACCAAATTCTGGACTCTGAATGGGGTCATATCTGACCCCATTCCTTGTCATTTCTGACCCGGAACGGTGTGTGACCCCAACGGACAAAGTTCCGGGTCAGTTCTGACCCGGATGTTTTAAGAGTGAACTTTTGGATGTGTCTTATGTAAAGAACTCTTCATCTATATTTATCAACCATCCTTATGAACTCTTGTTTCGCGAGTCATAATTTTCTGTTTGTGATTTTGGTAAATGACATTGATTATAAATGAAAATAAATAGTAAATAATCAGGAATATCAAATAAACCTTACGCTTTGTGCTCCTTGTTCATTCTTCTGCTGATTATGATTTACCTTATTTTTCACAATAACCTTTCGTTTTGAAGAGAATATTTCTTCAATTTTCTTTAATCATCTCAAGATATCATTCAACATAATAAGATATTTGTACTATTAGAATTTAAGAACTTTGATTTTTTAACGACTTGTCATAGTTATACCCAAGAGTTTGTAAAGTCTCTCACATTCTTGGAATCAAAATGATAGTAGAATGAACCCCTTTTCAACATCTCTAGTAATTCCTGATGATTCCTTCATTCGCCTGGTAATTACTAAGCTTGATTCAAATGAGGGAAGTACTCCAACTTGGAATCTTAATTGAAAAAAAAAATCCGAATAAACAGTTTTCTTGACTTTTTTCATTTTCGTTGGTAATCTTTTAACTGAAGTGTTGCACTCTAAATCTATTGCTTTTGGTACATTATTTAATGTGTGCATTCCGAAACAAATACTCTGAAAGTTTAAGTTTTTCTTTGACAGCTTTCAACTTGAATCACAATTATGTCCAGATAGCAAGAAAGTGGGAAAAAGCAACGGACGTAACGAACATAATCATCATTAGCTCAAAGGTATTCCACTCCCCAAAGCCATCAAGAATCTAATTTCCTGAAGACCTTTGGGTTTCGTACAAAAGCAAAATTACAAACATATCTTACAGCATTTCGTTACCATGGCAATGGTGACCATGGAACCAACTACCATCGCAGATGACCCAGAGAGGAGCGTTTCCTGCCAATATCATCCTTTGTTTGTTTGTCTGTTTGTTGTTTTGAGAGTGCAAGGAGGCATCCCCGAACCATTTTCCATTTGATTTTTCCCTCCGCGGACCTGCAAACAGTTATACACAAAACATGCATTGTACGGTCTGTAGTTGCCAAGTCTGACAAAAGTGCACATGCGCCATGACCTGCGTAGTGTTTGAAGGTAGACCTATTTCATCTCAATAATGACTGCTTTCCAGTGAAAGGTGAGTTTGGATCAAATGTATTGTACTCACTTAAGGTTGATGGATTATGGGGTTTGATGAACGTGCAGATGAGACAAGAAAGAAAGAAAGAGAGAGAGAGAGAAAGAGAGAGAGAGAGAGAGAGAGGAAGAAACAATCTTTTGACATTTTTTTTTAAATCTAATACATTGTTTGTCCTTGCAGTTAACAATTTTAATATATGTTTTACAATATTCGATGCATCTTTATAACCTTCACCTGAACATAGAAATAGCAGTTTTGTTCAAAAATTTGCACATAAATATTATTGCCTATTTAAATATGATTGGGTATGAATAACATAATGACTTGCCGCAGAATATTACAAGAGAAATGCGACTCTTCATTTATGATAAGTCAGATATCATGAACTAGAAAATGTAAGAATGGCGTGGAGCTAATTACTAAACACCTTTAAATGACGAAGTTTAAGGAGAGAGGGATAGAGAGACAGACTGGTATACTGGTAGAGAGAATAAAGCAGAGAGAAGGAGAGACGATTGAAGAAAAGCGAGAGAGGGGAAGGGAGGGAGAGAGTTAAGCTTTGAGCTAATAATGTTTAAAGCTACGGAGACGCGCAAGAGAGTCCCGATTTGTCTTGGCAAAGCATAAGACAACAAAATGTAGACAGAGGGAGAGAGACTGGGAGAGAGAGAGGGAGAGCCGGAGAAAAGAAGGGGGGGGGGGGGTGGAGAGAGCACTATTGGATGCTCCCGGGCTGCGAGGGAAAACTGGCGCATTGTCAAACATCGCCGCAGACGATCGCTCATAGACGCGCTCTTCTTCCAGTAAGTGCGATGGAGCTCGGAAGGTGTAGGCGTGTTTTCATCATCCTCTAGCGGCGAGTCGCCGGCAGCACCGGATAATTTGGATCATTCTTTTCCTCCCTAGGATCCATAGTTTCCCTTCTTTCTTTTTTTCGAGGGCAGTGATTGTAGGCCGAGTCTTGCTGGTGAGTAACAACCACGCATTTACATCCTTCCATTCTTCTCTATTTAATACTCACTCCCTCTCCATCTCTCTCTAACGCTCTTTTTCTTTATTACTTGCTTATTGTTTGCCTGATTTCTCTATAACTGTTTATTGTCACTCAGTCCTACACATCTTCGTTTTTTTCAAAATCCGGCTTCCAAGGAAAATGACATCATAATCATAGCCGCTTTCTGGCGTTACTATTTTTACTGGTATCAACAAAACCCCCTGGCTCAGGAAAGGAGCCAAGGAACGAAAGAGAGGGAGAGTATGTGTGTGTGAGAGAGAGAGAGAGGGAGAAAGACAGTCAGACTGACAGAGGAGGAGGTTGGAGAAGCAGCTGATATAAAACCAGAGATATTCAACTGACCCGTTCTCCCTGGTAGGGAGTCTGCCCTATGCCACCGCATCTCATATTTTGCCACCCCTCCTCCTGCTCCTGAATTCGCAATTTGCGTCCCGTCGCGATTGATTGATGGAGGTCGGGGATGTTAGCTTTTAATTGGATTGAATTATAGGCTACATTCCTTCTTTTTTTTTTACCCCAGCTCTTGCACCGGTCCACCGTGGTCTTGAATTTGTATCTCTGTTTCGGTCTTGTGCAGAGACCTACATAGATACCTGAAGGAAGAAGCATAATTGCAAAATAAAATCATTATATATGCAATACCATAATAATATAATGTAGGCCTAATTCTATATAATGACAATGAATGAATATCATGCATATTTGCGTAGGGCATTTTTGCATACAACTGTAAAAATCGGTGTTATGTGACCCATTACTACGGAAAATCTCCTTATTTTTTTTTCCAGACTCTAAGCTTCACAAGGTTTAGTTGTTCCACTTTGTTAAAGAGAAAATACACAAAAGAGTAGAATAACTGACCGTCCGATAACATTTATTAAAAAAAGAATGTCCTTAGATAAGAGGCAGTCTACTGTGTAACTCGATTTTGCCTTGTAATTTGAGATATTTGCGATTAAAGCTGCTAATAAGAATATTGTAAGAATATATGAGATGATAGAGAATATTCAGTGTTATGGAACAAGTGATCGAGGTTATCACTGGAAAGGGTTTGTATTGTTTTTTGCCGCTCTGATGATTGAATTCAATACTTAAAAGTGTTTAAAAGTGTAGCTTAAAGGGATCGTATAGTTGTGGTTGAGACCTAATTTCAGGTTTCTTACATTTTTTGGTGAGATAATGAGAAACCTCTTATGAAATATGAAAGAGCATGTCATTCTACGAGGAATTCAACGTTTATTTGATGAAATTTGTTTTGAAATGGCTAGATATCCAAAAAAGACGATTCTAATAAAGTGTGGGACCCACACTTCATTACGATTGCTGTGTTTTACTTTGGTTTTGGATGTTTCAGTCATTTCAAACCCGATTCTCTTCAAAATAAACTTTGAATTTCTCTTAAAATGGTATGTTCTGTACTATATCATAAGTGTTTTCTTGGTATCTCGCAAAAAGTTAGAAGTCCAATTCTCATCTCCACCAATACTGTACCATCCCTTTAACTTATTTTTCAAAACAAGAAATAATTTCACAGGAGATAGACCCAAGGAGACTATAACCAATACACTTCACTTCTTTGTCAATAACCATGGTAAAAACCTCGAAATCATAACTACACATCTGCTTCTGTTATTGCAGAACATCGATTTCTAACTATGTGACCGGAAACCCATGGCAGCACATAATAAACCAGACCTTTGTAACTTCTTATGCATTTCTTTCGTGGTAATAAACTCATTTGATTAGAAAAAATGACATCCTTATTAAAATTGTTATCAACAAGGGCAGCCTTATCAAAATTATTACTATTATGTGGCAATAAACTGAATTATATTCGAAAAGAGGACAGCCTTATAAAAAACCCTCCGTTTCGAAGAATTTTTACTTTGCAAAGACAAATCTCAACAGCAACACTCCTGTGATTTTATGTTTTTGGTTTTGGCGCAGAAAATGGTAGTGAACCACTGTAATTGCCTTTCATTTCATTAACTATCATTGACAATACCTTCCCTGACAGTGAATCCATGTAGTGCCACAATTCTGATTAATCATTCTAGGATTCTAATGATTCGAGTGTGATTTTCTTTCGTTCGTATAGTTTCTCTCTCGCTCTATCTTTTCTTTTGCTCATTTTGAAGGATCCGTCTGTCGCGATATGACTTTCTTGATCCAACGTCAGACGATACATGTAGAAAATCAGGCCTCCGCTGTCGTTTCATGATCTCTTCATAATTCTGGTTCTTCAACCGAGCCAGAGCATGATCGACTAACCATCAGTGCGAATATTGGCGGGAAGCCGATTTACAAGACATACTGCGGAAGTCGAGCAAAGAGCAATATTAAGTGTTTGGGCTTCCGGTCACGTGATCAAAGAATTGAGGTTCTTGCAAGTAGAGACATACTTATACTGACATACAGGTACTAAATGTCAATCACACTCTGCACTACATTGCTATCTAATGAAGTGTAACAACGAAAAAAAAAATGATTACATTATAGAAAAATATAGGAGGATATGCTAGTTAATCATTAGGTACAGCCACAAACGGTTTTGTTTTTTATTTTGTATTTCTTTTATGTTTGCTTGAAAATAGTAACGCAGTTTTTTTTTTTCTAATCCGTTGTAAAAGTGAGTTAAAATGGGTTAAACATAATATTATAATCAAAGCTTTTGTTGTTACTCTGCACTGGCTGTTGAACGGGTCATAAACTATAAGAAATTTTGCGAGTGTGTTATAAGTGAATCTGTTAATAGCAGGTTCGCCATATATCACCATACAGGTATACATAGACATGGTTTGCTGTGTAGCAATCCAGTGCGAAGAGGATAAAAGTCACAAAGTTTCTATTCCCAGATAACTTCGAGTCTTCAATGGGTCAGTTTGAATGAATGATTGACCCTTTTGGTGACAAGGGTTTGGGTTTTTTTTTTTCAAAAATCTTGACACGTCCGAGTCTTTTTTTAAGATTATCGATACTCGGATGTTGTGAATATAAGAAGATCACGAATCTGGCAATTTGCGATGTCAGGAATCATCGAATTGAGGAATGCATTAAAAGATAATGTACAACATCGATCAGATTTCTACCACCCTTAACGTCAAAGAAATGGTACGGGAAACGGTACTACTGATGCCCATCCATTGCTGACAGTGATAATGATAACGGTGTTGATGATAATGATAATTATGAAGATGATGATGATGATAATGACGATGATAATGATGATGGTAATAATAATGATATTGATAATGATAGTGATTATGATAATAGTAGTGGATGACAACGTATAGCCATCAATATGAGACGCGAATATAAGTTAGATAGAGTGTTTTAAGCTGATATAGTCACAGTTCGTTATTCCGAAGGTTCGTTATTCCGAAAACGAAATAAGGTTCGTAATTCCGCCATTAGTACGCATCTTCTTTTCCTTTTTGGATAAACGAACCTTTGAAATAACGTACCTTATGAAAAATGCCACAAATCTTCGTATCAACGAACCTTTTTTTTTAATTTTCGGATCAATGAACATCTAAGTATAGGAGATTTGTGTATTGAAATAAATACAAATAATAATGTTCTTTATTCAATCAATGAAACTTCAGAATAACGAAAATCAACCTCTGATACTGAATTAGCAAACGTCGCCTTGATTGTTATAACGGTTGCACGGCAGAAAGCAAACACTACATGTCTAAGTGACTTTGGATGTCTACTTCATCAATATGATGCAAACATGCAGGTAGGCTTTGTAATAAAAATGCAAGTTAAAATGCCAGTCCTGGGGAAATGAAACAACAACAACAGCAACAATAACAACAACAGCAACAACAACAACAACAACAACAACAACAACAACACAAGGCAGTCTAACTAAGATGGAGTATTTATATACGGCATTGTTGTTCCAACGCGTTGTTCTTAAAGATCACGCAATGGTTGTTCATCAACGCATACAGTTTCAGATGCACTTTATGTGCGGTTTTGTTTGTGTGTGTGTTTGTTTGGTTGGTTGGTTAGTTGGCTGCTTGCTTGTTTTTTCTTTTATTTGTTATTGAAGTCAGTCAAGAGTGAATATGGACACAAACAGACTGCTAAATTGATAAAATAGAAGTGTTTGCAGATTTAAATACTTTTTTTTAACCGGTGATATAAAAAAATAACAAATCTAATTATCCCTTGAAACTGATAACAACGTTATAACATAGAACATTATTCGAATATAAGAAAATAATGTAGTTTAAAGGGTGTGTACAGTTCTGGTCGAGGTGAGGATTTAGCTTTTCACGTTTTGCGAGATATTCAGAAACCACTCCATGAAATGTCAAAGAGCATGTCAATCTAAGGGGTATCAAAAGTTTATTTGATTAAAATCGGTTTTAAAATGGCTGCGATATCCAAAAACAAGGTGAAACAAAGAGATCCTCATAAAAGACATGGCCTGTTGCCTTCTATTATTATCATTTTGGGGGGATATCTCAGCCATTAGGAAACCGATTTTCATCAAATAAACTTTGAATCCTTCTTGAAATTACATACTCTTTCATATTTCATAGGAGGTTTCTCATTATCTCACTTAGGAATGTTCAAAACACTAATCCCCACCTCACCCAGTACTGTACAGTCCCTTTAAGGAATAGTATATACAAAAAAAAGATTCCTCAAAAGATACGAGATTTACAGATGAAATACCAATAACAATAAGAAGAAACAAAAGCCTGTCCGTTTCTCAAGAAATACAGTAAATACAGTAAATACAAAACAAAACAATGCAATACAATACAATACGGTACAATGCAATACAATACAATAAAATACAATACAATGCAATTAATCCGTTCCTCACACAGGGGCTCAGAGCGGTTACAAAATTACAAAATTTGAACATTTATTTTATAGACATAATTCAGAATGATACATGGAAACATTTTGACCATTATTGCGTCAATTCATCATGTGGACATCACACAATAGGTCCACCCAGGTTATATACATATGCATATAGATACACACATGATATTATAGACATTCACAAACGCATACATACATATGCATGTAGACGGATACACATTCACACGTCTGTGCAGACCTGGGGATTGGATTTCAAATAAACTATAAGTTTTTGGAGCTTTTTGAAAGGAGTTTGTGGATACAGACTATCTGATGAACATTTAAGGGAATATCATTCCACAGCTTTGACAGAGTAACCGTGACGTTCCTCCACTTCAAATAAATTTTGAGTTTCATATTGGATAGCTGACGCAGTTGAAGGTTGTGTATATCAACCCATTTGATATTCCTTTGACACATTATTTTGTTGTTGTTTGTCTTTCTCCTTCAGGTAAGAAATAGTCTGACCTGGAATATCTTAGATGATGGGTATGGAAACTTCATTGACTTCACATCATACGCAAATATTCTTTCTTTTCTTCTGTTCAGACGTGGATAAAATATGGCATTCCAGCATTGGTGATCATTGGTTAATAACGAGCTGACTGCATGCCGAACTGTTACCTTCTGAGAATGAAACATCTGTTTCAAGATTGTTTGATGATTTTTCTTTCCCTTTTTCCTCGATCTCATTTTTGTTGCGGAGTCGCTTGAATCCAATCTACCTTATCTCCGTAATTTAGCACCTTTGGATACTTGCCGTACTTAAGATGCCGCTGTTGACTAGAAGAACCGTATTTCATAGAGCATACGGAAGAATCTTGGCGATGAAGTGTGTACATATTTCTCCAAAGGGAGCGTGATCCTTCTTGAGAACCGAGTCCACCATATCCCTGAAAACACATCAATCATTATTTGGCAAACATTTTCCCCCACTAATTTCTTTCCCTCACTCACCGATTCCGTATGGTGTCTGCCCTGGAAGATATTACGATGTGTACTGCGATTCCTAAAGGCACAAACGGCCATTTAAAAAAAATAAATAAAGACTCGTACGAATCTGATTCAAAACGTCCCAAACAAACAGTTTGAAAACTTTGCTTTCAAAATGCAGTTGCAATTTTGTTCAAAACCTCACTGATAATTGACTTACGATTTGCATTTAAAACTCCCGAGAAGAAATCTGAAAAAAAAAAACTCCATAGAGGAGAATTCTTATAGGAATTCCACCTTTAAACTGTCAGGTGACTTTTCTTTTCTAATTCCTGCGAAATAGAGGAGAATTCTTATAGGAATTCCACCTTTAAACTGTCAGGTGACTTTTTCTTTTCGTAATTCCTGTGAAATAGAGGAGAATTCTTATAGGAATTCCACCTTTAAACTGTCAGGTGACTTTTCTTTTCGTAATTCCTGTGAGATAGAGGAGAATTCTTACAGGAATTCCACCTTCAAACTGTCAGAGGGAAACAGAGGACGAAAGAACATGTTCAGTCACATTAAAGGCTCTTGGAAATTAGAATATCTCTCTCATATCCCACATATTACCGTCATGAATTTAAGACCAGGGTCCCTTTTCATAAAACTCGTTATCAGTGACAACTGCCATATTTCTGTGACAAATTCGCTCTTATCCAGTCAGATGCAAGTATTTCAGCAGCTTATAAGAACTATGACAATTTGTCACTGGTAACAAGTTTTATGAAACGGGGCCCTGATGATTATAAGGAAGGGCATGGTCATTAGCTCATTGTCCAGCACTTTAAGGACAATACTGTGCTAAGTGCTCTGAAATCACCAACAATGGTTTTCATTATAATCAATACAGATTATTCTATCAAAATGGCAACGTTAGTAAGTAATGATGATACGTCTGATGAAAGAACCTTTGTGTCTAAAGAGAGATTAACTCTGAAAAAACTCACACACTTGACATTTGTGAAAGGAAAGGTGATTTGCGTCATTTGATTTGAAGAAGAAATAAAGTGGAAGTGATGCAGTAGAAAATAATAGACATAAAGCAAACAAAAGAAAGTACACGACGAGAATTTAAAGAGCAGGGACCTTGATTCTGGTAAGTCCGCGTGCCCAGAGCTCTTCCTGAGCACGAACACTCGCAACTTGCGACAGCTTCCATTTAAAGAGTCACGCCCAACATCTACAGGGAGAGAATGGGCATGAACTGAGGCATTAGGGCTTCACTCTGGAGACACTTGCAACGAGTACCCTTTTTTTTTTGTTTTTCTCTCTCTGCCTCTATCTCGCTCTCTCTTCATGTCTGTCTGTCCGTCTGTCTGTCTGTCTCTCTGTCTCTCTTTGTCTGTCGCCGTCTTCCAGTAATCTGTCTATCCATTAGTCCGTTTTTGAGTGGACAACTTGCCATCTCGTGATGACGTCTAACCAAACATGATATTATCTCGACACACCCTTCCACATGATTATGACTATAAATACCACACCTTTATGCATGTACGTATTTATTGATTATTATTAGCATTTATTGCCAAATTTGAAGCGTTCTGCCGTTTATAAACCACAAGGGGCAGGTATACATCGTAGTGTGATATTCCTACTTGAAAGTATTTGACAGTATTGATAGTTTTGTTCCCATTATCTGGAAAGAATACACTTGACATACTCCCACAGTAATAGCATTATTCCTTCACTGTTCCAGTCGTACTCTACGTCAATAATGTGACCCAAAACTGAATATTATTCAGCCATATGCCTCTAGATTCTTTAGGACGTACCTTGATAGCCCATATCCACAACAGGCTCTGTGATACGCACACAATGAGTGCCCGACCGTTTTTTTTTTATTTTTTATGGCGCATCTTGAAATGAGGTTCAATTTATCTTTCGAGAACATTCGAGCTCACTTTATGACAAGGGTATTACACTACGGCAGTGGTCCTAATATCTCACTTCTTCTATAGTAGGATACAGAGATCGTCGCTGATAGATTTCTCACGGCTAAACTATCGTTTTCTGGGCCAATTTCATGTGCAAAATTGTGATTTTATGACGTGACATTACATTTACAACATATAAAGCTGGACTCATTTTTCCGTTCCCCCCACCACATCTTAAACTGTCCTGGCGCCACTTTGCTGGTCAGTTTTTATGTCGAGGTGTGTGTGTGTGTGGGGGGGGGGGATAGGATTTCGAATGCGACTAGACCTTGTGTGTTCGCAGCAGAACAGTACGACCAGTGGCGTCACATCTGCTCCTTCACCGAGGACATGCAGGTTTAGACTTTTTCCACAGGAGCTCATGCAGTTGTTAGCATTGAGCGGAGAGCTTGAAGCCTTGAGAGATCTATGATTGTGATTATTACATGACTGAGAAAAAGCCTAATCCGCCCACCACCAATGACGAATTCAGTTAGTCAGTGCTTCAAAGCAAATTGTTCGATTCGTCTTTCGGCCTTTAGTGCAAAAGGTGTAGGGTTTACGCATGCGCTGCTTCGGATGGCGCTCTGCAGCAGTGCTCTGCGGATTGGTTGTGATATTTGCTACCAAACGCTGGTCGCAAAATTTGGTATATTCAACAGCAACTGAACCCGAAATTCGGACGGATCTCCGAAGACTCTTCTTTTTTCTGGGTCTTGGCTATCGCTAGTAGCTTGAATAGCCTCTCATATTGACCTTCTGCTTGCTACTCTTGCAATCACTACATTACGGGAAGGCGAGGGAACGCTGGGTGATAGGAGTGCGGGGCGAGGGAGTGTCAGATTTGAATGAGAGGGGAGTACCATCCATATGTCCAATTATGCGTTTAGGAATTTAGAGAGTAGGTATTGGTTTCGACGAAATTTTCAGCTACGCAGGGCCTAAGTCTGAATTCGAATTCCCGTTGGATCAGACAATTATGCACTACGTCATGATAGCCATCTTGATTCATTTCTTTGCTGTTAGTGTAGAATTGTAGAATCTATCGAGTAACTGGCTCATTAGTAATTACCCTTAGACAACCAAAGCTGTTTAAACACAAACAATGTGAAGTGGAATGGATTTTGTAATTTTTATAAACGAAACTAAACAGAAGTTTATCATTGTAGATAGGTACAGTCTAGGGTGACTGAGAAAGAGGCTAAGTGGTGGACGTCATAATGACATCTGATCTTTTTGGCTCCTCTCTAGGTGACCACTAATCAAACGTAAGATGTTTAGATCCTTCTCGAGTAAAGTTCACATCAATAAGTGCTGTATAATTTCCCATTGTTCCTGGTACTACTTAAGATTAAAGGTTTAGATATATTTCATGTCGAACTAAAATGAGCGGTTCCTTCCCGTGATGACAGAAGAACGTTGATCTGTCACATCATTATAAGTGGAACTTTTTTCTCTCTCTCTTTAATGCCATGCCGTCTCATCCAATTGTTTGAATGGCTCGACAGTCGCCTTAGAATGAAGTTGCGTGCTATTTGAGCCCGCAGTTCATGCATAGGAGAATTTGCAGCAAAGCGATGGAAGAGAATGAGGAACAAAAGACACGTCCAAAGGATGGGGTCTTAAAAAAAGAAAGAAAGTGAGAAACAGAGGGAAATGATTTTGACTAATGATCCCCACACGTGCGGACATACGATCGAGTCACATACGCACCCAGCCGTGCTGACAAGTCAAGTGATGCGGGGAGGGCCAAAGGTGTGGAAAGGGAAATTAACTCAATTCATCATTTTCCATGTGCACAGCGGCGGGTATCGATTTTTGCTACGTATCATTCTGAGCACGTTCACACATTTTTTTTTTTGTTCTTCCACTTTAATGGGCAAAGTGACAGGGAGAAGATTAAAGACTGCTTATAAGATGAGGAAAATCAAGGCGAAATAAACAATAATAGTAACAAGGAGAGACACAGAAGCAGAGAAGGAGAGAGAGAGAGAGAGAGAGAGAGAGAAAGAAAGAAAGAAAGACAGACAGACAGACAGAGTGAAAGGAGTGGAGAGATGGGGTGGGGAGAGAGAACCCGGAGAAGGCAGACGGATTGATCTAATTAAAAAAGCTAAACACACATGTGCCCTTTCCGGAAAACAGCAACATTGGTGTGGTGACGATTTATCGATCGGGGGATGGGTTCAAGTACAGACCCAAAGTCCCCAGGGCAATTACATCCCAGGCGTATCGTTGTCCACTACAGTAGGACAGAATTCACACAGACAGACCGAAGCAATCACAAAAGGACACCCCACCCCACCCCCCCCCCCCCCCAAAAAAAAAAGAATGATTATATTGTTGTTGTTTTTTCTCGTATAGATATGTTTTTATTTGGAATCATATCTTATAGGCGCAAATATGCTATTAAGACTGGTTAAGTTGTAATATTCATGTTATCCTGAATAGTCTAAATCGACGTTTCGTTTTGCTTTTTTTTTCAATCTGTTAACAGTCCATTGTACACGTAAATGTTAGTTATGATTAAATGTACAGATTGTATGTCTTATTGCGTTAGAAAACATGACCGTATTTTATTTGCAATATCTGTTCAATGCAGACAATTTTGGATAAACTGAATTGAATTGAATTGAATTGAATTGAAGATGCTCAGGAAGAAACTGCTTAAAGGTACTGTACAGTACTGGTTGAGGTGGGGATTCAGGTTTGTAACATTGATAAATGAGATAATGAGAAACCTCTTATGAAATATGAAAGAGCATGTAATTTTAAGAAGGATTCAATGTTTTATTTGAAAAATTGGTTTTCAAATGGCTGAGATATCCAAAAGAATGATAATAATAAAAGGCGACAGGCCACGCCTTTTATTAGGATCTCTTTGTTTCACGTTGTTTTTGGATATCTGAGCCATTTCAAAACCGATTTTCATCAAATAAACTTTTGATACCCCATAGAATTGCATGATGCTCTTTGACATCTCATAGAGTGGTTTCTGAATATCTAGCAAAAAGTTAAAAGCTAAATCTTCATCTAACCAGAACTGTACAGTCCCTTTAACAATGGTTGCAAGTTTGACATAATCTGCGTTGCATTGTCGTGTATAATACATGTCTCCAGAAACCCAATATTGTGTAGATTTGAAGCTTTGAAAATGTAGACCTGAGTACAAACACTGAATGCTTCACACAGCTGTTAAAAAAAAACAACAACCAACATACACATGTACATGAGAATGACAACATATGCAATACCCTACATTTCAAGAGTCATTAGGCAGAGAATATCTCATCCGATATACCATTTGCAAGCATGACTTTGTTCATTGATCTGTTGAAACCGACAACTTTATTCTCAAAACTTAAGTATGCTGCTTTTTTTTTTGCATTTGAAATTGCCACTTTCTGAAGTTAAGCCACTACAATTTTAAACAGTATGTATGTTACCGTGTACTGATGTAAACCAAATCTTGCCAGAAGTATGGCTAGATCACGACTCTTAGACTGTGCAATCATAACTTACTTCAAACACAGGCTAAACATTGCTGACAGTCTGTTTTGCTAGAAAAAAAGCTTCACCGGACATTAAGATCAAATGCACCACCTTGGTTTTCATTGTGGACGAATACCGAGTGCTCCTATGAGGTATTGCAGGTGACAAGCTTCTCTTTTTTTCTCTCTCTCTTTTCGTCTTTGTGATAGAATTTTAAGGCAGCCGATCGTCATCCCTTATGGTACGTAAACTCCGAACGACCAAAGTTTGTGCAAGCAATTCATGCGCAATGCCAGACTCGGTACGTGCTATATCCATAAACGTGTGGGACAATGCTGCCACTTAGACACGTGTGTGTGTGTGTGTGTGCGCGCGTGTGTGTACGCATCATACACAAACATTGTCACCGCGAGCTTTTGGCCTCTCTTCATGCGCATGCGCACTGAGAGTATGCGTCCATTCGGAAGCTCTCGTGGCTCGCTCGGACAGCCATTTTGGGTGAGGAGATTTGTAGCATAGAGCTCTTGTAGGTTAGCGTGTTGTTCGCTGACCCATGGAGCCAGCGCTTTTCTCATTCGGGGTCACTACATTTGATACAGAATGGGGGAGGCAGCGTGTTGCGTTCGTCTCCGTGCCGCACAAACCACTCGCCACGATAGAGTGCCTTTAATCAAACGGAACTATAATCGAATTGATCTGTCCAACGCCCTTAGCCATCACCTCACCCTTTTCCTTGAAGTGATGCTCTAGTTAAAATCTTCTTCCTGTCTTCTAGGAAAAGTCGCTAAGGACTGCCATATAACCATAAGAACGAAACAACAGAAAAAAAAATAGTCACGATATTTATAATTCAATCGGGTTTACATTTTTGTTTCAATCACTCTCTATCAGTGTTCGTCAGTCTTCGTCTGTGGTTAGTGATGTTTACTTCAAATTCGGTAAAGACAAAACTAGGACGTAGTGGCTGGAAGAGACGCTAATGATGCGGGGAATCTGAACCTGCTTATCCCTATGCACTATAAAGCATCTCGGGGCTTGACGAGCTCCTAGTATTAATGAATAATGATAAAAAGAGTCTTTTTTTTTGCGCAAATCAATGAAATGGAGCGATGTTTCTCATTTGTTGATTGACCGACAAGTCTGGTCATCTAGTCTATTCAAGTTAATCCTTTGTTTCAACATGAATTCCATAAATTTTCACGTCGGGCAAGCTTACGCATTATGTCGCTTTGAAAACGTGTGAAGTGCCTAACCAACTAAGAATAAAGAGAGATCTTTTTGTACTGATGTGCTGAGGGGGTGATGAGGTAACTCCGAACTGGTTTTATACTTTTTGTACTCGGGCCTCTGTTGCCCATGCTGATCGCAGTTTATGTACTTTGTGATGCTGTAACTTTGTTTTGAGAGGATGTCGTCGCAATGTTCCACATACCCAAGCATTATTTTGAGACGTCTGGTTATAATATGACCTGAAATCGTTTTCGCACAGATGGTACCTGCATACTGGGTCAGAGATGAACACTGTAAATAGACCAGAGCAGATTAGGTATATATGTCATCGTACTGGTATCCCCGTTATTCCCTGCCAAAAGGCTATGGTGTCCACGACCATGAACCGATAAGTCTATCCGCATCCCCAGCAAAAAAGTGATGTTTATTTATGTCTACCGTCGGCAGTTTACAGAGTGAACGTCCTCTTTGGAATGACGTTCTTCTTGGATCATGTCTTAGAAAGGAATGCACAGAGGCACACGTACAGAAGAAAGGAACCTGATGAAAAGGGAAAGAAAGAAAACGGCATGAAAAAAAAATAGGAGAATGAAAGAAATAGAGAGAGGAAAGGACGGGGAGGGAGGCTCGGAAGGCGGGAAAGAGAGAGGAGAGGTACAGGGGATGGAGGGTTAAATGACAGAGAGGGAAAAGGAGAGAAGAAAAAAGGCTTAGAATGCTTGAAGCTGCACAATGTTCGCTGTCGAACAAGATCTCTTTCATCATTGCGCGGACATGTTTGACTTCTACAGTATAATGCTGTCGCAGAACCTATAGTTTACATAAATCCTCTATCATTTCTTTTCTTTCGCAAAATGTTAGACGAACAATAAAGCACTACTTGTACAAGTTCTTACAATGGCAGTCGAGACTTGTAAAAGATTGCCGACCATTCAAACACAAGAGTTGGACCTCAATGGTGAAGAAAATGCAATTAACTTGAAGCTATACTTTGGCACATGAATGGAGAGTCATTGCAACTTTTCATGTTTTTGATGTTTCGATTTATAGTGCATGTACAGGAACATTTATTTTTGTGTTGTTGTTTTTTATGTCAAATGTCAAGTAGGGGGTAATTTCTCGTATGTTACTAATGAGCACGGTAACGGCAAAACAAAGCAAAATAAAACATAAAAAACACTCTCACACACAATTCAACGAAAAAAGAAAGAAAGCAAGCCAATATTGATTTCTGTCATTTTTTTTAATGATCTGACCTAACCTTAAAGTCACAGGGGCTGAATTATACGGAGGTCTGATGCATCAGTTGTCATGTGAGGCATTCACAGTTTTCAAAGGTCACCGTGGCAGATTTCTTTGTGCTTTTTGGAAGGGAGAGTAAATGTGAAGGTTTAATTCTCATTCAAGAGGAAAAGGCGAATGCCATCACCATCATCGGATTTTACCGCTGTTACATGCTGTTTGTTGAACGATGTACTAGTTCAGTGCTCAAGTTCAGCCGAATGCAACTTCAACTTCACTCTTACGCTAGTTCGTAAATAATTTGCATGTTGGTTTTTACTATACCAGGGGTTTACAGGACCTGCTGTTATACTTGCTCGCAATCTACTGTGTATACCTTAATAAAATAATGCATTGGTTCTTGACACTGAGGTCAATGATTCACCTTTTATTGGTACATTCAGAATCATATCAAGTGATATCACTTTGACTTTCTCGCGACCTTCATGTGAGCACGTGCTGATGACGGTGCCAATTCTATTTGCAAGTTGTAAAAATTACTTCCAGTTTTCAAAGAATGAATTAGTTTTGAAATGGTTCATGTTGGAATTTAACAATCTTATTTGTGTCAACTTATAGAAGAGTTTGAGTTATGATTATTTCATTATGGTAGTTCATGTAAGATTTCTTCAATAAAATCTAATTTGCTGGTTGCCTTGACAAAGTGGAAGTTGGGCTACTGTGACGTCAACAATTCTTGTGGATCATTCCATAGCTCACTTTATGGTCAAATTTAAAGAAACACAATGATAATTAAGAGCTTATCTTGAGTTTTAAGACATTTTCTTTTTGAAAAAAAGGAAGGGTCTTCAGGGATAAAAGAAAGGATTCTATTCTTATCTTAAGGGTAACGTAAACAGATCAAAGATTATAATCTAATTATGTAAACAAACATTGAAATAACTACTATGAATAAATATATAAGTAGATAATATCATGTGGATATAATGATAATAATAATAACAATGATAATGATAATGATACCAATCGTAGTATGATAATAATATTTATACTTTTCATGGAAAATGTTAAATAAACTCGTAGCTTCAATCATATTTCGCTGGAAAATCATAGTTTGCATCTGATTTTCTTCTTTAATCACTTCTTTGGCCATCTAGAAGGAGTTTTGCCAAGAAAGTCTACAAAACAATTAAAGAGACTCCACTACTCTCAGAATGAGAGGGAAGTGTCTAATCACAACCATTTTATTGCAATTTGATAAAAAAATATGTTTTCCATATATTGATAGATACAATGTGTTTTCCAAATATCATATACGTTATATGAATAAACCTGATCAGTCATTTAAACATATGATGATACCTCTTTTTCAAACGTATATGCCCCTACCACTGCCTATCGTTGTGTTTCATTTTTTAATAATCTGTAAGGTATTATTATGACGGCTCGTCATCCTTTACATGTTCAACAAGACAGGGTTTAAATTGGAAACTATACCGTTACATTACGTCATCTATCGAACGCAGAAGTCGTCAATGTTCGAATTAACTTGAATGTCATGTGTAGTAATAACACGTCACTGCAAGCCTGTTTAAATCTCAATACGACAACACACCAATACATCTCGATTGAATACGCTGGCTGACAATGACTGAGAAAAGATCTATTTTAAATTTTGTTAGTTGACTACGTATTCATATCACGTCATCATTCTCTCGAATGCTTTTATATAGCTTAGTGATACGTAGGGGCATTAACAATTTTAGGGTTAGTTAGTCAATTGCCTGAAGTTTAAAAACTTCTCTTTGAAAGGGCAATGATTAGTTCAATTGTAATTCTCAGAGTATCGCTTTAGAATAGGCAGATCTGTACAGGGATTTACAGTATCGCTTAAGATGTAGGCATAACAGGCCAGGGGATTTAATATCTATGGATATCCAGATATTGACTTTTCATAGAGAGTTCAGTGGATCAAAATATTGAAGCCAGACTCGAACATAGTTCGTTTTCACCAGTTTTGTGTTTGTAGAAGAGAAGACAAAGTTTCCTGATGCTCTTTCACACAGTCTTTAGTCAATTTGCACCACATGTGCCTTGATTAGTGGTCACTCAGGAGCTATTTAGCTGGGTTTCTTGACATTCTAAAGTGCCATTTGGCTAAATGTCACACAAATTCCGCGGTGTCCACCATTATTTTGTTCACGGAATCCTGACAACATGTTTTTCAATGAAAACGCTTTCATGGTCTTTCTCGGTGCCAGTTGAACACACGGTAGTATGACAGCATACAATGCCTGTAGATAGCAACTAATGGAGGAATTCGAGCGCAAGTATTTGGCAGAAGATCATCATTTCCTGTCGCATATTTCTTAGAGGTTACATATTATTAAAGAAAACATTAAGATAGAGAGGAACATGAGACCGAGAGAGGGTAGAATGCCAAAGAAAGTTGGAGGGAGGGGGGGGGGGGGAGACAGATATCGAGGCAAAAGCAGGAGGCGGTAATGAAAACAACGCATTAACGTGTTCTCAAACATGATAATGTATTCTGATCTTAAAAGCTTGGACTATTAGCACATTATGGAACGCATGAGCTCTCCAGAGAAAAAGAGTTGTTGTTACAGCGAAATCAGTAGAAAAAAAAGGCGAAGTACAGAAGCAATAATATTTTCAATTCCTCTTCTGAAGACCATTGGGTTTCTATACAGACACTCTGTTATGTGCATTAGCTTGTTTTTATGAGTGGTTTGGTGTTGATTTGTGCCAGTGTGTATAACATGTGCATGTGTGTGATTCCCGCCTGTATGTATTCTTCAATATGTATATTTCTTTTTCCCTGATGCTATTCAGTTATACATTCAGCAGTATGATTATGCATTTTTTACTTCTTTTTCAATTCTGAGGATTACGGAATTTATTCAAATCGCAACATTTCCCAACCGTGAGTATGGAATACTGACTGCTTTTAATACAGAGGACACTTTAATCACTATACAGTATATGGTACGTATGTTTCCGCTGACAGTCGTATTGTTCTCCGTTCATCGAGAGCACTTCTACATCTGGTTTTCATGGCTTTATGAATACCAACCTTTTCTACGCTAAGATCGACAGATTCTGTCTTTAAAAGCGATTTCAGGGTCTTTTAAGGGCATACTCAATGCGGTTATGGCCAATTGCTGTGTTTTCATTTTTCTTCTTCAACGCCAGATCGTTGATCACAGCGATTTTAAAGCGAATGACGCAAACAAAAGTTATATACAACGATCATGAACACCACGACCGAAAGCAACCAATCCTGGTTGGGAACACTGTTTGCCAGTTACTGAGTGACTTAGGGTGCGTTTATAAGATTTTTCTTCTGGCCAGAAACAGTGTTTTGAAACACTGTTTCTGGCCAAACAGTGTTTCTAGCAAGAAAAACAATCTTATAAACGCTAACTGTGATTTGAAACAGTGTTTTGAGACACTGTTTTGAAACGCACAAAATAGTGCGTTTCAAAACAGTGTTTCTGTAGAAACAGTGTTTCAAAAATCTTATAAACGCAACCGCGATCTCAAACACTGTTTAAATGACGTCACAATGCCTTGCGCGCACCCTGTTTGACCTTTTGCCGAGGAAAAACTGCGCAGAGTGAGTTGCGCAATGGCACAGTCTGAGCGAGAGCTCCAACACGCTCGGAGAAAAAATCTTATAAACGCTCTCCTGACGAAACTGTGATTTGAAACAGTGTTGCAAAACAGTCTTTCAAAACAGTGATTTTAGGCACGCAAAATCTTATAAACGCGGCCTTAGACTTTTCTGGCCATGCTGATGCGGCAACTTGCAAAGGGGATACTAGTAAATGTGAAGAAAAGAGAACTCGACACTTGACGAAAATTTGCTCACCCTTGTTTGACCCTTTACCACCTTCAATAAGAAGAAGCATTCAAAGATCATATCTATTGTTCCTTGACCTTTCTAGCAAGTACAGTGAGGTTGGATAATATGAGGCGTGGATGAAATTCCGCGGCTGACATTTTCGCTTTTGATTGATCCGGGCATATCGTAGAGAGACCGAAAGAAAAAAAAAGAAGTGTTTCTTGCCTTCCGTCTTATTTGGAACCCGAGTTCTCGTGCTCGTTATTTTTATCGCACGATTGTCTGCTATACACGAAACCGCTTTAAAGGGCGCCAAGTCCAAGTCTATATTTTTCCAGCTGTTTTCTTGTTGAAAAAAAAATCCGTAGAGCTTCTTTTGAAGCATTGAGTCATTGTCAGGTGCATGCTACCGGGAGAGAGAGTGAAGTACAGAGCCAGAGAGAGGGGGGGGGGGGGGAGAGAGAAAGAGAGAGAGAAAGAAAGAAAGAAGGAAAGAAAGAAAGAAAGAAAGAAAGAGAGAAAGAAAGAAAGAAGAAGACTGCATATTTACTGCTAGAGGTTGTAAGGAATGAAGACAGCGCTATCCTTTATAGAATAGCAAGCTGTTTTGAAGCTGGGGACATTTACATCATTTTGTAAAACATTATCTTCTAGTTCATTCACCTGAATGAATATTCTAACTATAATTATGTTGCTATATACGTGAGTATCTGTATATCTGTATCTGCATATCTGTATATCTGTATATCTGTATAATATGTGAGTATGTACTCTATATGCATATTTAACTTATTACAGCTATGTCTAAGTGTAATATAATATGCACATGCACCAAGAGATATACTAGTTTAACACACACACACACACACGCAAACAGATATGCACTTTTCTCTATCTGTATAATGACGGTTATAACATTAGTCTTTATGTTAGTCAAACTTTATGTGATTTTTTTTTTTAATGTAACATGTATACTTTCAATCTGTATTCATTCTTTTCTCTTTATAAGCAAATGCCTATTTATTTCCCTGGATATATCCTCATATTTTTCATCTAAAAGGGACCCCTCTGTAAGACAGCACTGATACACTAGCAGCGCAGCGTAAAGGGTCAATCGTTCATTCATCTTTTTAATGGGTAATACACTACATGGAATACAATACAATACAATACAATACAATACAATACAATACAAATTGTGAACTTATTTTAACAATTGTTTAAGATCGTCCCCGTGTTTTGTTTTTAGACCGTCTAAACACTTTTCTGATGATACCAAAATATCAGGTCTCAAATATTCCCCTTTTATACTTTTCTTTTTCTAACCCTTAGAGTATATAAATGAAAAGAAAATAACAAGATCACGTAGGTTCCTATGCCAAAAAAAAGAGAGAAAGAAAATAGTTAGCCCCTACCCGATTATTGGAATCTAAAGGAGCTATTAGATGTGTGTGTGTGTGTGTGTGTGTGTGTGTCTGTCTGTCTGTTTGTCTGTCTTTCCCTTTGTGTGTCATAAAAATTCCTCTGGCAACTTAGAAAGAGAGTGCTCAGAGAAAGCCAATACTATCATCTTCGTTTCATCGTATACCATTCTTACCCATCATTTTGTCAAGGACTAGAACTCACCTAAAGTGGATCAGTTCTTTCACGGTCATGTGAAATAGAATCTTATTGCCCACAATATACGGGGGCATTGATTCAAGGGGACAAAATGACCATTTCTCTTTCATGTAACCAATTATGTATTAACGGTATTCATGATTCATGATTATAATGCTTAGTACTGATATTTCATTAAAAAAAAAAACACCTCACGAAATTATATTTTGTTATTGGAAGATCATTTCGATTTTATTTAACCCTATTTTTTTTTCTTTCTACCAGATGATGATTCCATTGCCTGGCATTTGGGAATACTTTTATGTTTTGATATTATCCGTCTACTACCTTCTGCTACCTTCTACCACATATAACAGCCGTATTTCAAAACACTTTTTTCATACGTCAAACAGTCTTCCGAGCATAAATAATCTAAGACAAAGTGTAAGTATAGACAGATACCAAAGACTTGATATTCAAATGCAAAGTATTCTATTAATATAAGACCTATTTAGCTCCAGTCTCGTCATGCTTATATGCAACAGATAAGGAGATAATTATGTATTATCATAGAGTGATGACACTGATTACCTTATTCGGATGATGATGTCTAGTTTCTTATTTCATTTCTTTCATTTCATTTATTTCATTCCTTCTTTCCTTTTCGGCAAAACAGTCTTATGACTGACTCTACAGAATATAAATCAACTTGTAGAAACTAGAACATAATACAATTTCATTAATGGACGGTGATGATTAAGAAATATCATACGCTACCGACATCCTGAAAGTGGCTCTTGTTATGTACTTTTGTTAATGAGATCCTTGCTTTAGGGGAGGCCGCATCGCTCACGAGTAGATACAATGTATACTTTGAGTTGAGTTGGTTGTTACATGCCTCATCTGTCTGTTCTACAATCGTATCGGCGAGGTCAGCTGTCGACCTGAGCTGCATTATTATAACAACCACTACCGTTTGTTGTCGTGTGAGGCTCTCGGCAGTGGTTAAAAATATGTTCGAGTTATCACACTTGATGCATATGTGTAGGTCAGTTGTATCACAAATTGGCCTACTATGTATTTTAAAAAAATCGAAAAAAAAAGCCTGAAATATACAAATTAAAAAAGTATATATGTAATCACTATTTTTCTCACTAAACCATAACTATAGACAGCTTAGTCTGGAAACAATTTTGTTCACATTTTATTTATATAGCAATACTTTACAATGATCATCATGATTAAAATTTTTTACATTGCTTGTAAACTCACATTTTAGAACTATTTTGAAGTACAAAAGCTGAATTTTTGTTTCATCTGCAAATGGTAAATAATATCTTTAAAGTGGCGTCGTCATTGTAGTTCCTGGTCCGAGCACCCACATTACACTTTTCGACTGCTCTTTTCTGGATTAAATTATTTGTTTGTTTGTTTGTTTGTGATTTCGGTTGATTTTGCTGCTTTAATCTACTGTTTTGAATTCAGGTCTAACAATACTGGAATTCACGTGCTGTAGTTGTTTGAGATTTAGTTGGTCTGAGCTAAATTTCAGCTGTTAAGTTGTGTTATCGTATTGGGCGAGCCAGCTCATACTGATGTGCCGTTTCAGTTCCACGTTATGCCGAAGTCGATATATATATATCATGGTTTTGACAGAGGAAATATTATTCATCGTAGTGTTTTTGGTTTTCTTTTCCTCAAAGGAAGCAGTTTTTACATGTCATTCAGTCTCGCAGCTCTTTCTTTCAAGGAGTGATGAGATATCTTAATGAATTTAGCATCCGACGCGTTGTTGGTGAAGGAGCAAAGGTTGATGGCATGGATATCCATCCACTTGATTCCGGAAGCGACCTTTAAAAATGTGATTAAACAAACTCAATTATTTTTACCTTTCTTTGAAGAATGGGGTCATGTCATTAAATATCGTTTCACTTGTAGACCGACACTTCCAAGAAAGAGAGACAGACCAGAGGGAGAGAGAGAGAGAGAGAGAGAGAGAGAGAGGGAGAAGAAGATAACAAATACAAATTTAAAAAATGAATATGGAAAAAAGGAGAGAAAATGAAAGAAAGAAGGGAAAGGTAGGGCGAGATAGGGAGATGAGGAGAGAGGTAGGGATACAGAGAAGAGGGGAACAGAGAAATTAGAAGATAGATAAAAGAGAGACAGAGGAAGAAAGAGATATATAGAAAGTATTTATGTCATAGAGAGACAGAGAGAGAGAGAGAGAGAGAGAGAGAGAGAGAGAGAGAGAGTCAGTTTATGAATACGGAATAGGGATACTGAGAAGGAGCAATACCGAGAGATATGAACAGAAAAAAAAAAACCAAATAGGAGGAGAGCTACAGATAAACTAGCGAGCAAGAGAATTAAAGAGATGATGGGAGGAGATAATGAAGGAAAGAATTATGGACATCGCTGCATTATTATTGTTGACGAGTGGTCATTGCCTACTTCTCGAGAACAACAACAAAACGAACAGTGAGAGGGAGAAATCATGAGGGAATAATAGCCGTTTTCACATCAGCCCGATAAAAAATCCTAGCTCGAGATAGTTTTTAACTTCCCAAGTCAGAAAATAGCGCGCTATTTTGAAACATCAGGCTGATGTGGAAAAACACTTAATTTAAAAAAATCTCAGCTTTCACAAATGGAAATATGCTACGGTAGCTGACAAAGATTCACTTACCTTCCTAGAAAACTGGAACTATAGCCATCATAGCTCCAAACTTAATTTCACTAATTTCTCTTACAATAGTATGTGATATTTTATCGTAGCATGGTGTTCAATTAGTTCATTAAGCAAGGCAAACATAAACACAATCATAAATGGCAAGACAAAATTTAAAAATATCTGATTTAAGAGGAAAAAGGTTTTAAAGTTTTGTCCATGATAAAAGAGAAATGTTAACCTGTTGTGTGCTTTGAGTGCTGAAACGGTTTACCGTTCCTATAGCACAGAAAGGGTTATAACACGATGAATATTGGATTAAAAACGGAGGTGATAACTTTTTTTTTTTTTTGTTAGCAATGCTATTAAAGGCTGTTTTGTAAGCATGACTGAGTATAATAGTGTTAAATTAGATAGAAGGTTGCATTGGCTTCATTGTCACGAATAAGCAGAGAATTCGTTGAAATTCTTCATTTTTAATTTGCCCAGAAATGTGGATTATAATCGGAAACAAGTCCAAACACCTTCCATCAGATGTTACCAGTTTCTCTCTGTTGGTTGTGTGTATTTGCATTGCGGCCCACTGACTACATCAAGCAAAGAAACGAAAGAGTTATGTCTGTCCGACTGATTTCAAAGATTTGAAGACTCCCTGGTACAATATATCACGTCATTAAGGTTTTTCCGATTACACAAGTTTATCAGCACTGATGTTTGTTTTCACTCACTAACGTCCTTCATTCAGTCCATTGCCTTATAACACAATAAGGATTTTTAAAGATATAATAGAGAGACGATTTAAATGTACACTGTGATTTGACTGAGTTTTGGTGCGATCCATTCAGGGGTGCAATAAATGCCCTTTTCCGAAATTTAAGAATAGTTCCTTTGATTATGATTACAATGATTTGATGCTGTCGGATAAAAAAAACACACCTTTTACTGGCTTCATAATTAAAGCATTTCCATCCTCTCGAGCGATTTGATACAATTAATATTGTCAGGAAATGCCAGTTCAGGAAACATTCAGCAAAGCATCAAATACTATTTCCCGTACGGACCAACGGTAACGCTGCCACATAGTGCAAGGGGTGTGGTAGTCAGGCAATTGATTTTAACGCCGTCAGGTATATAGAACTGGTATTTCTTTTTATACAACAGAGGTAAAGGATGCACTTATAGCGAGAGGGAGAGAAGGAGGGAGAGAGAGATAAAAAGGGAGATATAGCTTTCAAAACGAATCACATCGAACGGGGCACTCTATTGTGTATGATGCACAGGTTAACCATAGCACAACATTTTGCTGTCTGGCGTGGAATCACCGTCGAAGCTAATAATAATCACATAGCTGTCTGACGCGGGTGGCATCTGGATCACCGTAGATCGCTCCAAGCGCTGGTTTCGTAATTTCCCCGGGAAATTGAGAGTAGAATCCAACCATAAATTCAATAACGACGAGCTATCTCGGCTTACATATTTGGGGGTGGCGAGAGGTTCGCGCAGCGGCCTGAAATGATGAAAAAAGGGGCGGGGTCTGTCGCTGTCGGATCGAGATAGTGAAAGGACATCTCTGCTCTTTCTGATTGGCGTACTTCCTCTGAAGAGGGTGAAAGAGAGAGAAAGAGATAGGAAGAGGGAGGGAGAGAGAGGAAGAAAAGCTGGTGTAAGCAATGGTAAGGGATGAAGATTCCATGGACTGCTCCTTAATCATTATGTTAAATTCTGGATGCAAGCATGGTGTAAATTATACTTAGTTTTATTGCTATACATTACAGTCTGAATTTGAATTATGCATATTTGCTTTTTCTTCTCAAATGGAATGTTGTTTGACACAGAGATTTAAAAGTTGTTATTTTTTAATATGAATAGATGCAATTATGATGAATTACAATACTTCAATACAACTAAATGCACGTGTAAAGTATTTACATCTTAAATACTGTACCCACAATATCTTTAAGATGATATAAGAAACGCTCTCCAATATCAATGATTTAGATATGATAGGATTCATTTCTACATTAATCGATTCAATATTACTTACCAAGTATAATTATTTGTATTTCTCATTAGGTTGCATTAGTGTTCTATCTACAACATTACATGTACGTGTATGTGCGTATAGTTATGGGCACAATAATGTGTATCTCAACGTGTTTCAGTCTGCGCCAGTCTGTAGGATCAATAATTGCTACCAGTGATTAACAATGTGCAAAGATGTCAATGCCAACGCTATAGGCAATCATGTTCTCCAATTTCATATGCACAATCAGATAACAGCCACGATAGTGATGATTTCCTTGTCTGATCATGACCGTTATGAGGATGCTTTAATGTAATTATAGAGCGGAATCAATCTAGGAGGAATAGATTTAGCAAGGTTGAGTCCTTAGGCTTGATGTTATAGGCCAGTGGTGTTTACATCATTCTCTCTGTTTGATTAAGTAGTATACTATTTGTAAAATAATAATAATAATAATAATAGTGATAATAATAATAATAATAATAATGATAATAATAATTTGTTTGTTTGTCTTTTCGTTTGCATTTATTTTGCTTCTCTAGTCAAAACAAAATACAAATACATTGTTTTAGACAATAAACATAAAATTACCAGATTACAAAGGAACAAAACAAAGTACAACTTCATGTAAACTACGACATAACAATCATGAAACATGTATGGGTTGCATAATAATAATAACAGGCAATACATTTGATTCAACACAAAAGCAAGAGACCTTCAGTATTAGAATGGCTTGACTTGGCTGGCGGCCTCAAGGGCAATTTTGCTCAGGTCTAGCTCTAACAAAAGGTAGATTTTTGCAATGCATAGTACGTAGTGAGATAAAGATGGTCCAGTAAGGTAGTGCAGTATGTGCATTGGCTGCTATTCTGGGGGCATGTGATGTAATATTACCATTATTCATCAATATGAATACGATAATGCTAATTCAAAAAGACTAGAATGTTACCAGGGCTGTGTAAATTATGCAGTTGTAATTCATTGAGTACATTGCATTAGAATGTACTGAGGAAAAGATCACTCCAAAGAAGTCCATTATGCAACAAAGAACTGTATAAGCTCGATCTTCTCTGGGATCTACTTCCTCAAAACAACAGAAAACTACCAAACCGAGAAGATGCAGTCTGCTCAGCTTGACGCCTCTATCGGCCCTCAGAAAGGAAAAGAAAAGAAAAATACTTGTCTGGTATAATAATTTTCGGCGCGTTCCCGTGATGGTGATAGAAGCTTTCAGTGGTCAAGATCGCACTTTATCGGTTCTCTCGATCAGACAGCAGGTGCAGGACGATGATTCTAGAGAGCGCAAAGTCACGTTTCTTTGGTAGGTTTCTTTCAGGGGTCAGCTGGCTCATACGTGTCAAAATATTTTAGGCTTTAGTGTCGTGAATACGAGCTAATTCCTTTTCCATGCGCCCGTTTTGATTTTTGTGCCATTATGAATAACTCCTGTTCTATGTCGTGTTTTCGTATAAACTAGAATTGCTCGTCTGTCTTGGAGATATCTTTGGAGGTAAACCTGCCAGCTTTAACCCGAAGATAGAAAACGGATGAATAATGACAGATGGAAAATAGATTTAAGCGCTTATACGATCTTCATATAGTTATTAACAAAATAGGTACCATACGTCTAGGGACCATCGGTAACAAGTCTAATTTGTACTCAGTATCAGGAACTATCTGTGAAATGGGCGTCTAAATCTATACCACTGTACGTGCATTTGTAAAGTGGCGTTCGTCACGTCGTTCACCCACGGAGTTACAATGGTTTAAACCCATCCGATCAGTCGTCCCTCCGTGCCCGCTCTCCTTTCGTAAGCCAATCACATCACACAGCAGCTGCAAATCTGGCGCTGCGTTTAATATCACTTGTCCAACGTATCCTTATAGCGTCGAGTCCCTGGATCGTCGCTTTTGCCTGCACGTCCGTGTGTGTGTATGAAATAAATATGTATCTGCATGTGTGTGTGTGTGTGTGTGTGTGTGTGTGTGTATGTGTATGTGTGTATTTTGTGCTTCTTTATGTATGTGATATTGGTGTGTGAGTGTAGGCCTATGTTTAGGTGCATGATAGTGTGTTACATTATGATACATTGTGTAAAACGTTCTATACACTAAAAAAACAATTTGCCCTCATGACCTTAATCACAAAGCGTACTGAAGTTTGAAATGTGATCATGTAGGTGCTCATGATGTTAAAGATATGACATGTATCTTTGACATACTCCAGTTTATATAAGATTATTATTATATAAAATGTGCAATTTACTACTTGGAGGAACTCGTAACAGTTCCTTGAAGTGCCTGGGAACTGAATGAAACGGTAGATAAAAGATCACTACATCTAAATCAGATTCCTCCGCCTCCATTTGCTTTCCAGTCAATCTGATTGCCCCTCAACAGGACTTAAAATGAGGAGCCATTTCCTATTTTCTTCAGATTACTTGGGAACGCCCACAAAAAATCCTTCCAAACCAATATTCCTCAGATGACCTCATCTGTCAATCATTGCTAAAGTACTGAAATGTTTAACAAAAGACATTGGAATGCACCTTCCCCTCGACTCAGCTTAACTTGTATGTTTCTGTGATATTAATGTGACTAACAAAAGACATGGCGAGGGAAAAATTCCTTCCAAACCAATATTCTTCAGATGACCTCATCTGTCAATCATTGCTAAAGTACTGAAATTTTAAACAAAAGACATTGGAATGCACCTTCCCCTCGACTCAGCATAACTTGCATGTTTCTGTGATAACTAATGTGACTAACAAAAAGACATGGGCGAGGGAACATGCAAGTTATGCTGAGTCAAGGGGAAGGTGCATTCCAATGTCTTTTGTTAAACATTTCAGTACTTTCGCAATGATTGACAGATGAGGTCATCTGAGGAATATTGGTTTGGAAGGAATTTTTGTGGGCGTTCCCAAGTAATCTGAAGAAAAATAGAAGAAAAAAATCGTTAAAAATATATGGATTGTTTCTAGATATTCATTTCACCGCAAAAGTGATGTTGAGTGTATCATAAATCAACAAAAATCAACATCCATTTGGATTTCAGGGGCCCTTTAAGTCATCCACTCCCCCCCCCCCCCTCTCTCTCTCTCTCTCTCTCTCTCACACACACTTTTTCTGTCAAAACGAGAGAATGATGTCAACTCTTTTGTGATTCGCCCCGGGTGACTATTACGGAGTGTAGTCAGGACACGGTTTCAATCTAGCCACTCTAGAAGAACAAAGAGTTTGATATAAAATCTGCGTTGCCTCACTGAATGTTATAAATAAAGAAATATATCATTGTGGTAGGAAAGAAAAGCTCAGGCATTCATGTGAAGTGCGATAGGCAGATACGAAGATAGTTAAGAAATTCTAAAGAGATATTACAGACAGAAGGATTTGTGAGAAACTGATAGAGTTATTCATTCATCCTCGAGCTTAAACACACACAACATAAACGCATATGCAACGTATATAATCTATATATATATATATATATATATATATATATATGTATATATATACATATACGTCTTACTTCGTGTGCGTGTGTGTGTGCGTGTGTGTGTGTTTATTTGAGTGTGGAGAGAGAAAAAAAAAAGTGGTAAGTGGTTTTGGGTACAGCCAGGAGTAATATTTTGGATGGTCACGCTCTCAGTAATTCCCAATTCTCAAAGGCATCTTTGCCAGGTCTATATGATATTGGGATCTGAGGTAGCATATTATGACCACGTTTAGCATTCCAAGTTTCTCTTCACATTGTCTGCATGAATACACAAAAGAATTGGAGGACGTGCTTGCTTTACTACCCATGTCACCATAGGCGCCGGATTCGTCTCGCCTTGATACATCGGGTACGACTGCTCGGGGGCAATATTTGCTTCTCCCAGGCATAAACTTTGATGGCAGTCAATCTTGGGGAAGGAGAAGCAATCAATCATATCGATGCACGCTGGGTGTTCTCAGAACATATTTTCTTAATTGTCTGTAGTCAAGAGAGATTAATGGGTAGCGGGGACTTTCCTGATAGAAAGATAGGGAGAGAAAAATACAACCCTTTTCTTTGACAGTTTTTAAAGTACGTGTCAGGTATATATTGCAAAATTATACTCATGTTGAACTCATGTTTGCCATTAATGCTGCGACGTCAACAAACGCTCCATTGTTTGAGTTTTTATTCACCGAGTTTATTTCCAACTTGATCATGACCCTTTTGTATGCATGCTGTACTGTATAGAAGCTGACTTTTTTCCCCCTCACAGAAGCAAGACCTGGAAGCTGATGTGCGCACATATTTCACGAAGTGGGAGTGTGCGTTGACGTGTGAGAGTGTGTGCGTTGTTTGTGCGTTTGGTAACGGGGACACATATTAACACATAGGCCTCCTTCACTTTATTTGCATAACCTCCCCCCCCCCCCGCGTAAAAAAGAATAAAATAATAGAATAAAACACGGTTACTTGAAAGAGTGTACGCCACAAAATTGTTTAACATCTACTCAAGACAACACTTAGGCGCATTCCTTTATTCTGTGAATAAAGGGGTGCAGGGATGAATACATTGGGTATGGATTATTTAGAATTTGGATTTGACGTTTAGTAGAGCTATCGTCAGCTCTACCCGCTGGTGAATCATTCCTTTCAGATAGCACGATTTCGTCATGGACCGAGAGTATGCGTCAAGATGCAACAACATCTTCAACTTTGACGTATACGAGGATGGTGTTGTGTATTTTTGACAGGTTCTTTTTCAATGGCAGCATGCTACTGTTGAGGTTTCACTACATGGCTTTCATGATTGATTGCCATATTCTTTGATGGAACGGCTTGTTTTGTGGAATCCTGGATTCCAGGGGCTGAACCTTGCCTCGTGCTGGAACCGCATACCTGATTATCATTCAATTAAATCAAATCAAATTCAGTCAAATCAAATTAAATTAAATACAACTTGTGCGTAGGGTCCTATGTCTGTGTGTTGAGTATTTTCCTCCTGTTTTCATTAGCATTATTTGTCTTGTATGCACCGTCTAGGCCTTGCGTATTCACCGTTTCTTGAAATAGAATAATTTTCTTTCCCTGCATATTACAAGTATTTGATGATTTTCGTTATTCTGAAGGTTCGTTACTGCGAAGGTTCATAAACCGAAAATGAAATAAGGTTCGTTAATCCAAAAATTAAAATGAAACTGAATTAAGATCCTTATTTTTTCATTCTCGGAATAGCAAACCTTCGGAATGACGAACTATAAGCCAAGTATTTGCCGATGTATATTGGGGACGATATTTCTGTCCTGGAACATCAATTCCCTTGACGGCGTTGGAGAGTGAATGTGTTTTTTCATTATCACTTCTGGCAATGGCAACAGTTCGAGCAAGCGGCTTTTATGAAAACATCCAGACGTTAACCTGTGTGAGAAAATGTTTGACCTCTTATCGGCGGTACAGATCTGGGCAAGGACCTCGCACAACTGAGGGTAAGGTGTTCCAGATAAATGATGGAAGGGTTAAAGAGTTGTCGATAAAGTCCTCATTGTTTCGTCATTATGCTAAGATCATGCGTCAGAGATTTACAATACTTAATTTTGTCTCAACCACTGTCAACTGTCTCTCGAATATCAGAAAAGCGTTATGAGACAAAGCGCCAACAAACAAACGATATAAGACAAACCAAAACCAAAACAAAACACATTTACAAGGCTCCTCAACACGTCTTGTAAAACCCTGCATGGAATATTAAAAAGAAAAAAAAGTGAGGTTGGACGGCAAGAAAACAATAGCGGTGAAAAAAAAAATTTTTGAATACCAAACATTGACAATTTTAGATTCTACGTCAAACTTGAAAAAAAAAAAGATAATATCAAAAAATAAAACATTTAATAAACAGGTTTTAATAGGTTGTGGTTAGAGTACTATTGCCAAATCGTCAGAACATACGTATACCATGATGATGATTAACTAACATACATAAAAGTATATGCCTTTTGTGACGATTATAACTATGCCGAATGAAAAATCGAGCTTGCATCAAAATTATAAAAAGATATATTCTAGACAGGTGGATCTGAGGTGACGTAATGATTTTTTTTTAAAGTATCTGTATGACGTATTCGTCCTTATGGTTTTTTATAATGGACACGAATATGTTGTCCCGATTTCATATTTGACGTCATTCTGACCAGATGTTGCCTGTCCTTTACTTATCAATTATTAACGCAAGGATGCCAAAACGGTACTGTACCATTAACACCCATGAAGGTTCGACAAAGACGCCGCGGGGTTGGCGTGAATACAGCCCAATCAACAAAAGTTCCACGCCAACTCAACGTTGACCTTTGAAAGTCATTTGAAACGAGATCATTTCACAGAGAAGACGCTGTGACTGTTAGGATTAGTTGCCGATTTTACAGTCGGCATTTTGTTTGTCACGTCTTCTGACGTCATCATGTAGGATGCTTGGCAGTGCGTCTTACCTCTTTGTACGACTAAATGTTTGTATGATTGAGAACCCTTCGATGGGCATAGTAATAAATCAGTGAACTCTTGAAGATTGGGTAGGACAAACAACCTGAATTACCGTCACGCTATGTAAATACACTTTGAAGCGATAATCGTAAATTATTGCTTTCCTTGAGCGCGTCTTTTTGTTGTTGTTGGAAGCATTTCTCTCTAGTCTATTTAGATTTTTAAAAACTTTTTTTGAGTGACGTAAATTGCTCGTTAAAGCAAAAATCGTCCAACTTTTCTTCATTAATTCTGAATGTACAAATATTCTC